>NW_026000249.1:20528331-20607861 GCF_001458135.2 Marmota marmota marmota | reverse complement strand
ATCTCTCTCTCTCTCTCTCTCTCTCTATATATATATATATATATATATATATATATATATATATTCCTGGAGATATATATTAAGGAGCTATTTAAAGCCATGTCACTAGAGATCTTCAAGTGTAAATATATAGTTAGAGAAGATTTATGATCTCAAGTTCAGGCACTAAGATACCCAAATATTTAAAGTGAAACTGAAAATGGACATCCAACATAGAATATTGAGAATTACAAGGAGAATTACGAAGGTGTAGTAACATGGAAGACACAAGAAGAAATTGTTAGGGGTTAGACAGTGGTTAATAGAATGAAATGTTACAAGGGGATTAGTACAATAAAATGATAAGTGATTGGGCTGGATTTGTGGCTCAGTGGTAGAGCCCTTACTTGTACATGTGAGGTACTGTGTTCGATCCTCAGCACCACATAAAATATATATATAAAATTGAATTTGCCAACAGAATTTTTTGGAGATCTGGACAAGAACAGTTGTAGCATAATGATGAGATTATAAGGCTGATAGTAGTGGGTTGACAAAATAATATTAGGTGGGAAAATATATGCAAATATTATAGACAATTCTTAATGAAGTTTTACCATGAAGAGGTACAGCAAGATAAGACAATGATAAGTAATAGACTTTACATGATTCCATTAGAATTATGAATTTCTATCTGATGGATTTTAAGTGTTAGTAAGGAAACTTTAAGAAGATGTTTTCCCCCACTAAAATGATCTGAAAAAAATTTTTGAACATTCTTTTTATGTTCCATTGTATAAAATTTATATAACTTTTATTAGAGAATTGAAAGAGATAATAAGTTATTAAACTTTATGAGATTAATAAGATAGTAATTATAGGATGTTTTCTTTTAGTTGAAATACACCCACTCAGCCTAATTTTTGAAAGTTTTTATTGAAGTATAATATACTTTAATAAAAAAAAATGCATAATAAAAGGTACAACTTGATGAATTTAAAAATCCTGAACATAATATCCTTTTAACCAAAACTTACATTAAAAATACAGCCTTAACAATACCTTAGAGATTCCTTTTGTACCCTCTTCTAGTCACTCCATGCTATCTTCATGGATAAGCACTATCAGCTTCTAACAGTCTAAATTAGTTTTGTCAGTTTTTGAACTTCACATAAGTGAAATCAATTTAACCTAGTTTAAAATACATGGAATTTTGATATATAGAACTGATATCATATGTTGCTCATTGCCTTATACTGATGATTATGCTGACTCATGGCTTCCCTCATTATACAAGCTTAGACTTGTGTTCTCACTTAATTATCTTAAAATCAATGACTTTCACACTATACCTCGTTCCTACTCTTCCCTACTCTATTTTTTTTACAAATATTCTATATAAATCTTAACATGTTTTGCAGAACTCCCAGTTGCATAAGAAGTTTATTAATGCAGAATCTGAGAGTGAAATTGGTCACCCCTTACACACTCATACCTTTGTAATGTGACAATGTCTTCCTAGAATTTTCTTTTCTGGACCTCTCATAAAGGAAATATTGTGTTTCTTTTATGGTGAGAGCTTAACATTTCATGAAGTCATATAAAATTTCCCACCAGAGGTAAACTCCTCTCCCTATCTAGCCTTCTAAACGTGTATCTCTATCTGCCTTATATCACAGTTGCTTGCACACCTGTCTATATTCTACCTGGGTTATGATCTTTTGTATCCTCCATAGCAGTCTCCACAGTGTCTTGCATATAGTAAATTTTAAATTATTTGTTGAATGGAATCTGTAATACTGGGAAGAAGTTATTTCCTTATAATAATTAGAGAATAAATGCAGGATCCCAATGGATCCATTTTTTTTTTCATTGAAACACTACCACAGGTAGAGCAATAGCAAAACTATTGGTACAGAATAAAGCATTTACGGAAATATGGAAAATAAGCAGTTTCACAAGAAAGATTTTGTTATATAGTTAATTTCAGAGGTAGTAGTAAGGACTCTCAAAAAATAAACAGTACAAAACAATAGTATTTGCATACTTGCTACCAGTGTTTTAATTTAATTTGACTTATTTACAGAAGTGATTTTATTAAAAACCTGAAAATATGTATATGTGTGATAATTGTGTTTATTTCTTTTTTAAGATTTATTTTTAAGCCATTATTTATTTATTCATTTTTATGTGTTGCTAAGGATCAAACCCAGTGCCTCATACATGCTTGGCAAGCCCTCTACCACTGAGCTATAGCCCCAGCCCAATTGAGTCTATTGCTATTGTGTTGTTATTGTAGATCTTCAGCAACTAACCTGTGGATTTCAATGGTTTCTTCCATTAAAAAATTCTGTACAGTTAGTATGTACCAATAAAAACTATCTGAAATATTTAACAAATCTATATACAGTCCACAAGCAAATTTATGGGTAGTTCTTTTCACTCTTTTTTTGGAATGGCAGAGAGTAAATGTTTACTTATCATTAAAGTTTATTCATGCTCAGAGTTTGAAAGAAATGGTTTGGAACCATGAAATGACATTAACTTTGCTAATGGAACTTTCTATGAAATCTTCTCTCCTCTTGCTTCCCCCTCTGCTCCTCCTCTTCCTCCCTCCCTCCCTTTCTTCTCCCTTGCCCTTCTCCTCCTCCTCCTCCTCCTCCTTCTTCTTCTCTCTTTCTCTCTCTCTTTCTCTCTCCCTCCCTCCCTCTTGATTTGTTTTCCTCTCCAGTCTACTCAAAAGTCCCCTTAAAACTCCTTCTTTTTGATGATTTCAGGGCAACATGAAGATATAAATACGAATTCTATGAGTACATTTTCAAACACTTGTCACTTAACTTTCCTCCCCTGTTCAATTTGTTTTCTTTTCACATTCAGTCATTGTGCCCCTTATTTTTATTACCTTGTACATTCTCTCCCCTAGGGTTGGACAGCAGAAACTTTAGATTTCATGTTTTCCCCTTGAAATTGCTCAAATAAGCAATTGTAGTGTGAAAGCAGACATGGACAAAACATAATGAATGAGAATGGTTTTGTTCTTACCAATTTCTATTTAAGGACACTGAAATTAGAATTTTCTGTAATTTTCATGTGTCACAAACCATTATTCTTTCAAGTTTTTTTCCCAATCAGTTAAAATATAAAAATCCAATCATAGATTATGGTGCCATAGAAATATAGGCATTAAAAAGGAGTTTCCCCACAGGTTGTAGTTTGGTTACCTTATTTTTTAATATTTATTTTTTAGTTGTAGTTGGACACAATATTTTTATTTTATTTATTTTTTATGTGGTGCTAAGGATCAAATCCAGGGCCTCGCATAAGCTAGGTGAGCGCTTTCCCACTGAGCCACAATCCCAGCCTGACCCTATGGTTTTTTAAAAATTTTTATTTATTTTTTATTTATATATGACAGTGGAATGCACTACAATTCTTATTTCACATATAGAGCACAATTTTTCATATCTCTGGTTGTATACACAGTATATTCACACCAATTCGTCTCTTCATGCCTGTACTTTGAATAATAATGATCATCACATTCCACCATCATTAGTAATCCCATGTGCTTTCCCTTCCCATTCAACCCCTCTGCCCTATCTAGAGTCTGTCTATTCTTCCCATGTTCCTGCTCCCTACCCCACTATGAATCAGTCTCCTTATATCAAAGAAAACATTCGGCATTTGGTTTTTTGGGATTGGTTAACTTCACTTCGCATTATCTTCTCCAACTCCATCCATGAACCTGCTAATTCCATGATTTTATTCTCTTTTATTACTGAGAAATATTCCATTGTGTATATATGCCACATTTTTTTATCCATTCGTCTACTGAAGGGCACCTAGGTTGGTTCAGCTATTGGAGTTTATATAACAGTTTAAGCTATTGTGAACTGTGCTGCTATAAACATTAATGTGGCTGTTTACCTGTAGTATGCTATTTTTAAGTCCTTTGGTTATAGACCAAGGAGTGGGATAGCTGGGTCAAATAGTGGTTCCATTTATAGTTTTCCAAGAAATCTTCATACTGTTTCCATATTGGCTTCACCAATTTGCAGTCCCACCAGCAGTATATGAGTGTACCTTTTTTCCCACATCCTCGCCAACACTTATTTGTTGTTTGTATGCATAATAGCTGCCATTCTGACTGGTTTGATATTAAAATCTTAGAGTGATTTTATTTGCATTTATCTAATTGCTAGTATTGATGAACATTTTTTCATGTATTGTTGATTGATTGTACATCATCTTCAGAAAAGTGTCTCTTCACATCCTTGGCCAATTTATTGATTGGGTATTTTTTTTTTTTGGTGTTTAGCTTTTTGAGTTCTTTATATACCCTGGAGATTAGTGCTCTATCTGATGTGTGAGGGGTCAAGATTTGCTTCCAAGATATAGGCTCTCTATTTATCTCACAGATTGTTTCTTTTGCTGTGAAGAAACTTTTTTGGTTTGAATCCATCCCATTTATTGATTCTTGATTTTAATTCTTGCACCACAGGAGTCTTATTAAGGAAGTTGAGGCATAATCCAACATGATGAAGATTAGGGCCTACTTTTTCTTCTATTAGATGCAGGGTTTCTAGTTTAATTCCTAAGTCCTTGGTCCATTTTGAGTTGAGTGTTGTGCATGGTGATAGATAGGGGTTTAATTTCATTTTGTTGCATATGGATTTCTGGTTTTCCCAGCACCATTTGTTGAAGAGGCTATCTTTTCTCCAATGCATGGTCTTGGCATCTTTGTCTAATATAAGATAATTGTAGTTTGTGGGTTAGTCTATGAGTCTTCTATTCTGTACCTTTGGTCTACCAGTCTGTTTTGGTGCCAATACCATGCTGTTTTTGTTACTATTGCTCTGCAGTATAGTTTGAAGTCTGGTATAGTGATGCCACCTGCTTCACTCTTCCTGCTAAGGAGTGCTTTAGCTATTCTGTGTCTCTTATTTTTCCAAATGAAGTTCATGGTTGGTTTTTTTTTCTATTTCTATGAGTAATGTCATTGGAATTTTGATTCGAATCACATTAAATCTGGATGGTGCTTTTGGAAGTATGGTCATTTTGATAATATTAATTCTGCCTATCTAAGAGCAAGGTAGATCTTTCCATCTTCTAAGGTCCTCTTTGAATTCTTTCTTTAGGGTTCTGTAATTTTCATTAATAGATCTTTCACCTCTTTCATTAAGTTGATTCCCATGTATTTTATTTTATGAGGCTATTGAAAATGGGGTGGTTTTCCTCATTTCCCTTTCTGTGGATTTGTCACTGATATGCAGAAATTCCTTTGATTTATTGGTGTTGAATTCATATCCTGCTACTTTGCCTGAATTCATTTACTAGTTCTAGAAGTTTTCTGGTGGAACTTTTAGGGTCTTCTAGGTGAAGAATCATATCATCAGCAAATAGTGCCAATTTGAGTTGTTTTTCCTATGTGTATCCCTTGGATTTCTTTTGTCTGTCCAGTTGCTCTGGCCATTGTTTCAAGAACTATGTTGAATAGAAGTGGTGAGAGAGGGCATCCTTGTCTTGTTCCAGTTTTTAGAGGGGATGCCTTCAATTTTCTCCATTTAGAATGATGTTGGCCTGGGGCTTAGCACAGATAGCCTTTAAAATGTTGAGATGTGTTCCTGTTATCCCTAGATTTTTAGTGTTTTGAACATAAAGGGGTGCTGTATTTTGTCAAATGCTTTTTCTGCATCTATTGAGATGATCATATGGTTCTTATCTTTAAGTCTATTGATGTGATGAATTACACTTATTGATTTCCATAATGTTGAACCAACCTTGCATCCCTGGGATGAATCCCAGTTGATCGTGGTATGCACAATCTCTTTGATATATTTTTGTATTCAATTTGCCAGAATTTTATTGAGAATTTTTGCATCTATGTTCATTGTAGATATTGGTCTGAAATTTTCTTTTTTTTTTTGATGTGTCTTTGCCTGCTTTTGAAATCAGAGTGATATTGGCCTCATAGAATGAGTTTGGAAGTCCTGCCTCTTTTACTATTTCTTGAAATAAATTGGGGAGAATTGGTATTAGTTATTCTTTAAAGGTCTTGTAGTACTCAGCTGTGTATCTGTCCAGTCCTGGGCTTTTCTTGGTTGGTAGACTTTTGGTGGCTTCTGCTATTTCGTCACTTGAAATTGATCCATTTAAATTGTGTATATCATCCTGATAAAATTTGGGCAAATTATATGACTCTAGAAATTTTTCAATGTCTTTGATATTTTCTATTTTATTGGAGTACAAGTTTTCAAAATAATTTCTAATTATCTTCTGTATTTTTGTAGTGTCTGTTGTGATATTGCCTTTCTCATCACATATGTCAGTAATTTGAATTCTCTCTCTCCTTCTCTTTGTTAGCATGGCTAAGGGTCTGTCAATTTTATTTATTTTTTCAAAGAACCAACTTTTTGTTCTGTCAATTTTTTCATTTGCTTCTTTTGTTTCAATTTAATTGATTTCGGCTCTGATTTTAATTATTTCCTGTCTTCTGCGGCTTTTGGTGTTGATTTGTTCTTCTTTTTCTAGGCCTTTGAGATGTATGTGTTAAGTCATTTATTTGTTGACTTTTTCTTCTTTTAAGGAATGAACTCCATGCAATGAACTTTCGTCTTAGAACTGCTTTCATAGTGTCCCAGAGATTTCAATATGTTGTATCTGTGTTCTCATTCACTTCTATTTTTTTTAATCGCCTCCTTGATGTTTTCTGTAACCCATTGTTCATTCAGTAGCATATTATCTAGTTTTCCAGGTGTTGGAGTAGATTTTATTTTTTATTTTATCATTGATTTCTAATTTAATTCCATTATGATCTGATAGAATGCAGGGTAGTATCTGTACTATTTTATATTTGCTAAGAATTGCTTTATGGCATAGTATATGGTCTATTTTAGAGAAGGATCCATGTGCTGTGCTGCTAAGAAGAAAGTACATTCTCTCTTTGAGAATTAGAGTTCTATAGTTAGAGTTAGAATTGAGTTCTATAGTTTCTTTGTTCAGCTTTTGTTTGGAAGACCTATCTAGTGATGAAAGAGGTGTGTTAAAGTCACCCAAAGTTATTTTGTTGTGGTCTATTTGTCTCTTGAAATTGAGAAGAGTTTGTTTGATGAACATAGCTGCTCCATTATTTGGGGCATATATATTTATAATTGTTAAGTCTTGTTGGTGTATGGGTTCCCTTGAGCAGTATGTAATGTCCTTCTTTATCCCTTTTGATTAACTTTACTTTGAAGTCCACATTATTTGATATGAGGATGGAAATCCCTGCTTGCTTCCACAGTTCATGTGAGTGGTATAATTTTCCCAACCCTTTACCTTCAGTTTGTGAATGTCTTTTCCTATGAGATGAGTCTCTTGGAGGCAGCATATTGTTTTGTTTTGTTTTTAATCCAATCTGCTAGTCTATGTGTTTTGATTGGTGAGTTTAGGCCATTAACATTCAGGGTTATTATTGAGACATGATTTGTATTCCCAGCCATTTTTGTTTATTTTTAGTATTTAACATGACTTGGTTTCTCCTCTGATTATATTTTCCTTTAGTGTAATCCCTCTCTTTGCTGATTTTCATCCTTGTTTTTTATTTCCTCTTCTTGGAATATTTTGCTGAGGATGTTCTGTAGTGCAGGCTTTCTCATTGTGAATTTTTTTTAACTTTTGTTTATCATGGAAGGTTTTTATTTCATTATCAAATCTAAAACTTAGTTTTGCTGGATATAAGATTCTTGGTTGGCATCCATATTCTTTCAAAGCTTGGGATATATTGTTCCACGATCTCCTGGCTTTGAGAGTCTGGGTTGAAAATCTGCTGAGATACGAATTGGTCTCCCCATATATGTGATCTGATTCCTCTCTCTTGTGGCTTTTAAGATTATATCCTTATTCTGTATGCTAGGCATTTTCATTATAATGTGCCTTGGTGTAGATCTGTTGTAATTTTGTACATTTGGTGTCCTGTAAGCCTCTTGTATTTGGTTTTCCAATTTGTTCTTCATGCTTGGGGAATTTTCTGATATTATCTCATTGAAGAGATTATGTATTCCTTTGGTTTGAAACTCTGTGCCTTCCTCTATCCCATTGACTCTTAGATTTGGCCTTTTGAGGCTGTCCCTTACTTCTTGGATGTTCTGTTCATAGTTTCTAACTTTCTTCACTGTGTGATCAACTTTATTTTCTAGATTGTATACTTTTTCTTCATTATCTGATGTTCTTTCTTCCAAGTGATCTAGCCTGTTGGTTATACTTTCTATTGAGTTTTTTATTTGATTTATTGTATCCTTCATTTCAAGGATTTCCGACTCTTTTATTGTTGTTGTTGTTGTTGTTTTCAGGGTCTCTATCTCTCTTTTGAAGTAATCTTTTGCTACCTGTATGGCTTTCTTATCTCTCTGTTGGAGTGATCAATTTTTGCCTGCATTTGCTCATTTAGGTCATTCTTTAATTACAGATCATTTTAATTATGAACCTTCTGAACTCCTTCTCTGACATTTCATCAACTTCACTGTCCTTGGTGTATTATAGTGTCCTGGTTTGTTTGGGGGCACTTTCCTCCCTTGTTTTTTCATATTGTCTATGTATCTTCCTTTCTTGCAGTGTGAATCTGAGATATAACAGTTTCTTTCCTATATTCTTGTAGTACCCATGCAGATTGTCTGTCCCTCAATGAATGCTACTGCATCCTGGGTCAGTGTCCTGCATAAGGTGGAGTGGGTGGACCTGGGCTGCTGGACTTGACCTCGCCCGGTAGCCTGCTGGTTGCAAGGGGTGGTCCTGTGCCAAAGGCTAGGCTCTGGCGGTGTCTGCCCCACCAGGAAAGGGGTGGACCAGGCCTGCTGTGTGCCTTGGCCCTGCAGAAGCCATTTTGAGTCCAACCCTATGTTTTAAAGCAAATATTAGTAATCATTCTATTTTCAAAATATTCTAATTTCCCCCCTTTTAACCCATATATAGTGAAAGCAATTTCTTCATCATACCACAATTTTTAAGAATATACTCTTTATTGTTCCTTTGTGCTAGAGAGTGCAAATCAATATAAGACTTAACTCTCCATTGGTTCAAATAGTTTTGCTTTGGGGAGGCAGGATATACAGGTAAACATATAAATAGCATCATGCTTTTTTAATGCATTTTTGATAGCTAGTATTTAGAAGTACAGTTCTTTAAATAATATGGGGTTTATGTGATTTACATGAATGTTTTTTCATCTGTTAATTTCTTCCCTTATTTAAGGAAATAAATATTTGCCTACTATATAGACTTTTGTTTTAAAATTTTTGTCTGATCTTATAGGCTATAAATGAACAACTATTTTATTAATTCCTTAAAATTGTTATAAAAAAGGTTATCATATTTTATAATTATAAGCTAGGATAAGAGTTATGCTGATCTATGGATAAAATGTGTTCTTATATTTAACATGCTTTTTCTTTTAAGATGCAAAATTGCCTCAACCAGAATTTATATATGTCAACTCAAAATGATGTTCACTCATCATTTCAGTTAGCATACATTTCTATAACTAAGTCATTATATTATCATTTACTTTCCAGACTAAAGCAACTTTGTTATATCTATTTAATACATTGATTATTATTTTAAAACTTAGCAGACACTAAATTAAGAGCATTGTGTTTATAAATGGGAAGGTTGAGTTTCATCTGTAACTCAGGGATTTGGGCCTCAATTTAAAATATATGTTTATATAATATATGCTTTTAGGCAAAAAAAGAGGGGTTTGTGAAATTATAATAGTTTATCCATGATTTTGTAGACATAATGTTTATAATTTGACAATATGCATATAACTTGTTATTGAATGCAATAAGCTTTTAATTTGCCAGAATAGAATAAACCTAGAAAATTTCTCAGGGCATCTTTGAACTATGATTTATTGCTTACATGTAGTAATTTGCCAAATAGCACCCTAATAAAGCAAAGAAATTAATACTTTTTTTCCTAAATAGCTTTCACTGAGGGACTAAAAAACTATAGTGTTTTGCCAATTAAGAAAATAAAAAATCTACTTCTTAGAGGCAGGAGTACTGGGCAAAGCAGCTAAGAGAATTAGTTGCTTTTTACCCCATATTTTAAAAATCACAATTCATCTTGGATCTTTGTTTAAGAAATGCCAAGTGAAGTAATGAGTACGTTTTTGTAATATTTGAATTTATCAATTTAACAGACTGGCCTTGTTATCTCGTTTCTGTCAGAACCATTAAAGTTAGTCCTAACCAGGTCATTTATTTGTTGGTTGATCTTGGGCTAATTCCAAGCCTTTATTGTCAAAAAATCAGAGATAGTAGCAATCCTGCTTATGATACAGGCTGTCTTGTCAATTTTTACAAAATATAAAATGCTAAACAATAATTAAGAGTAAAAATACTAAAAATTAAGAAATTTTAAAACATTGAGATACTCAAACTAGGCATTAAAGAAAATAGTAAAGCTAGCGGAGAGATTATTTCTCTAGGCTACATAAGATGTAAAAAATTTACTAATTGGTATTAGGTTCTAGTAAGTGATTTTCAGAGTACTGAACACACTAGGACATTTCATCAAATAACTTGACCTGAAGTAATTATTTTCTTGATGTATATGTGATCATTACTTACCATATCCCACATTATTTTGCAGTGATTAAGGTATATTCAAGGGCTGGGGTTGTGGCTCAGTGGTAGAGTGCTTGCCTAGCATGTGTGAGACACTGGGTTTGATCCTCAGCATCACATTAAAAAATTAAATAAATATAATTCAATTAAAAATACAGCTACAACTAGAAAACACTATTTAAAAAATATATTTGAAGCCTAAGCTTAGAAGAAAATGTGTAAGAAATTGAGAAATACTTAGATTTATACTAGAATATCACCCAAGAAAATTGTCAGGAAAGATCATAATGCATATGACTCCCTCTAGGTTTTGGAACCTCATATCTAAAACATATTCTTATAATTTCTGTGAGAAGATTTCTTTTTCTATTATTATTATTTTTTATTAAAAAAATTAAAGGAAATAGTTTTATTTGGTTACTAGATAGTTTCCACCAACATTATGCAATGTATATACACACAAACACACACACACACACACACACAGAAACATTATGTGGTAGCCCATAAATATGTGAAGCTTTTGTGTCAATAAAAAATTGCTGTATGTAATAAGAATTTTAAAGTCTCCAATAAAAGAACAGAACTTTATTTGATTATGGAAACATGTTAACAAAAACTTAAATAAAAACAAAAGCATGTCATTTTTGGGCAAGAGGTAACATATATTAGGACTCAGCTTCTCAAGATGCAGAGTAATTTTAAAACACAGAGAGAAATATGTCAAGTTGTCCATAAACTATTTTTAATAGCATTTGAAGCAGATAAAGCCACTTTCACAAATAATGTGCAAGCTCAAGGTAACATAATTCATATACAATGCAATTTATCTCATTGAGTTCTTAGATTGTGCTGTGAAATTTAAATCTAGTAAATGCCAAGAGAATGGAAAAATCAATTTCAGAGCAACCACTAACAAGTTTGGGATTATCTTTTTAACTGTAAATATTTTTTTCATATATATCATTGAAGAAAAAAATGAGGATAGAAAATTAAAATATTAGGTAATATATTTGCTTTTACATATAGGATTTTTATAGTCTTTAAGGTTTTTTTTTTCTTTCTGCTAGTGAGCCATATTCTTAGAAAATATGATTAGAGTGGCAGAGATTTACTTTTCAGACAATTCCCCATTTATTTATTCTCTTAATAAGCTCTCAGCAGCCTAAGTGCTACATGGATAATAAACATTGTGGGCAATTTAAAAGTTGCTTTTGCTTCAAAAGTTTTAAGTTTTTCATCTGGACTGCAATACTACTTTTGATATCCAGAATCTGTTTGGTCTTGTGAGCTCAAGATGTTCATATGGTGAACTAAAATTATTACTGCCACTTCATAGCTTCTTGATCAACTTCCTGGTTCACTTTATGTTCTAGTCACCTTTCCACTAATATAACAAAATACATGAAAAATTAAATTACAAAGAGGAAAGGTTTATTTTGGTTCACAGTTTTGGGTGTTTCAGTCCAATATTGGTTGACACTGTTGATTTTGGGTTTGTGGTGAGATAGCATATCATAGCAGCAATATTTAGCAAAACTACTCAGTGGGGGGGGGCACTGGGGTTTGGGCTCGATGGTAGAGCACTCACCTAGCATTTGCGAGACACTGGGCTCAACCTTCAGCTCCACATAAAAATAAATAAATAAAAATAAAGGAATTGTGTCCACCTACAACTACAAAACTTAAGGGGTGGGGGGAACCAACTACTCAACTTATGATCAGGAAGCAAAGGAGACAGATGAAGAGACCAGGACTCACAGTCCCCTCTCAGGACACCTTCCCCCAGTGACATAAACCTCCAACTGGGTCCAACCTCTGAATGTTCCACCAACTCTCTGTGTCCCCAAGGTGGAGACCAAGCATTTAACATATGAACTTTTGGGGGACATTCCAAGTCCAAACTCTAGTATCATACTTTAAAGTTGTGCAAAGGTTCTCCTGATTCCTTATCATCTGATTCCCCTAGATAATGATAAGTGCTTTCAGGAAACAAATTATGTTCATCTGTTCCAGATTGCAAACATTGTGCTGTAGATTTTCTCTCCCATGCTTAATTTTGGGTTTACTCTCTGGTGTCTCCTTTTCCTTCCCTTCCTGTATCTCTGTGGCTACCTAGTATCTGGCTACTGACTACACTAAACAAATAGCAAATAATTAGAATATTTACTAATGTATTTTTCCTATTTTGGCATATTGCCCTATTAGTCAAATTAGGGCAAAAATGCAACAACATTTTAGTGATGCATTAATTTAAAGAATGAAGAAAACTAATGCATTTTTTCTTATTAAAGGCTTCCAATTAGACATCAAATTCAAAGGAACAGTGATTATTGGTCCTATATTTAAATGGGAGTTCCCCTGAACTCAGGCAAAATGTACCCAGACAAGTCAACTGGATATTCACAGATGGTTCATAGGATTTGAAGGCTAAATTGGTGAAATAAAATGAAATGAGTAAAATTGAAGGTAGTAATTAATCTATCACCATAGTAAAAATGCTTCATTGAAATATCTTTTATTGCCTCAAATGAAAAAAAGATCAAATATACAATATAAAAGAATTCAAAACACACATATAACATAGATAAAAATTGATTGGATAGTTTTAGAATTTTCTCTACTTCTTCTAGGAAGTAATGTTGTCCACAACAGTATTAGTGTTAGAGTATTTTATTGTACTTATCCAATGCTCATGTCTACTATGACTATGTATATGATAAATTTCCCTTTAAATATAAAATGACTTTATTGCTCTTCAACCTAGTATTCTTTATTATGACATCACATGAAAATGAAGCAAATATAATTTTAATTGCAAGTGCAGTCATTATTTCAGGTACTTGGTTATAATGCCACCACAAACCATAATAATATCTTCCAAATTTCTAGCACTTCAGATTCCCTTTCCAAATTATTTCTTGGGCAATGATTCTGTTACAAAAGAGCCAAATGACTAAATTCTCTCTGAAAATATGAATTGCAAATACCTGTTCAGTTATCAGGTCAATGTGTCATAATATGTTTTTTTTAATTCTACCTGTATGCCTGCAATATCAGTCACCTAGTTCACATCTATATAATGTTGTATAATCTCAAATGATGTTTAATCTAGCATTTACCTTCCAATTAGATATGGAGTTCAGCCTAACTTTTCAAATTGATGCTCAGGTTACACTTCTAATCATAGAATTGAGTGGGCAGTTTTCCAAGTTTAGAATTAGTAGATGGGTTTTTTCCAAGTCTCTTAAAATTGTATTTCATTAGGGCATTTAACAGATATTAAAAGCCTACCAAGATATCATTGAATACATATGGTTACTCAAAGTATCAATGTACCTAAAAATAAAAATTGAGTAAGAAGAGAACTCTATATCAAGTCATACCAGAAAACTTTTTCTGCTTTCATCACAATGTGAATTATTTTTTGTTTATATGACTAGTTAATTCTTTTTATTGAACTAATAATTATATATTCTGATAATCTTCAGAAAGATAAAAACATTCTTTCTTCATCTGTCTGAAAACTTTCAACCCATTCTTTCTTCATATTTTCAGTTGAGAAAAGCATGCTAGTGCTGAAATTTGTTTAGTAGACTAGAAATCACCCCAATCTGTGTGTCATGTATACAGTTATATTTCATTGTTTTGCTAAATGTGAAACAATTTATTTTAAACTTACATCCCCCAATTTCCAACATAGGTGATTTGAATGCAATTAGGTACTTCCCTTCTCTCATCCATTTTGTATTAAGTTTCAGATTTTCTAAATATCTGCCATTGGTAATTGGGTACTCATATGTTATTGATCAAAAAATATGCCAGAATTGACTTATTTTCATAAAAGTAATCCCTGTATCTATATCATGGGTAATTTTTTTCATCTTGAACACATATGTTATTATTCAATATCTATTATGCACCTAGATATATAAGTCATTCATAGTGATGTGTACAATAGAAGGAAAAGACAACAGGACCCTGCTCACAGATACAAGTGAAATATTTCATTCTAGGTCTCAGTTGTGAAAGTACAGATGAGATGAGGGTAGACATGCAATGTCAGTATAATAGAATACAATTAAAATGTCAGCATGTAGCACAGACATTGCAAATAAAATGTATACATGGGTAGGCAAGCAACACAAAAGTATGAAATAGTGAGAGCTAAGCAATGAATACTAAACTGACCATATGCTGAAATATTTACACATTATGTAGAGTAAATAAGTCATTAAAACAGTTTGATAGCCACTTTTTATTGATTTTATTTTTTTAAATACACAACAGCAGAATGTATTATAATTCTTATTACACATATAGACCACAATTTTTCATATCTTTGTATATAAAGTATGTTCACACCAATTCATGTCTTTATACATGTACTTTGTTTTTCTTTTGCATTACAATTCTTATTACACATATATACCACAATTTTTCATATGTCTGTTTGTATATAAAGTAGGTTTACACCTGATTCGTGTCTTCATACATGTACTTTGGATAATGATGTCCATCACATTACACCATCCTTGCTAATCCCCTGCTTCCTCCCCTTCCATCCCTCCCCTCTTCCCTTTCTATAATTCATCTATTCCTCCCATGTTCCCCCTCCCTACCCCACTATAAGTCAGCCTCCTTATAGCAAAGAAAACATTCGGCATTTGATTTTTTGGGGATTGGCTAACTTCATTTAGCATTATCTTCTCCAATGCCATCCATTTACGTGCAAATGCCATGATTTTATTCTCTTTTATTGCTGAGTAAAATTCCATTGTGTATATATACCACATTCTTTTATCCATTCATCCACTGAAGAGCATCTAGGTTGGCTGCACAGTTTAGCTATTGTGAATTGTGCTGCTATAAACATTGATATGGCTGTGTCCCTGAAGTATGCTGTTTTTAAGTCCTTTGGGTATAGACCAAGGAGAGGGATAGCTGGGTCAAATGGTGGTTCCATTCCCAGATTTCCAAGGAATCTCCATACTGCTTTCCATATGCTGCACCAATTTGCAGTTCCACTAGCAATGTCTGAGTGTACCTTTTCCCCCACATCCTCACCAACACTTGTTGTTGTTTGTCTTCATAATAGCTGCCATTCTGACTGGAATGAGATGATATCTTAGAGTTGTTTTGACTTGCATTTCTCTGATTGCTAGAGATGGTGAGCATTTTTCATATATTTTTTGATTGATTCTATATCCTCTTCTGAGAAGTGTCTGTTTAGGTCCTTGGCCCATTTGCTGTTTGGGTTATTTGTGTTTTTCGGTGCTTAGCTTTTTGAGTTCTTTATATACCCTAGAGATTAGTGCTCTGATGTGTGAGGGGTCAAGATTTGCTCTTTTTCTGATCTCTAAACATATTTTAAAGTCACAAAATTCCATTTTTATTTAATATTATGTGTATATTTTTAAGCCTCACTCCTATAATTTTTAAATTCTATAGAAATGCTAGATGGGAAAAGATGAATATGTGAGGGAAAATTGTACAATGTTTTTTCCCTAGGGTCAGAATTCTATATAAGATAACACAGGGAACAGTGAAAACAAACCATTGATGATATTTCCATTAGTCTGATTCTAACTACACAAGAGTTACATGGCAGAAAACAGATTGTAATGAGAATTAAGGAAATGCCTTCATGGCTACTTGACTTGCATATGTTAAATTTAGGAAATATTTTTGGACTGATTCAATATTTTTTTAACAAAGGAGAATCACTCTGCTAAGAAAAGAGATGCCATGCAATTTGTTAAATAAAACATTTACATATATTTGTGACAATGAGTAAAAAAGTGACAAATGCAGCCTAGAACTTGCCAATTAGTTAAGAAAAATTCTAATAATATTTTTGCATTATAGCTATACATAATATTGGGGTTCATTCTGACATAATTACATAAGCATGGAATATACTTTGCTCCAATTCAGTCCCCACTATTTCCCTTTTCTCTCTCCACTTTCTTCTCTCTATTCCCTTTTCTCTATTATACCTTTCATGATCATGTGTATTCCATAATGCAGTACAGTCATCCTTAGTATCCACAAAGGATTAATTTCAGGAAGCCCCTGTGATTACCAAAAGTCCACAAATGTCAATCCCCTTATATGAAACAGTATTGTATTTTCATATAACCTACATATATCTCCCTGAATACTTTAAATCATTTCTATATCACTCATAATGTCTAATACAATATATATGCTGTGTAAATAGTTGTTATACAGTATTATTTAGGGAAAAATAAAAAGTAAAATCTGTACAGATTGATGCATATTTTTCCAAATATTTTTGATCTTCAGTTGGTTGAATCCATGGATGGAGAACCGACAAATACAAAGGGCTAACTATACTTGCTTTACACACACACAAGTGTGCACACACACACACATACACAATTATATTTTGCTTTCTATATATAAGGTAAAAAATGTCTGTATTATTAATTTGAACTTTACTTTCAAACACTATCAAAGTCAGAATATTAATGACTATTTCCTTATTTAAGTAAATAATCAAAGTATGAAAAAGTATCTGTACCAATTTCTTAAAAGTTCACATTATATTCAGTTATTAGGAAAAAAACCACTTTTTTAATACTAGAACTGGTTTTAGTTATAGCCTTGGAACTATAATTTGTAAAATTCTAAACAGAGAGAAATAGAGAGTTTAATAACAGTAGGTTTCCATTATTGGTGATTTGAGGAAAAGGAAGCAATTATATATGTTCACATAGCACTGACAAGGAGAAACAAAACTGGATGGCAAGGAACTTGCATTAGTCTTTTTGACATATTCCTGTGGTGTGATTTATTATGTAGACAATCAGCTCAACTTCTCAAGTTTGAAATCCTTGGAATCATTTGAAATTTAAATTTTAATGAAAATTCATTAATTCCAAGGCCAAAAGAAGTGATTCTAATTGCTTTTGAGAATCAGACTATGAAAGAATTCTTTGGCAAACTTGTACCATCTTTTTTCTCATTTATCATTGGTTGCTTTGTAGGTACTTAATTGAAGGTCCTCTGATTATCAGCACGGGTTGACATTGTGCACTCCATGCATTTTAAACAGTAGGCCAGATGTTTAAAGGAACAGGAGAAGCATCAATAGCTCACTAGTGTGAATAATAAAATTTTAATTATCTACAAGAAGCAAATAAAAAGCATAAGCGTTACCCCCTTTAGCCTAAAGGAGATGAATGCCTAAGCAGCATTTTAAGAATGAATTGACTGTGGGCTGTAACAGAATTTAGGTGGGGCAATTGCAATTATCTGATGTATAGTCTAATTACTCACCAGATACTCACACACAGGGACACACAAACACACACACACACACACACACACACGCATATAGGAATTTCAGACATTTTGAAGAAATATATTTAAAGATAACTAAATGAACAAAATCCTTAAGATGCTGAGAAAAAAAAATAGAAAAAGGGAATAGCATGAGGGTTCATGCTTAGATAATTTGTTGGTTTAATATTTGTTAATATTTAAATAACTATGGATGTTTTATGACCAGAATTAATGATCTCACAATTTTAGATTATCTGGAGATTTAAGAAAGTATTCAGAATCTAGAAAACCCAACATCTCACAAATTAAAAAATTATGGTGTGGGTGAATTTTACACTCATAAATAGCAGAGAAATGACAAATAGACAAGCAGATAGGGAAAAGAACAGCTCTTCACACAAACATACATAGATACCATGTTTACCAATTTTTGAATGTAAAAAATTTGTACATCATTTATCAAAAATTTTATTTTTATTTTGTATTATATAGTAATTATATTAGACCTTTGGTTTAATAATTTAAACTATTTGATTCTTTATATCAAAGAGTGAATTAATTTCATTATAATATAAAGATAAATATCTCATACATTGAAATGTCAGATGATTAATTTTTTAACAATCAGTCAAATCAACCAAAAATTTTAATGTCTGTCTTGAGCTTTTTATACTAAAACCCATTTTAAATTATTTATAAATTTCCTCCATCTTTTCTATTTATATATCTAATTTAAACATCTCACAACTTTACAATGTAAACTCAGGAATTTAATTTCAATACTCTTCAATCAGAAACATCCGTCATATCAGAAAATTTACAGAGTATTGGTTTGTGAATTTTTTCAGACTTGATATTTAATAAATATTAATGTCAAACATTTTAACTTCCTGGTTGTCTTTCTTTTCAGCTATAATATCCTAAATATTTGTGTATTCATTGAATGGACTGTTGATAAGAAATTAACATTTGTTCAAACCTATCCCATAATTGTCAACTCTTCATGAATATGAATAAATAGGAAAACATTAAAAGAGTAATTATTTGTAGTTGTGACCTTTCTTGCATAGAATACTGGATTTCAATTTTGTGGTTCTAGACTCTTTAGAATGTGAGGATAAATAGCACAAAAATAATCAAGGCTGAATCTTATCTTCAGATTATCATTTTACTACCTAAAACATAGATACATTTTCATTTTGTTTCTGTGGCTGGTCTTGAAGACTTAGCAATACAATCAGTGTAGAAGTATTTCAACTCTGGCTTCTAATGTAACTTTTGAGGTTCAGTTTATAGACTGAACAGCAGTTAAAAGAGGTAAAATGTGTAGTTATTGACAACTTCAAAAATCAGATTATGTCTTTTTTAACTTAGAAAGTTATAATGAAGGCACATTCATATTTTTTGAATGGTATATAAATGTGGGATGTGTATGAGAATAGCTGTTTCACACTGTTTTGAGAACCTTGAGTTCTAATGATGAATAGGAGCCCAGTGTACAGGTAAAACTGGTGAGCAGAGGCTGTAAGCATTTAGAAGAATCAGGATAGCATTAGTCTAAATATTTCAGTATAAAGAATAAGCAAGTATTAAAGTAATTCAGCCTTTTAGATATTTTGATAATGTGTTGCTCATTTTAAGGGATATGAAAACAACTAAATAGATCTTGAGAACCACGTATCTTTCTTTACTCTGTCCTAATCTGGGTTTATGGTTAGCTCCAGACCTTTTAAGGAAATGCTAACTGAGTAAGAGATTGTATCACTGACACCATAGAAAGCCACAATTGGGAGTTCATAACCAACTTGAATCTAATGTATGAAATATGATATGTCAAGAGCTTTGTAATGTTTTGAACAACCAATAAAAAAATAAAATTAAAATTAAAAAAAAGAAAGCCACAAAGAAGCTTTGTGAAGTAAAGTAGAGGACTGAAGAGAATGGTTGATAATTCTTCATAAAAATAATTGTGAATTTTTATTGAAGGCTTGCAATGTGCCAGGCCCAGTTTGAGGCTGTGTTTTATTATTATTTCTGTTTTAAAGAATTTGGAGCATAATAGAAAGACTAATAATTTCTCTACACTGGCACATCTAACATAATGTTGTAGGATTTGTGCCCAAACAAACTCCCTCTTAGCCACTCTCTGATTATGTTTCTTTTTACTCAAGATATGGAGTAAAAGAAAGGAAATCCTGAATGAATGAACTACATTTCCAGTTACTTACACATATCTTCTTCCTTCAATTTTCTTTCTTTTTCAAATATACCATACTTTGATAAGGTCATCTTTTGCTCTGGCCAGTGTAAAATTACTAAAGTAGAATTGTTACAGCAACTAAATTCCAGTTAACTTTCCCTTTGATTATTATATGATCTGGAGGGGTGTTCTTACATTCAGGCTAATGAGACTTTATAATATATCTCAAAGTTAAAAGGAAGAAAGTAGTAAAATGTGACCCTTCTCACAATTCATCCTTTGCTGTTTTGTGCTTCAGATGAGGGTAAATTATGGATATGTTTAAGTGGGAAGAAGGAAAGTATAGATGAAGTTTTCTGTAAACTGGCCATAAATTTCCAATAGCTTTAGAAGGTACTGATTTTCCAAGAAAATCAAAAGATGGAGGATTCTTTCAACAATTTTTACAAGTCTCTTATTAGAATGTGATTGCTAAAATATGCAGAATAACCACCTAAAGTGGCTATATTATAATTCTTAAGCATTTCAATTTCTTGTAGGAGTTCTGTACCTCTACAAAGCATTTACAGTTCTGGGTCACTATTTAAATTTTGTAGGGTCATCAGTGAAACCCAGTGAAAATAGATTAGCCAATGAATGTGATGGATCCTCAAATTATATCACCATGCAAGTAATCAGTGACTCTGATGGGTATGGCTTTTGATTAGGCAGGTCAACTTTTTTTAAATAGAGAAAAATAGCATAAATTGAAGATAAATTCTAAACTACTCATTTCCTTTTCCTTTAGGATCACCCTATGTATAGTGTAAAAATGTATAATGCAACACAATCAAAAGTTCTTCATTTTCCTACTTTTGAATCTCCATGGCTATTTAAAAGCACACTTTATGAAAAGTCTTTGAAAAACTGTAACCCTGGATTTATATTCAAGGTCTCTTACTATCCTCTATCAACTTCAACATTCAGTCTTATCACTTACCCCTCCCCTGAGTGAATCCTTAGTACTGGGATTATTCTGTTTTGTTTCTACTCATGCTGGACTCTTTCTCCTCTTTGATTTTGTTTTCACTGTATCTGCTGCCTGAATTACCTCTCTATTCCCCTGTTATTTTTTTTTTACATCTCTTGATATTTAAAGCCCATCATGTTACCTTAGACCAAAAGACATTCTATAGTATTCTAATTCACCAGAATCTTATCC
Source organism: Marmota marmota marmota (assembly GCF_001458135.2). Lineage (NCBI taxonomy): Eukaryota > Metazoa > Chordata > Mammalia > Rodentia > Sciuridae > Marmota > Marmota marmota. The sequence goes on along the minus strand of NW_026000249.1, from coordinate 20,586,563 downwards.
TATGTTTAAAGTATGACATTTAATAACAATTGGATATCTATTTTAGTTAATAACAGGGAATCTTATGGCAGCCAGATCTTAACTGATTTCTTGGATTTTTGTTATCTTCTTGTATATTTATTTCTAGTACTCTCACTCTCAGAAGTCTCAAACATTTTGCTTCTTTGTGGCTTTCTATGGTGTCAGTGATAACATCTCCTATTCAGTTGGCATCCAATAATTAAACTCCTTAAAATGAATTGTTTGTGTTTAAAAATTAATTTCCCATATTAATGAAGCATTCCATTTTAGTGTTATAAAAATGAGATCCATCTCCATTATAAATTTTAAGTGCAAAGTACAGCGTTGTTAAATATAAGCCTGATGTTCTACAGTAGAACTCCAGAACTGCTTTATCTTCCATGAGTGATATTCTATATTCATTGAACATTAGCTCCCCATTTCCCCCTCACCCCAGCTACTAGTTTATTTTTATGAACTTAACTGCTTTAGATAACCCATGTTATCAGAAACAGTGTGGAGTTCTTTTGCTCAATTGGGGATAGAAATTAGAAAAAGGCAAATTAAAGCTCATTTTGGTGCTACCAGCTCATTTGGGTACTACCAGATCCCAGTTCCTAGTCTTACTGGCTCATCTGAGGATTCTGAGGATGCAAGGACAAAAACTTCTATAGACAAAAAGGGTAGGTTTGCACAGGCACACAATCACAATCTCACAATATCTACACACTATCTTGCCTGTTCTTTTCTCTCAGCATCAGGATTTGCACCTGACATGGGGATCTGCACATATCTGTTGAGTTGATTTATGCTAGACTTACAAGAGATGATAAAGGTCCTTACTATTATTGCCACCCAGAAAGGTCATATATCAGTTAAATCCAGGTATTTTGTGCTGCAGGGATTGTTAGAAAGAATGGGGGAGAAATCACAGCTCCTGCATCAGGTTTTGGAGAAATATCTATTCAAATCCTTTGCATATTTTTAAAAAATGGGTTGTTATTTTATTATCGAGGTGTTTCAGTTCCTTATATATTGTGGATATTAACTCCTTATATGACATATAGTTTGGAAATGTTTTGTTCCATTTGATAGGTTGCTTTTTCTCACTCTATTGATTGTTTCCTTTGGTGTACAGAAGCCTTTTAGTTTGATCTATTCCTACATGTCTAGTTTTGCTTTTCTTGACTGTTTTTTGGGTCATATAAAAACATCAGTGAAACGACAAATGTCTAGAAGTTTTCCCCCTGTATTTTCTTTTGAGAGTTTCATAATTTCAGTCTTATATCTAAGATGTTACTGTATTTCAAAATGACTTTCATATATGTTGTAAGATAATAGTACAATTACATTTCTCTGCATACAGACATTCAGTTTTCTAAGTACCATTTGTTGAAGAGACTACACTTCCCCATTGTGTATTCTTGGCACCCTTTTCTAATATCAACTGACTATATATGTTTGGGTTTATTTCTATGCTCTCTATTCAGTTCTATTGGTCTATATGTCTATCCTTATGCCAATTTTTTTTTGTATTGTTTTAATTGCTATAGATTTCTAATACATTTTGAAATCTGGTTCTGCAGTGCCTCCGTATTTTTTCTCTTTCCCATGATTATTTGGCTATAAAGCCCATTGTAGTTTTGTATGAATTTTGGTATTTTTTATATTTCTATTAAAATACCATTGAGATTTTAACAGATATTGCATTTAATCTGTAGATGGTTTGGATATATACACATTTTTATAATATTGTCTTCCAAATCATTTTTATGAATTTGTGAATCATGAATTGGAAGCTGTCTTTCTATTTACACATATCCTTTTTAATTTCTTTCAGTAGTGTTGCACAGTTTTCAGACTACAAGTTTTTTACCTTCTTGATTATCTCCTAAATATTTTATTCATTTGTTGCTAATGTAAATGAAATTGCTTTCTACATTTCATTTTTGGATTGGCTTACTGTTAATGTATAGAAATACAACTGATTTTTGAATGTTGATTTTGAATCCACCAACCTAGCTGAATGTGTTTATTCTTACTTGTGTGTATGTAATCCTTAAAGTTTTCTGCAAATTGTATCATGTAATTGTCAGATATAATTTCACTTCTTCCTTTTCAATTTTGAAGCCTTTTATTTATTTTTCTTGTCTACTTGCTCCAGCAAGTAATTCTAGTAGTGTTTTAAATAAAAGTGGTAAATGTAAGCATCTTTATCTTGAAAGAGGAAGAAACGATTTTCCTTCTTCTACTAATTTTGAACTTAATTATCCTAATTTTTATAGTTCTTTGAGGCTGAAAAAAACCAAAAACATGATTCTCCTTAGTAGTTCGAAGGACAAAGCTATAAACACAAGTTATCATTTTTATAATCATGACAAATATATACAATGAAATATAAAACAGAATTCAGAAGAAATACAATTTTTAAATTTAATTCTGTGAATTAATAAACAGGCTGTTTGGTTAAAAAGGAGATGCTCTTATAAAAACAGAAAGAATCAAGAATTAAAGGAATCTACCCTACCATTGTATTCAACTTTCTTTTTTTAAGATGGAAAAACTAAAGCTTGAGGAGTTACAAACAGAAAGAACTAAAACCTGGTATGGGAGATTTCTAAATTCCAAAGACCGTAATACTATGGCTCTGTACATTCTTCAGGAAAAAAAAAAATGATTCCACTAAAGTCTAGTAAAAAATCTTTTAAATTTGCAAGTTCTTCCTTTGTCTCAGAGTTGAAATTTGATATTTCAAAATTGGGAAGTTTTCCATGTCAAGTTAGATTATGTTTTTTAATAACATTTGCCTTTTAAATACTATTTTAAATTATTAAATTAAACTTCACCATGTTTTTAAAATATCCTTAATTTTTGCTGAGCAACAAAAGTTATAAACTTATTTTAATATCTTCAAATTAAATTATTTACTTTGTTTCATTTACCAGAATGTATATTCTTTAGATTTTAGAGTTAGAAGGAGTTAAATGAGCTTCTCCAGAGAGCAGCTTCTTGTTAACACTGAGACAAAATACAGGTTACCAGGCTACTGAGTTCTTTTTTGTTGTTGTTGTTGTTTTGTTTTGTTTTGGTAAGCTGTGATGTTGCCTATTTTAAAATACCATCTTCACCATGCACAGCTTTCTTCCAAAGTTATTTCTGAATGTCTTTGCATAGGATGTCTGGATATTAGAAACACACACAAAAATATTTTCTTGTATATCTGGCTCATTGTCTTTGTCCTTTAGGAGATTAGAAGCTCTCTTTTGTTTGTCCTTTGGTGTGTTAGCTTTTCATAACTGTGACCAAACACCTGATAGGGGCAACTTAGAGAAGGAAAAGTTTATTTTGGCTCACATTTTCAGAGGTTCATTTCATTTTTGGTGAACACTTTTTGGACCTGAGGTGAGGCAGAACACCATAGTGGAAGGGCAGTAGCAAAGGAAAGTTGCCCACCTTGTGGTGGCCTTGAAGGAGAGAAGAGGGGGAAGGAAAGGAGTTGTAGGTAAGATGAATATGTATAGGGCCCACCCTCAGTAACACCTACTCCAGCCACAACCCACCTGTCTACAGTTACCACACAGTCAGTCCATTCATACAGGATGAACTGATAAGGTCACAGCTCTCATAATCTAATAATTTCACCTCTGAATATTCTGCATTAACACAGGAGCTTTTGGAGGACACCTCATATCCAAACCATAATATTTGGTGTCTCTTCTCTCTCTCACTGTATTCCAGCATACATAAGAGTGTTGTATTTCCTTTACACAGAGAAAGGAATGGAAAACTGAAAAATTGTCCTTACCAAAATCTACCATCTGTAGACCATTTCCATGGTATCAGCAATGTCCTATATGGGCCTTGAAGGATAAGTAAGCAAATGAGCCAGTAGTCATCTAATTCTAGCTTTAGCAAACACTTGTCATGAATTATTTGAGGAGAATTCACTTCCAAAGGGGAAAACTGTGCACAGGTCAACTAAATATTTCAGTAGAAAAGGAAAACATCTCCTTGTGCCTCTTGCTTATTGTCTTTGTCTCAGGGCTCCCTCCACTACACATACAAACACACTACTTGATTATAGATATATATGAATAATGGTAGTTTGTTATGCATAGGTATGGAAGTCTGATTGAAAGAAGTACCATTCCCCTTTAGGCATTTAATCTCTCCCTTTTACTCAGCATATTAGCTCCCCTCCACTTCTTAAAGAAAAACTCTTAGGGGCAGTTGAGTTGTAGATCCTACCTTCAAAGCGTTTACAGAACTAGGGAGAAGGACACGGAAAAAGATGAAAACAATTATTTTAGGGTGAATAAGATGTAATTTAATAACAGAGCAAAAGGCTGGGTGCTGTGGTACATGCCTATAACCCCAGTGGCTCAGGAGACTGAGGCAGGAGTATTGTGAGTTCAAAGCCAACCTCAGCAAAAGTGAGGCCCTAAGTAACTCAGTGAGAACCTGTGTCTAAATAAAATACAAAATAAGGCTAGGATATGGCTTAGTGGTCGAGTGCCCCTTAGTTCAATCCCCAGTACCCCCACACCCCCCCAAAAAAACAGCAAAAATATATGTGGATGCTAACAAAGTGCAATTAAGGAGGATTGCACAGGGAGATGCCATTCAAACCAAGACTTCTAAGATGAGGAAGTTTTTTTTATATATATTTTTAGTTGTAATTGGACACAATACCTTTATTTTATTTTTATGTGGTGCTGAGGATGGAACCCAGCACCTTGCACACTCTAGGTGAGGAGTGTACCGCTGAGCCACAACCACAGCACCAAGATGAGGAAGTTTTAAAGAGACTTGGAACATAGGGGACCTTTGGCAGAAGGAACAAAGGCACAGTTACAAAAGTCAAGAATCTGTTCAGGAAAAGAGAATGGTTTTGTGTCTTTAAGGACAAAAAGAACAATGCCTGTCTAATAGAAAAAGCAAACTGGGATGTGATTTTGAGAACTTTTATGGAATAGGTGCCTCACAGTTCTCCCTAGTACTTTTGAGTGTATCAAAAACAGTGCACTGAAATCATCTAAGCCAAGCTGACTGGTCCTCTGTTAAGGTTGCTTAGATGAGAATTCTATATTTGATAATTTGTTAGAGTATTTGACCACTATGTTATGTTCTAATGCTGATTCATGAGTACATGATTTTATCTATTAGGCCTTTTGCAATTTGATTGTCCATTTAATTTGTACAATTAAGCAAGTCCTCAAAACTATCTTAGGAAGATAACTCTGGCAGTAAAGTAGGGGTGAGTAAGCAACAAAGACTCTTTAGGAAGCCAAACTCACAATTTATGAATCTTTCTTATTGTGTAATTCTTCCAAATTTCTTTCATCAAGAAAGATATTGCAACTCTTCTTTTGTGGTTTGCTTTTTATTCTGGAGCAATAGTGTGTTGGTGGAGACATCTTTCAGTGCATAATTAAAGGACTCATGTCAATTATAGTTTATTTGCTGCTATTTAAGGTACTGTAGATATTTGGATCTATTGCTGTCATCCATTCCCAATTAATGTCTGCCTTTGATTTATTTCAATATGCTATGTTATAAAACTCACTTGTTGTTGATCCCACCTTCCCACTTAATTTCAGGCAGGTTTCTCAGTGACCTGATTAAAGTATTGAAAATATCTCTAGACAGCAGCATAATGCTGTAGATTTTTGTATGATTAATCAAGTCATGTTCATGTCACACTTTCACAAAAAACCACAAGGGCTATTCTTTACCTTTTGGCCCTTTTATTTGATTCTTAACATCTAAATGAAACTACTAAAGTAGGACTTACTGGAAAATATGGAAGAAAACAAGGTCATTTGGGAGCTAGACCAGAGATGGCAATTGATTTTGAATTAGAGGGTGGTAAGACGTTATGGGCAGGTGACCAGTAATTCAAGGGAGAAAGTATATTTTTTGATGTGTTTCATCTATTTCTTAAGACCAAATTAGGGTCAGCAACCTAAATTTTACCGATGGGCATAGGAATTAAATATGAACATTATGGATCTTGGTTTATCTGTATAACTGGAAGAGGTAGAGTTTATTCTCGTGTGGTTTAACTTTCATGAGTTATATGCCACTTAAGATTAGTTATTGGAGTCAAGGGTTGTATGATTTCTCTCATATGTGGAAGACAGACAGAAAAAATGAAAAAATAGTGGGAGGATAACATGAAAATCAATGAGAGATCAGTAGAGTAGAGGAAAGGGACTGTGATAGGGAAGAGGAGAGGGAAAGTGGAAATATTGGGGAATGACATTTGACAACTTATTTTGTCATAGTGTGTGTCTGTACACATATGCAACAACAAATCCTACCTCTATGTAGAATTATAATGCACTGATAAAAATATGAGTAAAAGATTAGTTATTAGAGAAATTTACCTGCTCAGGTTTTAACATAAAGTTAAATGCCTAGATGGCTGCCTATATACAAAAGCTTATTTTCCATATTCTATTTTTCATACTTTTATGTTGCACTTACAAAGAAGGAAATACTAATGCCTGAGACTAATTTCCTAAAGACATTTTGTCTAATTTCCCAAACCATTTCAAAAGTATATTTAGGTTATTTCAAGATTCAATTAAGTAAGCAGATGTCCTTATTGAATTTCGTCCTATGAATACAAGGATCTAAAATCAAAGGGTGATTGCATTTTCCACCTAGAGTTGGCTTGTGGTGGAGAAAGACTCTGGTGTGCTTGGAAAGAAGATCCCAGTCTGGTGCCCTAAATGTCAGATATCATTAAAATTATTGTTTGTCTTTTATAGCTTCTCAAGGACTACTCATGTAAATAAGAACATGAAAATATTTTAGATATATTTAAATTACCTAAGTTCATATTCAAACTAGGATTATTTATCTTATTTATGTGTGCAATGCTGGGGATAAAATGAGGGCCTTGCATATACAGGGCAAGTGCTCTACCACAGAGCTACATGCCAGCTCTACCAAACTAGAATTCATTATCACCATATTATAAATATCAAGACTGACCTATATTTTTTAGTTGTAGATGGACACAATATCTTTATTTACTTATTTTAATGTGGTGCTGAGGATTGAACCCAGTGCCCCACAAATGCTAGACGACTGCTCTACTGCTGAGCTACAGTTACAGCCCAAGACTAAACATTTTTCAAAGGTTTGGTTTTCTATATATTCACTCATTCCAATTATACTTTTTGTTCTACTATTTGTCAAGAAAAAAATTACTCTCTTAATTCACCATTCCATGTACTTGACATCATTTAAAAAATAAGACATTTCTTTTTGTTTTCTAAAGTATTTATTTTTTAATGTTTAAAAAAAAATATTTTTTAGTTGTCAATAGATTTTTTTACTTTATTTGTTTATTTATATGTGGTGCTGAGGATTGAACCCAAGGCTTTACACATGCCAGGCAAGTGCTTTACCACTGAGCCACAACCCCAGCCCCTTAAATATTTTTTTTTAATTGTAGATGGATGCAATAATTTTTTTTTTGTTTTTTATTTATTTATTTATTTATTTTTATGTGGTGCTGAGGATCAAACCCAGTGCTTCACACGTGCTAGGTGAGCACTCTACCACTGAGCCACAATCCCAGCCCTAAAGTATTTATTTTAAAATTCCCTTAAAATAATTACATTCTATCTATCATTGCATTATATTTCAGTATTACAGTGAACAGCCTATTTTGTGATTTTTTTCTTACATATAATATATAATTTAAATTTTAAAATGTAAATTACCAAGAATTATTTTCACTATGGGGGATGAGCATCCATAAATTATAGGCTTATTTCTTTATCAGCTTTCAGATTATCAAGTATGTCTGTTTATGATTATAGAGATGGATAATAAATATAGAAGGGAATTCAAACTAGTACTTTGAGATATTTCATTCTGTGTGCATGTGTCTAACCTACATTTTGCTTTTTAAAAATCTTTTATTCTATTGTAAAAGAAATGTTAACAATTTTGTGATAAAAGAAGGCAGCCCAAGGTCATATAGACCAAAGCCATTTTTCAGGGATATTTACATGGTGATTCAAATTATCCACATGATGACATGTCAAAGAAGATTATAGGAATGTTCTTTTATACAATTTTACTGGGATACTAAGAAATTCATTGTTTTTTTCCCATTAACTTAAGAGAACTTCCACAACTTATACTTCTAATGGACAAGAATGTTTTAAATAAAAATTGAAAATGTCTCTTTTAAGTTGTTAAATAACTTAAAACATGTAATTTTTCTTTAAATTTTTGTGATATTATTGGTTCTAGCATTATCTGCATTTAAGAAGTCATTCAGTATAGAACATAAGATTAGCATTTGTAGTCAACAATTTCTATCTTTTTTATTAGTTTTTTTTTATGTTTTAGTTCTTAATTGACCTTTAGTTTATTTATTTATATTCAGTGCTGAGAATCGAACCCAGTGCCTCACACAAACTAGGCAGGTGCTCTACTACTGAGCCACCACTCCAGCCCCAATAGTTTCTATCTTTATTATGATATATTCACATGAGTAGTACAGCTGTACACCTAGTAGGTTTAATTGCACGTTTTAATATATCATTCAATTAAGTGCTCTCTTTTATTAGCATTAGTACAATGAGTTTAAATTAAGCATAAGTGAGTTTGATTTAGATAAATCATATACATAGCAGTTAAATTTTATTTTCAATTATGTAGTAATTCTACAACTTATGCACTATAATTTGTAAACTTTGTAATTTCTTATTATAATAGATTTCCTCACATTTGTCAGAAAGAGAACACTTTTAAAAAATATGGTTTTCTATAGAATGAAGTAACTCAGTAAAAACTTATTTTGGACTCATGGAATATTTGATTTAGTTATAAAAGTAATACACATACCATGCTCAGCTGAAAATGAATAGTCCCATTTGGTTTTATATGAAAGGTAAATATAATGAAGATTCTAAAAACATTTTTGGAATGCACATTTATTTTGTTAAAATGTATAATTTTCTCTGATATGTTTTGGTTTGTACTGTAATCATTTTAACTAAAAATGGAAATGTTTCTTTAAGAAACCAGAATTTTACTTGTTAAAAAACTTAATTTATGAAATTAATTAATTTTTAAAAGGTAATTTATAGAGAAATATGGTATACTACAATTTATGTCAAACTACAGAGTATAACTCAGAATAAGCTAATGGCATTTTGTTAATGATAGGATGTACTATACAGAATGCTTGAGTAGGAATACAAATATTACTGCAAAAAATTTCTTTATAAAAACCCAAGTACCTTCCAAGTGCAGGACCTTACTCAACTAATTGTAGATCACTAAAGCCCAACACCTTCCATTTTCCAGTTCATTCAAGCAACATTTTTGAGTTACCAAACTGAAAGAGGTAAAAAGCTGTGAAAATGCTTGCTGGTATCTGATGTGAACCCTAGATCATTTTGACCTATCACTTCTACTTTGAGGTCTTGTATATATCCCCACTGCTGTGCTGAAATTGTGTGCATTTATACTATGTGTTTGTTGATGAGGTTTACTTAAAGAAAATGGAGAATATAAAGGCATGAGAAATGGATATATCACTTTGTCTTTTATTATAATGGGTCTCAGGAAGCCTTTTCCTGTCAAACTTTTCAAACTATTACCATTTGGTAATTAGGTATTTGCTAGCATTTATTCCTTCCTCTCTTACTTTTTAATGTTCATTTCCTTGAATTATGGTTGTGCATGCATACAAATTTATTTCCCCATCCCCACTGCCAACAATAGAGAAAAAACTTGTATTCTGAAAACTTTCCATACACATTTGCAATGTCAATCAAAAATTTTAAAATATGTGTTGCAAATGCATGAGTTATTTGAATATAGTATTCTTTTGAAGAACTCAAAGTGGATGCCTGATGTTTTGTCTCAAATCCCAAATAGACTATGCTTTGAGGTCCCTTCAGTGGCAGTCATCTGCTGTACTCCCCTTGACTTGAGCATTTCTCATTGTATATTTAATGTATTTTCCCAATTCTGTGTTCCAAGCAATGTCAGTGCCTTTTAATTGATTTTATTATTTTTTTAAATACACGACAACAGTTGAATACATTACAATCCTTATTATACATATAGAGCACAATTTTTTTTGAATCTCTGTATATAAAGTATGTTCACATCAATTTATGCCATTATACATGTACTTTTTTGCATTATAATTCTTAATACACATATATACCACAATTTTTCATATCTCTGTTTGTATATAAGGTATGTTGACACCCAATTCAAGTCTTCATAGATGTAGTTTGTATAATGATGACCATCACATTCTACCATCCCACCATCGTTGCTAATCTCCATCACCCTCCCTTTCCCTCCCACCCCTCTTCCCTATCTAGAATTAATCTAATCCTCCCGTGCTCTCCCTCCCTACTCCACTATGAGTCACTCCCCTTATATCAGAGAAAATATTTGTCATTTGATTTGGGGGGATTGGCTGACTTCACTTAGCATTATCTTCTCCAATGCCATCCATTTACCTGCAAATGCCGTGATTTTGTTCTTTTTTAAAGCTGGGTAATATTCCAATGTCAGTGCCTTTTACTCCTTTCTTTGATTTTTTTCTTGTGCCTCAATATCTCATAGACTACTATTTCTTAATTTCATTGGTCTGTCCTCCAAAGCTTCAAAACTTAGCTCAGACATTTCTTCTAAAATGCCTACCCATCTCATACACACAAAAGAATATCTTTTTAAAGCAATACCCTGTGAAACCCCATCAGCCTCTGTATACATTGTTTAGCAACATTCTTAATTTATTTATATGTATTCAGAGATTTGAAAATTTTTAGGGTAAATCTCAGTTGTCATTCTTTTTGTTCACATTCAACCACTACTTTTTGACCAGCTATGTGCCACATTTTGTTGTAGGTACCAGGTACATAGCCATAAATAAAACAATTTCCCTTTCTTGTGGAGTATATATTTTAGTGGGGTAAGCAAACAATAGCAAAATGAATATATAATAAAATATTAGATAGAACATATTATGGAAAATAATTAGGGTAGAGAGAAGGGGAAGTATTATGTTTGAAAGAGTGGCTAGGAAAGGAGGTTTAAATTCTGATAGTTGAGCAGAGACCTCAATCAAGTAAAGGAATGCTACTATGAAAAAAAAAAAAAATGAGTCAGGATGAACGACCAGTATGGGCCTCAAGGGCCTGAGATAAGAATATGTTATTCCAGGAATAGCAAAGAGATGGGTTGATACATTGTCATAAATGATAGAGAACCTTAGGATAATAAATAGTATCAGTCATGAGAAAAAAAAAAAAGAGAAAACACAAGAGAGTAGACTTCAGCATGAAAGAACATGGTTCAAATCCTTGCTCATGTATTTAGTTTGTTATGTAATCTTGAGTTTGTTATTAATCTATTAAATTCCTCCAAGCCTCATCTTCCACATTTATAAAATAGGCATAATGACTTCTAACTCTAATAATTTTTTGTATTAAATGAACTAATATATGCATGATATCTGACATTAAAGTATATACTTCATAAATGATAGTTATGTCTACTTATTTCATTATTATGTTTGTTATTATTTACATACAGGGATTTATCCATAAGATAATTATCACTATTAGTAGCACAAACTGGAGTTATGGATTTTCACCAGTCAGGACTACTCAGCTTAAGGTATTTGTTGTAAAATAGCTAGCAAATGTGTAAGGATACCAATAATTGAATTTCAATATATTCTTTAGTTGCACTAATTTTTTAAACTGATGAATTACCAAAATATAATGGCATAAATTACATGCTCAGTCTTTTTACTATATCTGTAAAATTACTTGTAGAATTTGCCCTCAGCCTTTTGATTTGTTATTTTCATAATTCATGGACATGAACAGACTGTAAGTCTTTGTTTTAAAGATCTACAGAATTGCTTAGAGTCTTGATAACTCTAAGCATTTGCTTTCCAGAGATAGACAATGAAATTATCTGCAGGTGAACAATTTATGTTCACTAACCATAGGCAAGGAAAAAGAAATGAAATATTTTATAACACAGAACAAAACTGAAGCACAATATAATTAAATATATTTTTATTCCAGGTAATGTGTGCTTGATTATTTCTAAGAGTTTGTAAAGATTTTAGGAATGTTTTAATATTTACATGCTTTCATTTTGTCATTTTATTTATTTAATTTATAAGTAATAGTTGTATATATTTATGGGATATAAGAGGATAGTTAACCTATTTATATTATTGTAGGAAGTGTCAAGCAAGTGAATTAACATACCAACACCTCATCAAATTATTATTTTTGTTGCTGAAAATATTAAAAATCTATTCTTTCACAATTTTGAAATATGTAATAAATAAAATTTTTAACTGTATATTTTAAATTCAATTACACACCATTTTAAGCCTAAATATTTTTTTCATCTCTAATAAGTATACATTTATCTTTAAAGGTGGTTTTTAGTATGAGGGAATTCATTTCATTTGAGATAAAACTTCATATCATCTATTTTTCCATGCATCCATGGTATCCATCTGTGTAGATTAGCATTCAAAAAATCCTAAGTAAATTTTAGTAATCAAAGAAGTAAATACAATATTAAAAAGAAATGGTATTTAGGAAGAAAAATTCCTAAAATATAAGATTATTTTCTTTATGTTTTTAAAACATAAAACCTGGGAAGTTTCATTTGATAATATATAATATTGTAATTACCACATAGTTCACATTTGATATTTTATGTGGTTTAACAAATGTATAAACTCTAAGTATTTTCATGAGCCACCTATTGACTAAGAATTACCCACTGTGTCCTGTAGCTCATTTTTTGTAGATGTTAGAAAACAAAGGTGGAGACATCATGAAAATTATAATAGATGGGTGCTAGGGAATTATGCAAAATAATTTGTAAATTTAATATGAAACCAAAACATCTGTTCAAAACAATTTCCCATAGGTAATGTGGCAAAGAGTATGAGTTAAAGACTGAGAGAAGAAAAAGGTTCTTCTTCTACAGGGGAATTCACAGAATATAATAAACATAATTTTTTCTTCCTTTTCTAGAAATATTTAAAAAAAAACTTCTGCCACAAAATCTACTTTTCTTGCCTATGTCATCAATCCTACCTTCTCTTTCAGCTCTTGCTTCAAAACCCAAGTCTTGGGAGTTTATTTTGGCACTTTGCACTAATATAACAAAAATAGCAATAGCATAAATATGAAACTCTACAGAGTATTTAGCAGGTTTTATCTTGTTTTCCTTTATTTAATTTTTTGGAAATGTAGGTTTCAAAATTTAAAAGCCAAAAATATGGAATGCAATTACAATTTTCCATTTTTTCATTCAACTTGATAAGCTTGACCAAGTATTATTGAACTTTTAATACAAAAAAGGACAACAAGGGCTGGGATTGTGGCTCAGAGGTAGAGCGCTCGTCTGGCATGCATGAGGCACTGGGTTCAATCCTCAGCACCACATAAAGTAAAATAAAGATATTGTGTCCACCTATAACTAAAAAATAAATAATTTAAAAGAAAAAAAGGACAACAAAAGGAGACAAAGTCCTCCATAGAGGGAATGCATTTTTTAATGTTTAACTTTCTGAATGAGGAGAACAATAGTGATTATTGTGGGACCCTTTAATTGCATTCATGCCTTTGTAGTTATGTCAAGGGTTAAAGTGAGGGGGAAATCAATACTTTTCTATCTATTCCAGTATAGAAGTCCTAAGCAGTCAACTGTAATATTATATTTAAGGCTGATTTCCACTCCATGAATATAGGTAAGCATTCTCCTAGATCTGCTACCATTTATTAAGCAAAAACTCTATTCACTTAATTTTCATTTAGATATAGTTATTTCTGTCTTTCGGAGGAAAATGACCCATAAGTCAAGAGGTCTTCCATTATCCACTGTAGAAATGCAGCTTTCACTGTTACAGAGAGCTTTCATTTACACTGCTTTCCTCTTTGGCAATATGAACATAGAAAAGTTGAGATACATCAATTTGTAAGTAGCTATAAATAAATAAATGAAATTAGTTATCTATCAGTTTGCCCAAGTATTTAGTCAATTCCTAATAATGTTAGCACCTATGTAGGATTACATGGAGATTATAGTTTAGAAATTAAATTTTTAACAAGTATTTAAAAATGTTCAAATATCTCTCTCTAGTACCAAGGAAAAACAATCATATTGTTATGCCAAATATTATTTTTGTCTTTTAAATTTATATTGAACATTTATATAAAAGAGTTCATAGGACTATAACTTGATATTTTTAAATAAAGGCCATTTTTCTTTCTTAACATCAAATTAAAATAGAGGGTAGTGGAATAGAAATAAACCAGACAAGAATATCAAAGGTGGATGGAGAGAGTATGTCCATTTCTAATTATACATAAGCATGCTGTTGATTACAGCATTCTGTCCAAATCATTGCCTTTTCATATAACCCATAATTTTTAAATTAAATATGAACACAGAAGATTAAGGAATACCATTTCTACTTTAAAGCCAGTGGATAGCATATTAGCTTTGGAATAAAGGTAACAATATAATAAAAAATAGGTCCAGGTTTTTCTCTTTTTAGTCGGATGCTAATTTCAGCAGGTCTCAAACAAATCACCAACTTTCCTGTCCATTAGATATCTCCTATTGAAAAGGAAAGACTTAAATTTATGTCCAAAGTTTTGTGATACTATGTATGGAATATGAAAGCCACAGAGTGTTTGTTGACCTGAACTCTTTGTGAACTATACCCATTTTCCTTTCTATATGTCTGTAGTGTTGAAAACCCAGTGTTACACAAAATAGCCCCCTGATAACGTGTAGATTAACTTTTGTTTCCTGAAGCTGGCAAGTTTTCTCTTCCCATTGCCAAAAAGTTAAATAATTGTTTGCTTAATGAGAACTTCAAAATGACCATGCCTTAGAAGACTTAATCTGGTATACCAAAATGCTTTTTTAAAAATTTTATCTTTTTAGATATACATGACAGTACAGTGTATTTTGGCATAGTATACATACATGGAGTATAACTTATTCTAATTGGATGCCATTTCTTGTGGTTGTACATGATTTGGAGTTTCACTGGTGGTGCCAAATACTCTTTACCTATGAGAATATTAGATTATTACCTATCAACTTGTTTAATAATTTTATTATTTTAAAGTTATTAACATTTTTATTAAAACAAAATAATGTAGAGAAACATTTTCTAGAAAAAAATCTTTTCCAAATTGAAATTAGTGATAAGTCTGTATAGTGATTAAAATAGAAGGACTTTTGGTACAGGACCTAGTTGAAGCTCCTAGTTTACTCATCACTATTAGTCTGATCTAGGAGATGTTAAACTCCTTAAACCTCAGTCTCTCTTTCATTAAAATGGATGTATTCATAATTTCTCATATCCTTGCAAGGTGATTAGATATTTCCTTGCATGTAACACACTTAGTACAGTGCCTGACATTTAGTAAGTGTCTTTACATACTTTTTTCTTTCTGTTAAAATTACTTGTGGAAGACAGACTCTCATGCATTGAATCAATTCAAATGAAATGCTTTCTGTATTTGTTCATATGAAAGGAAAATATGCAAGTGTTGCATTCACTTCCTCAGTGCCTTTTAGACTTGGGTATTGCAAGATTAGTTTGTGCAAAGGTTCAGTGAACTTTCTCATAATGATTTTTTATTGAACATATGGAATTCATTAAGTGTTAGCAAAAGTCACTATCCACTGAGCTGTATCCAGAGAGTGACAGTTATGTCTATCTCTTGCAAAATAAACACATGAATAAATGCACTAAGAAATATTTTATCTGTCATTTTCATTCCTAAGGACATTTTAACAAACAATATTTGCATGTTAAATATACCCATTTTAGTCTTCATATGAAAGATTACTTTTTTCTCTAGGATGTGCTGTGATATATCTACAGGGAACTGTAGTAATATAATAAAAATTATTTCTTCACATTCTACATTTAAAGGAATGTGCCCTATCGATTTATTGTATAGCTACAGATAATAACCTCTAAAATATTTAAAATTCGCATATTTCAGTTAATATTATGATTATATTGTTTTTGATGAATATGATAACATTCTAAAAATAAAAAACACAATACTCTCTCTTCTCTCTTTATGTGCATGTGTGTTATAATTTATATATAATTATGATTTTTATACATCCATAATATCTAAATAAATCAGTGCTGATAATATATACATAAATGCTCTCTTTATATATATATATATATATATATATATATATATATATCGATATATATTATATTCTCTCTATATAAATGAACATATATTTGCATTGAGCAAGTATTTAAAAATACATATGTAAAACTGTCATTGACCTATTCAGACATTATGAATGAAGAGCAACTGCATACTGTTACATGAAGAGGTATACACATATGTCTAAATGCATTTCTTCAGGTTACAACTTTATATAGATGTCTCTATGAATAGAACATGTACTGTGTGTGTGTGTGTGTGTGTGTGTGTAATCAGCATTGACATTTTAGATATTTTGGATGTATAAAAATGTTTGTGAATAATTTTTTGTTGAATTAAAAATATGTTCTACACTAATAAACTACTAGTAGAGACACTTTCATGCTAGAAAATAATTTAATCTTTAATTAGAACTTTTTAAAACAAATAGTGTATAGTAACAAAGAGCATAGGTATTGTTATAGATGGACAACTTTCTAATCCCTGGTGCCAATACCCTCTATCATAGTGACCTTGCAGGGTACTTTGGTTCTCTAAGCCTCTATTTCCCAATTTGCAAAAAGGAATTATTAAGAAATGTATCACAACTTTATTATAAGAATCAATCAAGATAATAAATGTAAGTACCCAGCACATTGTTTGACATATAGCAAAGGACCAAAAATGTTAACTCCATTTTATTATTATAGATTTAATGTGGGATTTTTTTACAGATAGCTGACTACTTTTTCCCAGGTAGACCTGTTGATCCTCTCTTATTACAACCCTTATAGATATTAGCATTTGGGCTCTGCATTGCTATGTGGACTGATGTGTTCTTCCTTACTTATGAAGTATTTTATTAAGATTTTTTAACCCAATCATGCCTAGTTCAAAGACAATGCAAATTTGAAAGTATTAGAAGATAGAGTCTAAAATAATAATGAAAAAGGTAAAACATGTAAATGGTGAGACAATGATGAATGTAGTGGATATATATGAGGTCCATCATTTGACAAAAGAGATGACCCTTAAGGACAGAAAATCAATCAATATGTAGATGTTGTGCTGCCCTTACAATAATATGCATGAAAAGAAGAAAACTGATGAAATTCCAAAAATACACTTGAATATACAAAATAAAACTGTTAAACATTTGAATACATAGCTAGAGTAAAAGCAACAGTATGAAATTAGTTTAATGTTAACTTGGGAAGGCAGGGTGTTTTTCAAGAATTTGGGAATGGTGTGCGGATGGCACTTAGGTATCAAACCACAGATGCCTCCTGGGCTCTGGGCCCAGTTGAATTGGTACCACCTGGCTGTAACTGGAGAGGTCCATGACTGCCAGGGCATCCCTTCCAACACTTGTGGAGATCACCAGGAAGGGGAGAAAGACCTGCATTGACAGATTTCAATGTGGGTGAAGCAGGTCTATTTTGAGAAAAAATGTTCAATAGAACATATGTCAGCAAGGAAGGGAAGATTATGCTTAGTTTTACAGCTCAAAAGGACTGTCTTACACTCTAATTTGAGGGAAATGAATCCAAGGAATGCAAGCTTAATCTCCTCATAGTTATTCTTTTGAACAGATGGACTTTACCCTTTTACACTTGAATATAGAAAACTAAAGCATATTAATCCTAGGTTTTCTCCATGGGTTTAATTTAGGATTTTTCTTCCCTTTTTTCTTTCAGTTTAGGCATCCAAGTCCCCATGTGTTTATGAAGCATGCTTGTCCTCCAGGGGGTTTGTTTGTACACATTATTATCTGCTGGGTGCAAAATTTTGTCTGCACCTAGGATTTGTATATCTTCACTCTTGGATATCTGCTCTAGTTTAAGACCACTTGGCCTCTCTCCCTAACATGACTGGGCTGTTTTCCTCTGCTAACTCCCACACTTACTTCAGGGACAGGAAAAACATGGCCACTTCCTGGCTACAATCCAAATGCTGGAGAAATTTGGGGAAGCTGCCTTTGTTCTTCCTGCCCATGAATTAATACCACTGCAAGGCCCTGCTTCACATCCCGTCAGCATCTATTTTCTTACTACCTCCTTGTTCTTTTTTTCTTATTTAATTTTCTTTCTTCTTTTATACTCCCTACCCCCTGCTTCCTATGCAGAAAGTTGTTATCTGCACTTTAATGTAGAAAAACTCATTTGTAAGGTATTTTCCCAAGTTTTCTCTGACTTACATTTTAACTGAGGCTTTAAAAAGACTACCAAAAGCTAAAAATATGATGAGATTATTTCCTTTTTCCAAAGAGCCAACACCCCTTTCCAGTGAAAGGTCCAGAGAAAAACATAGAGAAAGGGAACAAGGCATGGAGAGAGGGGGGGGGGAGGGAGGGAGGGAGGGAGAGCATGAGCTCAAAGATGGGCATCATTAGTTCCCCTTTGAGTCTACAATCTAGAGAGGATTGTCAATATACATGCCACACCCCAGTAAGATTATGAAGGACTTTGTCATTCCAACCACTTTGAATTCAATTCTCTAGATCAACTGTTATCAAAATAGAGAATAATATGGCCCAGATGTTTATACTTAAACAATTGGAGTTGGGAAATATCATAATTTTAATTTATATTTATTTATATTATTCTCTCAAAACTAGCATATTTTTTGTTTGTTTGGTATTGGTGATTGAATGCAGGCTCTTGCATGTGCCAAGCACATACTCTACCACTGAGCTATACACTCAGGTATATATTTCTACTGTGTGTATTTAGTGTGTATTTTATACTAGTACATTCTTACATTAGTTAAATTTATATAACTAAATAGTGTCAATTTAATTTTATAATTACATGTTTTTGTATACATATGCACATGTAAGATGATTTTACTGATGAAGTATATGATGAATATTTTGGGACCCTCACTCAAGGTAATAGATAGTCATTTATTTCTCCCACATATTTGATTATGAGTTGTGATGTGCTAAGTCATTTATTTGGATATTGTTATCTCATATCTAGATTTATGGTATTACTTTTCTACTTATTAAAATATTCTACTCATAGACAGATATCTCCGGCATCTTGGACTTGAACACCCAAGAGGTGAGACAGTGAGATCTTTGAACCTAGAGATATTTGGATGTGTTTAATTGGTGATGTTCTAATCAGTTTGGAAAGTTTCATGGATAGTGTGAATTTTAGAAAATGGAAAGTCTTGGAATCATGTGATATTTTTAAAAACAAGCCTTGTCAATTATTATTTGAATGATTTGAAGCAAGTAATTGACTTTTCTGTGTCTCTGTATACTGTCTTATAAAATATATACTTTTCTATTCCTCTTACAATGGCATGGTGAGGGTCTAATGAGATAAGACTGTGACATAACTTTGAAAACTCTAGTACACATTGTTAATATGGATTTCGAGATATTCTGTCCATTTGTACATATCAAATGTGTTTTTTGTTTAAGGTTTCCTACTCCAACATCTACAAAAGCAAAGAGGTCTTCCAAAAGCAATAGTAAGACAGAGGGAAACATAACATGAACTAGAATAATAGCATGATAACTCTCCTTGAATAACAGCATAATAACTCTCACTCCTTGAAGGCCTGTTATACACTTTGCAGGCACTGTATATGGGCAATTTCAACTTCCCTTTTTCATTTTGCCTCAAATGAATATGTCTCCTTCATTTCCCCTGGGTTACTGTTATTCACCCTACAAGAAAGGCTCTATGGTTCTCATTTTCATGAGAAAACTGAGGCCCAGAGAGAAACACTAATATATCTAAAAATCACACACACACACACACACACACACACACACCATCCATGGCCCATTATTTTTAACCTAGTTCCTCCAAACAGAACTTTTCTATATTGTCTGCTTTTCTGATTATGATCTGTGTAAATTAATCCATATGACACAATTACAGAAAGATTAAGAAACCTCTGGGGGTAGAGTTTACTTGTTTTTGTCTAAACTTTTTACATAATTCTAGTCATCCTGTGAACCTGGAATGACTACGAGGTAGTTTGACTTGAAGCAAATGTTCCAAATCCTGAACACAGTAAATAAATAATGATTGAAATTGATTTTTCCATTGGCATGTTCTCCTGCAGGTACCAGACAAAATTGATGAAAGTGCTTAGTATATGATTCTAGATAGAAATTCAAGAATCCTCTAAGGGCATCTCTGTTTTCCAAATACTTCAAATAGTTTGCATGACTAAGAAAGTTCCTTCTCACTGTCTTTCTTCCTGATGACTACCCCACAGGAGAAGTGCTCTTCATCCCAGAAGTGCTTCACTGTTAGTTTCTCTTGACATCCATGCTAGTGTTTCCTTAGTTCTCTGAATTTTAAGATGCTATTTTCCACCCCCAAGTACCTGTTTTCCGGATAAGTGCTTGTTCCATTTTATAGGATCTTTGTCAATGTATTTATTTAGATAGTAAAAAGGATTAGAAAGGTACTGGGATGATACATATAAACCCGAACTCTCCCAGATAAATACAGATGTGTAATCACCCTAGTCCAACATCATGGCCTTAGGAAACCTATACAATTAGTAGATCTGTCTTAATGCCCTGGTTGAGTTTAATACCATTACTATATCAGGATTTATTTCTTTCTGAATTACTCCCTAGATTTTCCCTAAAGGGCAATTATTATTTATAGCTTATTTCTCTTTATTTTTTTCATGTCTACTCCAACTCTAGCATATATTCTAGATGATTAAAATATGTTGGTTGAATGAACAAATGATTGAACAAATGGCCACATGTCACTTTAATTTGGATATGTGGTTGCCAAACTAAAGCTGTAGCCTGGGAAATTCAGTTGTGAGATGCCAGTAGAATAAGAAAAAAAAAGATAATGAGGTACTTTATGAATTTATTTAATTTAAAATAAATGCTAAGCAGTTTATTCCATATACGAACATAAGCCAATATCAGAGTTTTTAGGAATTTGAATATTCAGGAATAACATCATTGAAGCAAAGTAGATAAATAGCAGAATCTGTCATAGTTACTTCCTAATTTACTAGAAATTGACTGTGTAGATGGTGCTATTAAGGGTATTGTAGATAGTTATGAAAAGAGGCTTAGTGAGATTTTCTATGGAAAATCTAGAGGACCAATAAAGCAAGGCATTTCCAGAAATCAATATTCCTCAAAGCTTGGCACTATTTATACACTGTTACAATTTTCATGCCATTTGTTTGATCAATGGAAGGAGGCTCTCACTGAAAATTATTTTTGTTAGTGTATTATATCTTTAATAATAAGAGCTTCAAGATTCTAGCATTAGATATAATTATTTCTTAATTTATAACTCAGCATTTGCACAAATAGAAGTCCTATCAGTCTGTCTTGCTCATGGAGATTTAGTAAAGCACAGTAGTTTTGACAAATATAATTTTAGATTAAGATTCATAAAATATTTGATGTTAACGAATCCATGAGTATGTTTTGAGGGAAAGTACTATCTCCACGTTGCTGGCTCATGAAGACATACAATATTTTCACTCTTGACTTTCCTTCCCAGATAAACCTCTTAAAAATTTACATTTCCACATCATGTTCTCTGTCATGTTTTAACACACTGTATGTTGAATTTTTGTCAGGAAGTTTAATGGCGTTCTCACCAAGGACACTGATGGTCCTTCCTGTTGCTAAATTTGTCAGGTCCTCCACTTACCTTATCTTACTTTACCTCATTATGGACCATGTCAACTCTATTCTGCTTAAAACATTCTATTCCTAACTTATATGACTCCACATTCTCATCTCTTTTGTAAGACCCTCATCAGCCGTTGATGTTCTTCATAGTTTCCATGCGCCCACCACCCCCCCCTCAAGGATCTCTTTTCTTCTTCCTTGGCATTCTTTATCTAGGTGATCTCAGCATTGTATACAATTACCATTCCTGTGTTAATCACCCTTAAACTATAATTCCAGTCCAGACAATTTTTCTCAGTGTTCTATGAGAATGCACAAATGTTTACTGGATTGTCCACAGATGCCTGAAACTTAAAAGTGCACACCTGACCTTATCATCTCCCGTGTAAATTCTGCTTATCCTTTCTGGTTCCCTAACTTATTTAATATGACTACCACTTACATAGGTGAACAAAGCAGGATCCTGGACACCATCCATTATATCAAATTAATCACTAAGTTTTATCTATTATTTTTGTACTTTGTCTCTTATGTCTTATTTTTCTTTATCACTGTATCTAAAACTGAAACTCAGATGGTCCTGAGTTCTTGCTTAGATTTTAAAACATTATTTCTTTCCTGGATTCTGGAATTCCAGTCTTGCCTGCTTTCCAATATATTTCAGCAAAAAAGTTAGAGTATTTTTTTTTCAAAAACAATTTTTTTATGTTCTTCTAGGGGTAAAGTGACAACTTGAGACATAGGTTATTAGCCGTTTCTTTATGGAACCACAGATTACTGCCTCATCTGGTTATTCTTCCCACCACATGTCACCATAACCTTTGCCATTCCTCCCCCTCCCTTTCTCTCCTAGAAAGACTCTAATCCTCTTTTCCTTGTGACACTAAAAACTACCCAATTTAAAAAACGGAGGATGTCTCTACAGGTTCCCAGGACCATAGTCTTTCATGTTTTCTTTATTTGGCCCTTAATACATTCAAAGTGGCCTGGAACATCATCATCACTGCCCATATTTCCCATTCCTACTTCATTTGTGTTTCTCATTCTTTAAGGTTTAATTAGATTTCTGCCAGGATATCTTTAATGGCCTTAGAATCCCACTCTTCAAACCCAATTACCATTCTGTATATTCTTTTATATTCTGTAGAAACCTCCATTTCCAGTATCATAACTTTTAACTCACTGTCATGCAATTGCCTACTAGAATATAAGTTATGGGAGGGTAAGGATTGTGTCATTAGCATGATTCATCAATGTCTAGGATCTAGTGCAATATCCAACATATGCAAGGTGCTTGATATTTTCCAAATAAATAAAGAGCTTTAACAAACCAAAAAATTAAATGAGAAGTAACTATTTCATTCATGTTTTGCATAATTAGATTTTGAATTATGCTTTACAGGACCTTACACTTCTCTTTTCCCAATACCAATCTTTCAGTCCCCTCTCCTCTCCCCTTTTTTAATCTAGTACTCCTCAGAACTCTGGATCAGTTAAGTAAAAAAATGTTTTTTGTTATTTTTTCATCTTTTGCAAAGACAACTGTATCTTGTCTTTTTGATTCAGATATTAAAAATACACTTTAAATGGTAGCATTAGTTTTTATGTTTTTTATACTTCCCTAGGAATGAATGATTAGCTTGTAAAGAGGAGTGATATCACATAAATTTGTATACTGGATTCTAACACAGGGTCTGGTATATAGGAGCACATTAGTTAAAAGTTGTTGAAAACTTATGCCCAAAATAAAGTAGTTTGATCTTAAAAAGCAAGAAATCACATTTTTATGTTACAGTTCCTTAAAAATTGGTAATTTTTGGTCTTTAAAAAATTTTATTTATTTTGTTATATTTACATAACTTTTCATGAAAATTAATTTATGAACCATAGCACACATATCTTCCCTTGCCAGAATATTTATATTTGGGGAATTGACACTGGATTTTCTTTAAAAAGCAAAATAAGTGTGAAATTCATCTTTGAATTTACTTCAAAATGGAATTTATATCCATTTAAGACTTCTTTGAAACATTCTATTTTTGATACCATGAAGCAGTATTAGATCTTAGTATGTTAAAGATGTTTCACAGTTTTACAGCCATAATTACTTTAATGGCTACTTTCAGCATATAGATTTTTTCATAGGAAAAATAATCTGAAGCACATGAAAACTGAAGTCTTTATTTTTGGTTGCAAATTATAAATTTTAGATAAAATAACAAATTTAATTTGTGAAAAATATTCCATGGTAGATCATTTATGATGAGACTTGATGTTTAAAAATGTAAAATCCTACAATAAAACTTATTTTATATTTATAAGGCATGGAGTTGTTCAATTACATTTAAAGTAATTCACTTAGAGTATGTGAGCAATTTAACAAATCCTATTTTTCCTTTTAAAAAGCTATATTTGTTGTTTGACTTTTTTCCTAAAATGATAATGAATTATCAATTTTGTTATTGAACTTAGAGTTAGAGTCTTAATTTTAGAGCCACAGAGAAGCAATTTGATCCCCAAACAATGCATACAACAAAATATATGCCAGAGAAATGCTCTTGATTGTGTCCACGTTATGACTTTGCATATGGCTTATGTTGTATCTTGCTTCATTCCCTCAAGAAAAAAGAAAACTAATGTCCTCTGAGTCTCCCCACTATGTAAAATCTATGCACTGTTGTTTAAAGGACTGTCAATACCACCTTTGTCCAGCAATTGAAAGAACTGGGCATCTTCTGATGTTATACACCACATAGTCATATAAGGTCAGAACTGCTCCATAACTTTTTTTATGGAGGCCACACCTGTCATTGACCATTCCAAGAATAACAGCATTAAACTTCTGTGTGTTGGTGGTCTAACTTGGGTTAACCCAGAGAAAGCAACACTTATGTAGTTTATTGTTTATAACTAAGCACTTTCCATGAGCTTGTTTTCCCATTTCCATTATTCCTTATAAAATATCAGTACTTTACATTTACATATTTAAGAAATGATTATGTAAATGCCAGTATGAATTTTTGAGGAATGTTTAAAAGATTCAGTGACCAAATAGCAATAAAATATTCTAAAATTGAAGGGTCTATTCCAAGAGAACATGTGTGAAATGGAGGCAGTATAGATCTGAAACCCACTTAGGAAGTATTGCTTTAAATAAGGAGGAAAATTATATCTGAACTCAATGTATTTTTCATTTTACTTGTACAAAATCTTTCAACCTACCTTAGCCTAATTGGAATGCTAAATAGAGAAATTTAAAAAATATAATCCCCCAAGAGTGAATTTGGTGCAGAAGAGATAATGCATTGAGCACAGATAGTATTAGAGTTAAAAATAGAACTTTGCCAAACTCACAACAAAATGTTGAAATAAATCTGTTCTTCCTACTAGAAAATAATAAAATACATATGAACTTCATGTATTAGATGTATAAATATTTTTTGTGAATGAATGCTAACTGAAAATTAAATTTTAAACTATGAAAATTTCAAATAATGAAACATTATTTGAATGGGGGGGAGATGAGTAAGACCCCTATAAAAATGAATTGTATAATGTTAAACAGATTGTGTATGAAATATTAATGACATATTGTCCTGAACTCCCCTTCTGTCATTTCCATGTAGATGACTGAATTTCAAAGAGAAATATGCCAGGAATGATTATTTGAGCGAGTGTTACTATTTGTGATTGTTTAAAAAGCATTTCTTCTTTTCCTCTCTTTTTATTCTTGTGTTGTTTCACTTCACAGTCAGAAAATATTATCTGCATGAGAGAGTATGAATACATGAGAACACTTAATTTGATTTTAAGATATTAATCTAACAAAAATAATTGATTATTGGGGATAAAGTATCTCATGGGATATTATGATTTATTTGGTGGTTATAAGATTTTTTTTCTATGGAATCCAAATATGATTACTCTAGGAATGAAGATATAACTCATGCCTGGATGAGTCAATGTAATCCAAAGTAATAGTTCAAATATGAGCACATGACCAATTTGGAAATAATAAGACTCAAGGAGATCTAACGGAAAACTATTTTTCTCTTGCTTTGCATTACATAATATACAGGTGTGTGATACTTGGAACATGTGCAGCCACTTTAGTACCATAAGAAAAAGTAATTTGCAGGTTGGCACACAATTGAGGGAGATTTAAAAGAACTGAGAGATATGGCACAGAATCCTTGATTGAATTTAGTCTAGAGCTCCCTTCTGCAATTTTCAATGAGATGAGCCAGGAGATCCCCTTGATTTTTTGTTGCTGTTTTGTTAATTTGAGCCAAATTTTTTATTATGAATAACTTAGAGCATCCTTATTCTCACAACTGCCCTCTTTGTGGCAGGTCCTCTGTGATGTAGAATAAAGCAGTACACACAAGGAGACCCAACCAATAAAAGTGCGGGTTCTGCAACTAAACTGCCCAGGTTTTAATTCTAGCTGTGCTACTAACAAATGGATTTAAGTCATGCAACATTTTTATAATCATACCTACCTGGCAGGCTTCTTGTGACAATTAAAGCACAACAATGATAAAACAAGTACATTGTAAAGTTTAGTTACTATTTCTATTAGGCTGCTCTGTGTCATTTCATTAAATCTCACAACCATCCTACAGGATATTTTTATCCTCAATTTATGGATAAGACCACTGAAATTTGGGTTGGGTGACTTTCCCAAGATCATACAGGTAGAAAATAATGGTTCTGGGTTTGAAACCAAACTTCTTCAATTCCAAATTCCCTTCATCTCTTCTCACTCAAAATATGATATCACATAGGCAAGAATATAGATATTTGATCACTTCTGACTCCTGAGCATATACAACAGTCTCTGCTCCATATTAGGTTTTCAGTAAATATTTTTTAGAGTGAATAATTTTCCTGACAGTCTCCATAATCTGATGAAGATAGCAAGCATGAGAAATCTATTTAAAGGCTTCACAGTTTATTCTATAATAGAGTTATATTTAAGGAATGGAAGAGGAATGAATATGTTTGGGAGCATTGCCACAGATATTTTAATAAATGTTGCTCATATTTTCATTAAAATGGCAGATAAAAATCATAGAAAATAATTAACCATTAGCTTGTTGAGAGAAAGACAAGGTGGACATTTGCCTAAGCATTTCTCAAAGCTAATATCAGGTGTTTGATTTTTCAGTATCCTATATCTTGACATTTATTTTCTCTGTGGTTTTGAATTTTGTGTGCGTGTGTATAATTATATCTATATCTATATCTGTATCTATATCTATGTATATATCTATGTATATATCTATATCTATTAGATATAGATAGATAGATAGATAGATGCTTTACATCTCCATGAACTCCCCTAAGAGTTGAATTAGAGCAAATTTGAATTTGTAGTCTACTCATTTCTTCCTGGAATTTTATCTCTGGGACCAGTATATTCTTAGATAGATAGAGAGTATAATCTATCTATCTATTTAGATAGAGAGAGGGGGGGGAGAGGGAGATGGAGAAAGAGAGAGAAAGAGAGAGAGACACCAAGACTGAGACTGACAGAGGATTGAACAGAGAGGACTCTACCACTGAGATAAGTTTTTAGTCTTTTTTTGAGATAGCATCAAGCTAAATTATTTAGGAACTTACTAAGTTTCTGAGGCTGGCCTCAAACTTGCCATCCTCCTGCCTCAGTCTCAAAATAACTATGATCATTGGCATATACAACCATGCCAGCTGTGTTTTTGAATGCCAAACACCACTTTTGAGAAGTCTGTAAACCTGAATTTCAACCTCTAGTGCTTTACAACTCCATCAACTCCCCTAAGAGTTGCATTAGAGCAAATTTGAATTTGTAATCTACTCATTTCTTCCTGGCATTTTGTCTCTGGGACCAGTATACGGTTGCTAACCATGTAGACGTAGACAAGGGCATGAATTTTTCCACTGAATCTAATTCATTATCACCAAACTATCAGACAGTGAACAAAATGTCAATTTTATTATTTATAATAGGAGAAAGGTGACCTGAGAACATTTCACTACCATTCCACATGCGCTAACTTTTTCCTCATGACTAAGTTTACTTAGGAAAACAAATTAAAGAACAGAAGTTTGTTTGGCAGCACAGAATCGAAGGAAGACAAACAGATGGTTATAAGGAACATTTATCCAAGCTACATCTGAACCGAAAGAAATTAAATTCATTCAGCACAAGAATTGTTGTGTAGAATGAGAATGCATTTTATGTGAGCACTTCTCAAGTGTCTTGAGTGAGTTCAGTTCAAATCAGTTAACATTGTTTTGCATGACTGCTGTATCTTGTGTTGGGTCCTATGAGGGAACTTACTACGATTTTCTAGATAAATTCCATATTTCTCTCTCTCTACTACATTTCTGATTTCTGTTTTTCTTTTGTCCCACATTGTCTTCTAGCAGAAATGGAGGCAAAAATGTCCATGTTACTGTCTATAGTGTCGATTATTTGTTTTAGATTTCTTTTTTTAAAAGGTTTGACATTTACCTAAGTAAGTTGCATTTAAAAACAGTTTCTTGAATTGATTTTTTGAAAATATGCTCAGAGAACTTTGTATGAAACACATTAGATTTAATCAGACATTAGGAGTTAATTATGAAAATATGTAGATTGGTACATTTTGAGTTTAAAGGATGAAGGAAGTAAAATATTAAGTGAGGAGAGAAGAGTCAGCTGGACTGGGATAAAATCCATCTCTATCACTCTCCCACCTGCTTGATCTCTGGCATATGATTTACAATCCTTGAACCTCAGGTTTCTCTTCTGCAAAACTGCAGACTGTTCAGGAGAAATAAGGCAACTCCTGGGCCTTAATGTGTTCAAAAAAGAGCATTAATTATTAACATTACTATATTCTCTAAATGATTTATACCCTCATAGCTTTTTGGCAAGACATATTTACAAGTACTAACTAATAGCATGCTGAGGTTCTGAAAGGAAAATATGTTCCTGAGGATGGGGAAAAGAAAGCAAACAAGTGTTTTTTTTTGTTTTTTTTTTTTTTTCTGATCATATAGCATCACAATGCTGCATGGGGACATTAGCATGCATAGTGACTACCCTCACTTGCTTAGGAAGCAACTTTGGAGTATCATTTATAAGATACTTCTTCAGACACTTCCTTAGTGTTTGATATATTTTTGTTTCCTTCTTCCTTTCATTTTAGTTCAGGGAGGTCAGCAACTGCTTCCTTGTTGCCAAACCCAACAAACATATTTTAGTCCTGATTATACTTGAGCATTCTGTAGCAGATGGTGTAGAGAAAATACTTTTCTTTTTAGGGAATTTAACTTCTGTGACACCAGTCTCCAGGTTGTCCTTATATTGTCTTGATCTTAGAAATTCCTCCTTTTATCCCATTTACCAGAATTCCTCCCTTTGGACATTCCTCAAGTGTCAGTGTTCCTCCCAGTTTGAATTGGACCGTTCATACAGCAAAATATCCTGTGGTCGTCTCAACCTCATATATTCCATTATTCCAACACTACTTTTTATTCCGGTCTGGAATCCTCCTCCATCCAGATTTGTATGTCCAACTGCTTGTATTCAGACACTTCACTCACTTTTTAAACTCCTTGTGTTCAAAAATTGAGCTCAGCCTATAATCCCAGTGGCTCAGGAGGCTGACGCAGGAGGATCGCAAGTTCAAAGCCAGCTTTAGCAAAAACAAGGTGCTAAGCAACTCAATGAGTCCCTGTCTCTAAATAAAATATAAAATAGGGCTAAGGATGTGGCTCAGCGACTGAGTTCCCCTGAATTCAATCCCCAGTACACCCCCCCACAAAAAAAAGAAAATCTGAGCTCATAATTTTCCCCATTAACAAGCACATCACTCCTTTTGCTTTATTATTTCAAACAGTGACACCTCTTCCCTCCAGCTAAGCACATTCATTTATCAGGCCCTGCCAAACATGCAATCAACTATCTTTTAAATCCATCCACTGCTTTTCATTTGTACAGACACTCCTTAACCTGGGTAGATGGCACCTACTATTGCACTGATGTAGCAGCCTCTCTACTCTCTCCCTGCCTTCACTTTTGCCCCTCAAGTTTATTCTCTATTCTATAGAGTGACTTTTATGACTGCAAATATGCCTTCATCACTCCCTTGCTTAAAGATCTGTCTGTGTTTGTCTTTATAGCCATAACTTTTAGCCCTGGGCTTAGCATATAGCAGGTTTTCATAAATCTGTAGTGAATGATTGAACAAATTGTATAAATATAGAATGGTTCAACATGCCTGTTCTTGTGTCAAGACGGATATTTTTAAGTCAGAGTTAAGATATTTTGGTCCTTTGTTAAGCATTTGATAGCTTTTGTATAGTCCTTAAAGAAATGATAGATGTGTCTATACTAAAAGAGACACAAATTGTGAGATAAGGGGTTGTCCCAGTCATCCAATGGGTTG
The DNA here is from genome assembly GCF_001458135.2 of Marmota marmota marmota. NCBI lineage: Eukaryota > Metazoa > Chordata > Mammalia > Rodentia > Sciuridae > Marmota > Marmota marmota. Next base: position 20,556,261 of record NW_026000249.1, on the reverse strand, counting down.
CCTGGGTCCAAGGGACTCCAAAGGATATTGTCTAGACTAACAGGCTAAAGGGCTCAGACTTGAAATATCTTTTACTCAGATTGTAGTTCATGGCTCCTAAAGTGAAGCTATACACATGAGTGGCATCCTCCTTCATTTCATGCTGAGAATGAGAACTACAAGTCAAGGGTGTTAAGAAAAAAATCCAGGATTGGCATGGAGAGAAATAAAAACAACTCACAACAATTTCTAGTTCCTACATCTTAAAGAAGGAATTCCTTCTTTATACCAAACATTTTTCCTCTGCAAAAGATCCATTATACCTTCTAATAACCTCCCTTTACATTCAAATTAATTCTGTGACAGAAGCAACTAACTGTCCATCAACGTTTGCCACCCCACCTCTTTAGTATAGAGCTATTGCTAGGATCAAGTTGCCAAGGTAGCAACATTTCCCAGCCCCCTTTGCATTGAGTTACAGCAATGTGACTAGTTCTTACCAATAGAATGTGAGTGGGAGTTTTGTTGCAGGCATGCCTTTTCCATCTTTTGTGTTCTCCCACCTGCTGACCTATGGAAAAGATCCCAAAGCCTTAGGAGACAAAGATACCTAATATAGAAGGACCCAACATCCCTGAAGCACTCTGTGGAGGAAAGCTGTTCACAGACAGGAATGCCCATTTTGGAATATATTTTTTTTCTTTCTTTAAGACAATAAAGTTGTAAAATCTATTTGTTATAGCAACTGACATTAACCTCCCTAATATGCATATATACACATATACATATATGTCCTACAAAGAGAGATATACACATTCTTTAATAGCAGAAGGGGGAAAAATTAACATATTTAGAAGAAAACAGTCTAATTTCTCTCTCAATTTAAAACAATATGTAATAAATAATATTACAAGTTTTAGGAGGATATGAAAATCTTGGGCAATTGAATAACATTAATTTTCATATGTAGATATATATTTATCTTCAAGGTTATATAGTATCATTGATATATAACAGTTTGTTTCTTTTAATTTTCAAATTTAAGTGTCTAAGTTTGCCTTCTAGGCAGAAATTAAGTTCCATTCGTGGAATGAAATTAGATCAACATTTCACAAAGTTCATTTTTGTTCTTCGTAACCTTAAACGAAGTAAGCTAATAAAGCATTAAATTAGCATGTTGTAAAACTTCCTAAAGTTTTTAATATACTTTTAAGTGGCAGTACTGAGCTTATTATCTCTAGAGCTAAAGTCAAAATAAATGTCTTTTAGTTGCTGAAACTGAGATTAAGCATCAAATTTAACAAAATATTTTATATTTGAATTGTAAAGTACAGATTATTTAATCATTCCCTTCCCAGTGTATTTATCTAAGAAGTACATTTTTCTATAATTAGTAGTCCTGGAATCTTTTGTCCACAAATGTGCTTTGTTTCAAATACTTTAACTGTGATATTTTTACCTTAAGACTATCTTAAATATTTCTACAGAAATTATACACTTCATTCGCATTCATCCAAGTGAAAATGCAAAAATATTTAATGATAACTAGCATTTGTTTAGGGGGTCAGAGTTTACAAAGAGATTTTATATTCATTTTCTCACTTGATCTTCATATAAACTGTTTAGGCAGATACTTGTTACTCTCTCACCTTGAGGCCTTAGGGGGGCTTCAGGTGTGTGACTTTTTCAAAGTCATGAAAGTACAAACTCAAACCAAATTTTTCCTACTCTGCCATACTCCTCATGTAAAAATCATATGACAGACAATTTAAGAGGAAAACTTAAAAAATAAATTCCTCTGGAGAATTAAGTTTAAATTGCTTCATTAACTGTAGTGCATAAAGAAAGGGAAAGTGTTGCCAAACCCATGTAGTATTTTACTATTCCTTATAGTAATGTTGCACATACCTAATGTTGAGTGTATAATTTTCCATAAGATGCAATGATCTAAATAAGCACAATCCAATAGAACCTTATGTGATGATAGAAATATTTGATCTCTGCTCTCCAATAAAATAACCTTTATCTACATGTGAGTGGTAAGCAATGGTAATGTGGCCAGTATTAGGTAGGAAAACAATTTTAGTTTTATTTAATATTAATTAGTATTTAAATTTCAAGAGCTAGATGTGACTAATGGTTATTGTATACTGCAGTTACAGAAAACTAGTATTTCTCTTTAAGCTTTGCAATATCTTTTTTAATGGTAGGACTTTTTATTACAAATATTTTATAATTGGTTTTATTTGATATTTAGTCAAAAAACAGTATTTTATGTTGTTAATAGCACTCTCAACTCAGAGTGTTCAGGGGTCTTTATGCATGCTTTTTGAGGCTTTGTTATACTTTTAGCCACATTAAATGCCTATATTCTATTTTACATTGCCTTTCTTCAGAGATCAATAAGTATATTGAAGAGAAGTACATTCATGTAGGGATTTGAAGCTCTCAACCAGGTTCAAACAAATAAATTCTATTTTACTTGTAATATTGGGATACCCTATTATGTTTATTGGAGGAAAAAACCTTTTTGCATCCAAAAAGATGTTTAAAAGAGCAACTGCATATGTTAAACATATGAACATGGAGCTTGCTGCACTTCCAAGAACTAATTTCTATTTATATTCTTTCAGGGATAGTAATGATGATGGTGATAGTGATGATGATAGTAATAATGATAATTAAGAGTTATCATAATGCTTCTTTGTGTCACACATTACTTGAAATACTATATCATCATTAATTTCAGCAATGATCATAATAATCCAATAAGACAGGTTTTATTATTATTTAGCAAATGAGGCAACTAGGTTAAGTTACTTGCCCAAGGTTAGACAGCCAAAACAGGGCAAGAGCAGTGTCTCTCCATGAACCATATACTATGCTGCCTATTCTAGAGCTTAAATGCTTTTCATTTTCTATAAATATTAAAATTATATATATTTTTGGTATATTCAAAGGGGGATACTATTTTCCCATTGACAGGTTTATGTTGAGTTTACTGTGATCTAGTTCCCATTTTTTATAGAAGCACCATTCTCTTTCTTGAAGTTGTAAATAAAATGTTTTTTTGTTTCTGTTTTGATCAGTGCAGTTTTAACTGAGAGGAATATGTATATATCAATATTGTGACTGGCTGAAAGTCTTTTATTATTTATAGCTTTCTCTTGAGTATTTTTTTTTATCAAGCCCTGTAAATGGGAAGAGTCATATAGTAGAACTAATTCTAATTTCTTTCCTTGGCATTCTTTAATGATATCCTAAGATGATAATATCTTCCAGGTTTTAGAAACCTGTAGTATTCCAGGCATTCAGTATTTAAGGCTTCTGGGAATCCTTAAAACTTGTAAGATTGTCATTGTATCAAAGCTGAAGAAACTGAAGATCATAGGTTAGAAATATCTCCCCTATTGCAAACCAAGTTCTTTTTGACTTCGAGCCCAAATACCATTTTTGCAATATATCACAGTTTCCCTATTTGCATTCCTGATTTTTCATATGCCTCATTGTGTGGAATGATCAAAATTTCTTGTCTGGTTCTAAACTTCTTTTCTATTAATCTATATAAATTACAAATAGAATGTGGCGCGTGTGTGTGTGTGCGTATACATATAAATGCATTTGTTTTTGTCCTGATGTTACTTGATGAAAATAAATTACAAATTCAAGTTTGCAATTAATCTTTTAGTTCCCCTTTCATCTTAAAATTTCTTTGACATTTGTATGGCATACTGATTCTAGAAGAATTTAGAAAACAGAGAGATATTAGATATTCATACCTTATTTCTCCAGATGACATTTGTATTAACTACTAAATTGGATAATCTTTCTACTTTGTGAACTATATTGTCAGATTGAGTTCCAGAGAGGAAAGATAATTCATAATATTGGCACTGTGTAGCTTCCCAAATTATTGAATTAATTAGAACAAAATCTTTAAATTTTATAGTTGCTATGTTCAAATTTTGTATACTCATCCTTGGAAGATGAATTAGGATTTTAATGACTATTAGTTCATTTCTCAAAAATTGCTTAGTAAATCAATATATCAATTAATTACACAAATTTACTTTTATGAAAATTCAAGACCTTGTCCTGAATTTTTAAAGTATATTACCAAGGACTACATGGTAAATATGTCTGTAAAATCACATGTCATTTGTTTTGGGATCATTGAGATAATGTATATCTACTACTTCCAAAGAATATTTAATGTATTCATTATTTAATTATTTTTATGTTTCATTGAACTGGTTTATATTGTGTTTAAAAAATAAAACTACATCTTTGTTTATCCTTAATGGTGAAAACCTGGATTTTATTATGTAATTGATATGTTTTTTTAAATTTTTATTATGAAATAAGTAAAAAATATAAAAATTTATTGAAAGGGTTTAAAGTAATTTTTCCAGTGGAAACACAATATAAGCCAAACACATAGCATTAAATTTGCTATTAGCTGTATTTTAAAAAGGAACAGAAAAGTTAATATTTTTATTTAATCCCATGTATCTAAAATATAACTTTTTAGACAGGTAATCAATATAAAAAAACACTAATCACATATTTAACTCTTTCTTTACTAAGTCTCCCAAATCCAGTGTATTTTATACTTACAGCATATTTTTATTTCTGCTAGTCACATTTCAAAGGCTCAATAGCCACAGGTGACCAGTAGCTGCCTAGTGGACAGGATTAACAAATAATATAAACCTGAAACGAGGTGTTCCAACATCCTGGGTTAAAAAATGTAGAGCACCATCAGTACCTTGAAATGTCCCAGTCCTCCCCTTTCCAAGTCACTTCCCTTCCCTCAGCAGTCAAAAGGAACTACTAACTTGAATTTCCAGTAATTAATTATGTTTTTACCCCCTATGTTTGTAACTTTAAGCAATAGCTTTTTAAATTTTGCTTATAATCAAACTTCTTTTTTTATTGATTTTATTATTTTTTAAATACACGACAACAGTGGAATGCATTACAATCCTTATTACAAATATATTCCACAATTTTTCATATCTCTGTATATAAAGTATGTTCACGCCAATTTATGCCTTTATACTTGTACTTTTTTTGCATTACAATTCTTAATGCACATATATTCCACAATTTTTCATATCTCTGTTTGTATATAAGGTTAGTTGACACCCAATTCAAGTCTTCATACATGTACTTTGTATAATGATGACCATCACATTCCACCATCCTTGCTAATGGGAGGATTAGATTAATCTTAGATAGGGAAGAGGGGTGGGAGGGAATAGAATCAAAATTCTTATCAGTGAAACCACTCTGTTTTTTTTTTTTATTTGACATTTTTCTCTCAACATTTTGTTTTACATATTTATTTTGATCAATGTGTTACCCTATTGTAAGTGTGTAATAAAATTTATATATTTCACATATCTATGGATATTTGGGTTGTTTTCCTTTTGTAAACCATACTACGTGTACATTCCTATACATGTTTTCTGGTACATGGATGAAAATTTTAAGGGTATTTGTTTGCTAGAATCATCAGACCATGGAATATGACATAGAAATTGAGATGATTGATTTACTACAATTTGTAGTGTCATCTATATTTATGACATTGACTGAGTTTAAAAATACTTTACTGGAGCCAAAGTGAGCTGAGGGTTTATAGTTTTTTAAAATAAGCAAGGATTATGCTGCACTTACTGAATCAGTTCAGATGATTAACTTTGGATATATAAAAATAATCTATGACTACTTGTTAAATAGATATAATTAATAACTAGAATTACTTTTGTACAAAATCTAAAATATCAATGTATGTACAATATCCAAAATATCAATGACTTAAACAAGATGAACATCTACTGGATAGCTTAAGCAACAGAATCTTTTTCCCCAAAGTTCCTGAAGCTGGAAGTCCAACATTAAAGTTCTGGCAGGGTTGATTTCTGGTGGAGCCTCTCTGCTTCGCTTTATCTTCTTCCAATACTCCCAAATGGCCTTTGTACGTGTACATCACTAGTGAATATTGTTCTCTTAGGAGGATTAGTCATAATGAATTAAGGTCCCGCCTGTATGATTCCATTTAATCTTAATTATACTCTTAAAGGCAGTATCTCTAAAATTTTTACTTTGGGGCCTAGGGTTCAAATGTGAACTTGCAGGTGACATAATTTAGTACATAACGGTGCCCATATTCTGAGGATATCAGTTATTTAATTAGCATTGACTTATTGAGAACTTATTTTTGTGGGAATACACCAATGATATGAGAAGGGTGGACCAATTTCTCTTAAGTGTGAAAATTGGTATGGCCCAGCATCATTTTCAAACACTACTTGAAGATAAGTAGCTTGAATCACTATGAGACAGGTTTAAAAGAAAAGAATTTGTAAATGCAACTCTTAATTAAAAGAAAATCAGACTTTGTTTTAATCAATTCAGATGATTAACTTTGGACATAGAACAATATGTCTATGACTAGTTGTTAGTGTGACTATCCTTTGTTGTTATGCCAATAGGACTGGTTTTAATAAATAGTAAAGCAGCAAACTGAATCCACTATTATCATGATCTTTTGGAAAATTTTGAAGCCTTATTCATTAGAATCACATACCCTTTCTCTAGCTACCTTTGAGGAGAGTCCATCAGAAAAATCAATATTTGTAAGAAAGCCACTATATTTCAGAATTCATACTAGGTATTTAACATTTATAATTTCCCTTCATATAGCTTAAAAATTAAGCCAAATTAGCTCTGTGTGTCGGATGAGTATTCTGAGACTCAGCAAATTAAATTATGTACAAACAAAAAAGGTGAAAAATTCTATTTGAACGTAAAATTTTCAAAATGTAGATATAATTTCATTGAGATAAGACAAGTTATTGCATGTTACATAAAGATGTTATAGAACAAACTAGATAATCATTTTATAATCCCTTAGACATATGCAAGAATATTAATGCAATTTTAATTATATTGGATCAAAATATTAATACTTTAAAATTGGAAGCCACTGAAATTTCAGGTATGTAATTTTGAATGTGATAGATCATAATGTTTAGAAGTTGAATCTTATAAGAATAGGCAATCCTTCTTAAGACAAAAATACTTACTGTCAGGGTTTTTTCATTCATTCAGAACTTGAGCAACTCTTATGATGTTATCAGAAGAGATACGGAAAAAGTTAAATGCAACTCACCAAAGTCCCTAGAACAGCTGTGGTATTAAAATAAGCATGCAGTAAGTACTGAAAATATACTCAGGGTCATCCTAGATATGATTGAGACATTCAAAACAAGTCTAGTGTATTTGCTTCTCATATGGATTTTGTTTTCTTATTGGAGAGAGAGGATTTTTGTCCATGAAATAGGACATAAAACACAGCTTAAGAGCTATATATGCCAAAATACTGAGACAGTAAGTGTTAAATTCTAAAGAATCCTAAAAAAATGGGGAGATCATGATGAGAAGCAACAGTCAAGGAATGCTTTCTATAAGAAGCAGGTCTGAATGGGCTTTGGGTTGTAAATAGATTATAGATAAAATAATGTTCTATCAGAATCACTCTGGGTGCTTGAACATTCAAAATCACAGGCTCAGCTCAAATGTGCTTGCAGATGAAAGAAAATAAAATTACATGAGTTCCCATAAAGACTATAGATGGTATATTTAGCAATCAGTGATCAGAATGGCAGGTCCATTGAAAGCTCAAAAGAGGACAGTTAGAATGGACTTAGTACAAATTTCTGATGGGCAGACTGCTAGTGTGAAGCACTTGGATGTGTACCTATAGTAAAAAAAAAAGTCATTGAATTATTTTGAAAAATAGTGCAATGGGAATAAAATAATTCTCTTAGGACAATTCTGTCTAACAGTATTAAGCATGAGAGTGAGGAATGAGTGGAAAGGATCTCTATCTAGGGCAAGACAGAAAGAAGCTATGCTGCAATTCTTATGGTCCGTAAATTCTGTGAGAATAGATTGTCAAGTCCATGGATGTATTCTTAGTGCTTAGCACATGAAATAGGTACTCAATAAATAGTTGTTGAATGGATGGATGGAGGGATTTCTGTACAAACTCAAATGTTGTGTACTATAAAAGGGGGGAGAAAACATGGTTATCCAAGTCATTTGATACTGATGATGAAAAACTTTTTAGATTTGCAAGACCATCCACTCAAAGAAATAGTCACTGTCCAATAATATTGAGAGATGTGCTTTCTACTTCTACCTTATCATACGATGAACTGGCTACCATGAGCTAAGCAGCTTTCCTCCACCATGCCCTTCCACCATGGTGTTCTGCCTCACTGTGGGCCCAAAGCAATAGAATTGGCTGACCATGTACTGAACTTCTGAAACCATCAGCCCCAAATCAACTTCTCTTTTAAGTTGTTTTTGTCAGATGTTAGGTCACAGTGATGGAAAATTACTAACACAAAAATTATTTAAAATTTGGTAACTTCATTCCCCTTTTACTCATCAGTTGATAATTGACAAGTATTTGCTCAAATAATTGCCAATCAAAAGATATGAAGGTAAGACCAGATACATCCAAGAAGAAACTCTTTGGAGAAAGCAAGTGAATTCCATGGGAATTGAAATAAAGAAGAATCCAAAGAAAACACTAAATAGCCTATAAATGCCAAAATATTCCCATTGCTCTACAAACTTCTTATAACAGTACTTTTATTTAGTGATTTTCTTTATTGCCATATTTGTCAAATTCAAAGATTATATTTATAGCTACTTATTCCAATTATTTACTTCACTGAAGCCATGGATCTTTATCTAGCATATGGTTAAAGAAAACTATAAAATATGCTTATGTTTCTTCTGGGTATGGAGCTGAGGACTCTAGCCATTAGGACACTAGTGGTAGTAACAAGAAGGAATGAATTTACAGCCTCAGCCTACTTCTCCCAGCCAGCTCTTTCCATGGTCAGGTGCTATTATAAAGCATGTGTGTAAGTTCTTAATTGAACTAAGTACACGTTTCAAAGCCATACAATATTAGACAGGAATTATGGTTCTGCCTCTTATTAACAAGATAATCTAATTCAAGATTTCTAACCTCACTATGTCTCTAGAATTCTCATCTAAAATGAGGAAAACAATCATTCTCATATCATAGGATTATTGTGACAATTAAATGACACTTTATAGTACTTCACAATGTGGCTAATGCATCATAGTCACTTCAACTGTCAGTAGCTTTCTTTCCTGAAATGAGTGAAGGGACACGTTTTCATACCCATCAACCCTGAGATTTTGGAAGATGTCTCACAGCTGCTTATTCAATTTTCCTCTCATCTCCATCTTACATACTTTTTCTACTCCCTCTTCTAGGAAAGATCAAAAGCTACTCACAGTTAGCTGTATTTTAAAGGTCACTTATTAAGAGCAGCTTTTTTTTCAATCACTGAGTATATTGTGAGCTTCCTTCTTGTATCACCATTGCCTTAATCCCCATTGAATCCCAGCACCTAATAGGGTGCTTTGATTGTATACATTTTCAGAACAGCTTTGTAGAAATAATTTTCCTAAAAGGTTTTGCACTTTCTCATGTTCAAATGCAATGATGTATGTGATCCCTGGATTCAAAAGAAATTTTCTAGATGCCATTTCTGGTTACAGTTCCCAACCCCACCTGTCTACTCTATCCCAGCCTTAATTTTGGACCCTCTTAATCTGCATTATGTACATTTCTGCATTTGTCACTACCTAGTTCTACATGCTATATTTTTATTATGAATGAAATAGAACAGCTGTCAGGACTCACTGCTATGATCTGAGCCCCAGAATACTTCTAAAAAGTTAATAAATATTTGCAAATATTCAAATAGATACCATTTAGAATGCTCTTTTACATCTTCTATTGTGTTTTGTTACTTCTGTTGTCTGTAGCAACTTGCCTATATTAGAATTATAGAAAGAAAGTCAGAAATGGAAAAAAAGAGAACAACATCATAGGGGCTAGGGTTGTGGCTCAGCAGTAGAGCGCTCACCTATCACGTTTGTTTCATCTGGCAGCTACTTACTGAGAACCTGCCTCTTACATACTCTTTAAAAATGCTGATAATAGAACTGTGAACAAAATAATGCTCACAGTAGTTATGGCCAGGACTAGTACACAGACAAATGAACTAACCACTGAAAGTCAGACACATCCGCTCTACATTTGGAAGCAGCACAAAAAAATCCAGAGGTAACTAGGAAACACTCCCAGTACAACAGAAATTGGGAATGAGTGGTTCAAAGAGCTTCTAGTGGAGTATGTTATCCAAGTGCACACTCTCTGCCAGGCACTGCTTGAAATGCTGGAGAGAGATAGATGAGCTAGACACTGCCTCTATCCTCAGCACTTGTGCCATCTGGGAAGTAGAGTTGCATGATGCCCACTTTTCATGCACAGGGATAAACACTATAATAGAAATATATATCAAGGAATAGGCAGCATAGCCCAGAGGCAGGCACATGACTAGAGCCAAGACATTTGGAAAAGATTATTGCTATGATAGTACACCTTAATCTGAATCTTACAATATATGAATAAGGTGATCCAGAAGCAGAAGGGAAATGAAGGTGCTTTCAGAACAAGGTCCAAGAACATTTAGATGATCAGAACAAAGTAGAATCCCCACATCCTTGAGTTATTGCTACCCATTAGGCTAAAACAAAGGTGCTTCCTTGTCTAAAATTTCATTGCTGCAGATTGCTTAACAGAAGGTCATTTAATGGATTTCTAAATTGAAGGAATTCATTAATTCAGACACAAAATGTCTGCAATGGCTACAAGAACCACTGCCTCCTTATGTCCACATTACTAAAAGCACTAGCACCTGCTGCTCCGGCCAGCTGGAGGATTGGGTGTTGCTACCTAGGTAATGTCCACCAACTAATGTCTTGCTGTGAGTAGTTCTGCCAGGTTTCACAAACAAAATCTTAATGTTCCATCAGCATCTAATGAGAATTACAGTCATTAGTTAAAAGAACCATTAGGTAAGGAGTAGAATGGACAATACACAATTTATCAATTTGGTGAATGTTGTCAGATGGTTTCTGAGTGCAGGGCAGTGTCCAAGTAAATAGTAAAAATATTTATATCATGTGCCTTATAGACTTCTTTTCCTAGTTCAAGGGCACTCTAGTAAACTTCTATAACAGAGTTTTAGTGGTAAAGATGTCTTGATACCCAATAGTAACCTAAAGGGAAATTTTAAAATTGCAAATAAGTAAATAATCTATTTGCATCTGGAAGTGTGGTTCCCAAAGTCAGATAGGGGAAGCAGCAGCACTGGCATTGCCTGGAAGCTTGAAAGATCTGACTCTTCAGAATTGGAAACCTTGGAGAGGAATTCAACAGTTTGTGCTTGGACCTGCTCTCCAGGGGATTCTGCATGCTCAAGTTTGAAAACACTGAACTTGAACATTCATTCAAGGGCTAGCATATTCTGCATCACCTGAGAGTTTGTTAGAACTACAAATTCTTGGTCCCACATCAAGCCTCTTAAACCAGAATCTTTGGGAGTGAGCCCAAGGAGACTGTGGTTTAACAAGATCTCCAAGTGATTCTTTATTCATGTCAGAATTGGAGAAGCATTGATTGAGCCATTTGTTCTCAGTCTTGATTGTATATTTCAGTCACCTGCAGAGACCTTTGAACTATTCCAGGTCCAGTTCACACACCAGACCAGTTCAATCAGAATCAATGGAGGAAAGACTCTGACATAAGAATTTTGAAATGTTCTTTACTTGATCCCAGACTATAGCAAAGGCTGGGAAATACTGTACAACAATTAGAAGGACTAAGTTGTATGAGAGTTTGTAAAGAGCTTAGGCAAATCACAAGAGTGTTAAGAACTACCACCTCTGCAAAAGGGGAACATGGTTCAAATAGTCTCGATCTGTGCTTTGAATTCATCTTCAGTATTATTATTTTAGTTATTTTGCATATGCATGGTGGTATTAATATTTTATTGCTAATAATGTTAATATTTGCCTTTCAGTAAAATGGGTCTAAACTTTTCTCTCTTTTCTAGAAGTTGCACAACTAAAACCAAACTTTATGAGCATTTTAATACTCCCCATCTTGCCTTCTAATGCTTTATTGTGTAGTTGATTGTCTTTCACATGAGAAGTATATGTCATTGCCCCATGAATCAGTTCAGGTGGCTCCTTCCTCTAAAATGAACCCATCACCCTTACTTCTTCTAGGAGGAACCTCTCACCCCTTAAGGAAACTTTGATTATGCAATGGATACATCTGGGGAGCTTCAAAAATTACTGGTGCCTGAATTCCACCTCCAAAAATTCAGGTGCTCTGTGAGGAAGCCAGGGCATGAGGGTTTAATAAAAAGCTTCCCAAGATGATTTTAATGGGCAGTGAAGATGAAAAACACAGTTTTGAGAGCAAGCTTAAATTTCCCCTCCTTTCAGCCTCTATAAATCGCCATCACCTCTGAATCCCTGTAATAAATAGTTGATAGTGTCCAATTTAGCAACCAGTGTATAATTTTTTCAAGTTGTTAATTGTTTCAGTCTGTTCATTTGTAATCACAACCTAAATTCCTTGAGAACTGAGGCCTTGTCACATTTTTCTATCCCAGATAGTGACTAGCATATTGTTTACTAATAAGGTTTACTGTTGACTTGACTATTAAATATGATTTTATGCCTGGAATCATAATACTGTAGAAGTGGAAGACGTCTATGCAATGTATTTCTAATGATAATAATGACAACTGCTTATGGGACACTTACTATGTACAGATTATGACTAGATTTTAATAATCACATCAGCCCTGGAATGTAGAAGGCGAGTATCCTTATTGCTTAGCAGGTGAGAAAACTGTGACACAGAGGTTAAGTAACTTTAACCAGTTAGTGATATGTAGCACCTGAAGTAATGATAGTTCTCAGGCTAAAATGAATTTACCATACTGTATTGAAAGGTTTGTATTTGCCTTATATACCTGATTTGAAGAAAGCCCAAGGGGTAAATTTCCATTGCTTGGATTTCTGGATATATCTACTTTTCTTAAAAATGCTAAGAAAATATTAAAATCTAGTAGGTATGATACATATCAAAGTAATATGTAAACTAATCTGTATTAAGATGAAAGGCCTGTATGAAGTATGATTGAAAATATGATAACACCTAATTTTTTGAAGTTATATAATAGCAGAATATCCAGTGACAAACAGAAGAATAATATAATGTTTCTTAGCTAAATGCAAATGAAAGTTTACTATTTAACTGCTTTTATATTAAGAATTTAAATGTTCTCTAAAATATCAGAACTTTTCATTAGGAGGCACTTTTAAAAATAGCAAGGCTGATATTGACTATGATTTCCATATAGATTACATTGAACTTGTAGATTATATTATAAATTATATTATACAAACCAAGAATTATTCAAGTTAGGCATTTGTCTTAATAAATTTGTCTTTATTTGTTTGAACAAATACATATTGAGAAACAAATTTTCTTTTGATTATTATTCCTTGTCTATATCTTCAGAGACAAAATGTCCTCTGCTTATTTTATTTCCAGTTAAACATTCTTTTTTTTTTTTTATATTTATTTTTTAGTATTTGGCGGACACAACATCTTTGTCTGTATGTGGTGCTGAGGATCGAACCCGGGCCGCACGCATGCCAGGCGAGCGCGCTACCGCTTGAGCCACATCCCCAGCCCCAATTAAACATTCTTAAGACCATGTAAATATGGTAACTTCAAATCCTCTTACTTCTGTTTATCTTACCACTATTCTACTCTAGACATGATAAATGTCATATCTTTTCTGCATTTCATAGGCATCAGGACCCAGCATAACTGGGTGAACTTGAAGCAACAATAACGAGAGTGATGTTTTCAGAAAACTCGGCATTCGTACACTTAATGAATATTCATTGTCCAACAACTACGATTAAAATACTGGCTAGGCATTATGGAGCTACAAAATGTATTAAGCATGGTTCATATCCAAGAGCACAGATATGTTAGATAAGATAAGGTGCATGCACGAAAACTGTAATGTACAATAAAGGCTCTAGAATGTTCAATTGATATGTAATTTAAGTTTAGAAAAATATTAATTTTCGGCTGGAGGGCTATACCTTAAGGAATGATTTATTTGAACACACAGTTGAGGTACTATAGGATCAGACTGATGTTGAGGAAGAATGAATGACATTCCACATTAAGAGAAAGACTCATAGTTGTATATGAAGAGCAGTAGAAAAACTAGACAGTGGAAGTATAAGAATACTTGCCTGCTTGGACTACTTTTTATGGTGACTATAGGTTGCAGTTTGCTCAGAATAGTCTCAGTTTGTGCTTGTTTTCCATGTGTAATTATTTATTGTGCTTCCTTTCACACCCCAGCACATCCTGGTTTGGAAGCTCGATTTAATGATTATTCTATTTCTGAAGGAACTGTCATGTATTCTATTACTATTAAAGGTTGGATTCATGGGCTGGGGTGCAGGTCAGTGGTAGAGCACTTCCCTAGAATGTTCAGGGTCCTAGGTTCCAACCCCAGAACAGAAAACCAAGACAAAAAAAAAAAAAAGAAAGAAAAAGTAGATTCAATTTCCATGTAACTCTGCCCACCCCATAACTGATGAGAACCAGCCCTTGGCATCAAAAGTAAACTGACCAATCAGATGTCTGTTCTTTCTGAGAATGGAAAACCCAAGAATTTCAAAACAGATACAAAAACTAGGTAGTTTAATTGCATAACAGAGCTGTGGTCTTGAAAGCTATGTACAAGTCAAATTATGAGGGAGTGGAAACTGAATAAACCAGCAGCTAGGTACTCACAGAACCAAATGAAGCAGATATTTAGCAGGTAAATGAGGCATAATTGTGGAAGAGTACTGCAGTGAATTTTCATGATCTCCTACTGGTAAGATTTATTACATCCAGGACCACTTCCATGTCTAGAGTTATGACACCCAGAGATAGGACAGCTGTGGTCGCTGAATTCCCCTGAGATTCTCTTACTGCTTCAAACAGAACTTTACAGTCATTCCTTCTATCTTTCTATTCATCCATACTAGATCAAGCAAGTTCTGTGTTCCTGGTTACTGGTAAAAGAAAAGGGAAAGTGGCCAAAGAAAGAGGGCCCAATTAGTGGGACATTGCAAAATTTTAGGGAAGAGGCAATGTTATTTCACAATACCACCACAGGAATGGGAATGGAAACAAAAGAAGATAATGGAAATGGAATATATGGGACTTAGAAAGTGATTAGATTTGAGGGTTCAGAAAAAATAGAAAGATGATGCAGTATGTCTTTATTTATATATTTTATAAATAATTAAATAATACATAACAAAGTATATCATAACAAAATAATAGAGGGAACTGCTCTAAACATAGTCTGAGAGAGGGTGCTCAGTAGAGGCAGCAACAACAGAAAGCTGCTCCCACTTCTGTGGCTGGGGGTTAAGCCCCAGGCAATATCATCAGATTTCAGAATATGAGGCTACACTGAAGAAACTAGAATCAGGTGAAGGCTGTCTGGCAGGAGCTATAAGCACCAAAGGGGTGTGGTGTCCAGCAGGAATTTAGAAAGTTACAACACTATAGGAGATTCAGTCACTGCCAGAAAATACTTACCAGAACAGGGAGAGGCAGAAATTCTCCATTTCCCACCATTTAATGCCCCACTAATGCCACACATGGCCAAATCTATCCAGAAGTTAATTGACAAATGAATGTAGGAAATGGAGTTTATAGGTGGACATGAAATAGATCTTAAGGGAAATAGATGATGACTGGTGCAATATCTGAGAAGTGTGAGAAAGGATTTAAAAGCAGAAATACTATAGTTTTCCTCCAGATTATTTCACACATAAAAGTGCAGAAGAAAAGTGTTTGTAAAGGAGGCATTCTGACTGACCCTGTAGGCTACTGCTCTATTAATAATATATTTAGACCAAACTGAGATGATTTCCAATGTTATTGCCATATATCACAACAAAAATATCTGGCAGGAATTACTATTGACTTGATCTAGTCACAGGCATCAACTATTTGTATTCAAGCAATGATCTTCAATGTAAATGTCTGTGAAGCTGCTAGCAGCATTAGAAATAATTGTGTAGATTAGTGTGATGGATTCCTGCACTAACATTCAGAAAATTATGTCAAGCAATGAGTGCCTCTGTAAGAGTGGTTGTGCTCTATTCACTACATTTCTTGGGCTAATAATACACTTAACTTCCTGTATTGCCAGCATGTACAAACCTAGATTGAATTTTTTTTTTTCGGTTGTTCAGGGAGCTATCATTCATCAAGTAGCTCCTGTAGTAACAACGTACAGAGATTGTAACTGTGGATAAGATGGCCCTTGCACTTCAAAGAGCTCTTAGGGGGAGGCATTAAGTAAACCAGGAATTATTATGCTACCTTGGGATAATACTATCATGGTGATAACCGTACAGAGTGTTTGCTAAACACATGGAAGAAGTACCCATGTCTAACTAGGGAGAATCAGAGACTGTTTTCAAAGATAGCTTCTGAGTTAGAGTTAGTTAAAGGATTACACAGTATGTATGTCTGAAAGGAAAGATTTTCAAGGCAAGATGGTGGTTTTATAGTGACCTAAAGAGCCTAGATTATTTGGGTGACTGCAAGCATTTCAGTATTATTCAGCAAAAGTTTTAGAGGTGATAGAAGGGACAAAAGGTAAATAGAAGCCAGATACTAAAGTTCTAGAACAGAGGTTAGGACTGAAGGTACAGCTCAATGTTAGAAAATTTACCTGGCCCACAAAAAGCCCTTGGTTTAATCCCTACAACTACAAATAACAATAATAACAGTAATAAAACTGATTTGCCAATAAATGTCTAAGAAGAAACTCTTGCAGGAGCAAGAGAGTCTGATTTGCAGCATTTGACTGATTTTGTGGCCCAAATGCTCCAGCATAGCCTATTTAGAGCTACCCATGTGATATCATTGAATATAGAATTGAGAATTGATGAAAAGTAACACAGCATTATGTAGTCATTTCCATCGTGCAGATATAATAGACACAATATGCAGAAAGTATTCAATAGGTACAGATTCAATATTCAAATGTTGGCTTTCACAAGCTTATTTTACTGAATAAAAATTTTTTCATTCAATCATTCACTCATTAAAATTAACAAATATTTTTGAGTTCTTGCTATGTGCCAAACATGGTTTTATATGCTGGATTATAGTATATAAAAAAACCAACTTTGTCTTCAAAGAGCTCTTAGTGGGAGGCATTAAGTAAACAAATATTATGTCAATTTTACACCTGAGAAGTTGAAACATATGAAGATTAATTTGGTTAAGATTATATCATTAGTACATGGAGGCATCAAACAAAGAAATCAGCCTTCCTATTCTAAATCCAGAGATTCATTTCCATGATACCATACTACCTACACAGTTGATCTGGATTTTATTAGAGCTTCTCTATTTTTATCACCATATGATTAGATAAGTAAAATAAATTTATGTGACCTTTCAAGTAAATTTGGGTCATTTTTCTTGGAAGCTTATCTGTGTGAACTTTAAAATGCCATAATTAATAATGATTATAATACCCTGGAACTCTGTAACAACTTCTTTCGAAGAACACCAAGGATCCTCTACATGTATTAAACTAAATTCTTAAGTGAATTAATTATCATATGGGATTAAGATAAATTTTTTTAAATTGCAATATTTGTATTAACACTTTCAGGCCCGTGGACTCACGTTTTTCTTTCTCCAAGAAAAAAATTAATTTCTGTCAATTTTCTCTAGAAAATTTGCATTGAATATGTAGTCAATGAAATTATTTAAATTCAATCATGAAGGAATTTTTAATACATTTATTATCTGAATTTAAACATATTCATAGATTCCAATATGTACTGAAAATGTTTATTATGGCCAGGTGTAGTGGTTTATGCCTGTAATTCCAGAAACTTGGGAGAATTAAGCAGAAGGATTACAAGTTTGAGACCAGCCTTAGCAATTTAGTGAGGCCCTGTGCAATATAGTGAGACCCAGTCTCAAAACTAACTAAATAAAATAGAATGCATATCACTTCTTTTATTTCATTTTTAGTGGTCCCTATCAATAATACAAATTCAGGGTTTTATTGTGGCATTTTTGCACATGTATAACATAATTTTATAAATTTAATTCCCCAATGCCATTCCCACTCTTTCCTCCCCCTGTTCCCTTCCTCTAGCCTTCTATTCACCCTTCTACTTTCATAGTGTCCCTCTTCATTTTTTTCCCCTCTAGCTTCCATAGCATATTGTCTTCTTTGGTTCATAAAAGAAAAGAAAATTACAATGAAGGTCTGTGCTACAAAAAAAAATCCATGACTATACTGGAGAGTAATTGAAAGCCAGAGATTTGGAAAGTACCTTGTTTGCCACAGACTCCCAACAATAACAGCTGAAAAATTCACTGACTCCCTTTATTTTATACTTATCCTTCAGAAATTTTGGCCTTCCTATGCCCTTCCAGCCATATGCAGTCCTGTACATATCTCTTATTTCTACTCATTATTTCCCATTTCTACTGTTTCTGTTTCTAGGAATTTTTCATCTCATGTTTGATTGTTGAATTAGCAAACCTCCCATCTCACCATTTTCAGTCTCCCTTACTTCACTATTTTACTTATCTTCCTAAGAAATATATGAGGTTCATCCTTATCAATTACCAGCAGGCTCAAGTTCACCTGCATATTCCAATGTTCACATTCTGAGTTCAGACAAACCTTCCAGCTTTCCCACTTTTTCTTCCTTTGGAGAACCTTCAGGTCCCACTATCCTCATGCTTCATACCAGAAGTTCCCCTGCATCTTTCTTCACATGAACTATGATACCTTGCCTTTTTTTTAATCCTCCAGGTTCATCTCAAAGCATTGCTATTGTGTGAACACTTCTCTAATTTCTCCCACCTCTGTAGCACTTATTTTTCATGCATCACATTGGGTACCTAATTAAATCTGCGGCTTTTTAAAAAATTTTGTACTATAATTTCTTATTTATACTAAAACTTGCAAGTACATTCATTTTAGCTATATAAATTGAATATCTTTTATCCAAAGTGGTTCAAACCAGAGGTGTTTCAGATTTCAGATTTGGGAATATTTTCATATTTGCATATATCATGAAGAGATACCTTTGGGGTGGGACCCAAGTCTAAATGAGAAGATCATTTTTGTTTCATGTACACCTGATACAAATAGCCTGAAGTTAATTTCATACAATAATTTTAATGTGCCGGTGGTTTGGTGTTACTCAAATAGTTCGCAATTTTGGAGAATTTTAGATTCTTGGTATTTGCTTTAGGGATTTCAACCTGTATAAATTAAGGTCCTTTAGATATAATGGCACAAAAAAGGAGAAGAGTACACATATCATGTAAGTTTAGACATGCTTTTTTAAACCTCCATGAACCTTGAATGCCTCATCTTTAAAAGAGAGAATATTAATGTCACAGAATTATTGTTGAAATTAAACAAAGATGTGTATGGAAATGACTCAACAGAGTTTGGCACCAGGTAGATACTCAGTAAATGCAAATTATTATTCCCTTTCTCTTCAAAGCTCCACAATTTTAAATTCATATTTCTCTTTTCCTTTCTTTCATAAAAATGCATTGTATTCTAGCTCCTGCCTCCTGGTCTAAATATTTCTAAATACCTCTGGTGGAGAGCGAAGGCCTGTGAGGAGAGAGTATCTCTGTTCTTTGACTTTTCAGAGGTGCAATCTTCTTTGTATACTCAGTGTGTATATTCACTGCCATACCCAAGTTCACTGCACACTTATGCTCTCAAGCAGACAGCAGAAAATGGTCACAAGCAATCACAACAACATATCTCTAATTTTTTACATGCATAAGATAAGTTGCATTCATCTTTGGTGAGTATTATTTTACATATATGCCCAAATATATCACCATTATATTAGGCCACAGATAAAAAGAAATCTTGAATAATCTTAATACTTTAGCTAATGTAACCTGTCCATTTTTATTATCTGCACTGACTAAAGACTTTGCTGTTATCTGACTATTGAAGGATTTTATGAACTTCACAATGTTAAAACTTCAAAGATGAACTATTTGTGTCATCTGGAATTGTTGACTAGATAGGCATCAGAAAATTGTTGACTTGAAAAGATATTCCCTAAAATTTCTGCTCCTCCAAACCTGGTACTAACATGTCTTTGTCCTGAAATCTTCATTACTAGTCAATCTTTGGACTTAAAACCCAACAGGTTCTGACATCCATTGTTAAAATTCACATGAAACAGGGAGGTAAATGAATACAAAACTCCAAAATATTATTTGATCAATTAAAAGTACAAATTTAACATTTTGTTTTGTATTATTACTTTCAGACTGAGTACAACTATTTTATGTCAGCTAGATTCCATAACTGAAGCAACTTACCTCTTATTTCTCAAATTTTATTTTCTTATTTTTGTATCCATAGTATTGAGTAGATATTTGAAGGGAAATCATTTGGACCAAAATTCATATTGGTGGTACCATTCAGACAGCTATAGGAAATAGCCATGGAAATAAAAATATTTCCAGAATAAGTACCAACAATGCAAAATGCTACAAAATTTATTGTCGATATAGGGCTGAGAATGTTGGTACTCACCTGTAATCCTGGCTTCTCAGGAGGCTGAGGAGGGAGGATCATGAGTTCAGGGACAGCCTGGGCAACATAGAGAGACCCTGTCTCAAAAATGATAAATACATAAGTGAGGCCAGCCTGATGTATATTCATTAGGACATTGAACAAAGAAATAATACTATTACACAGACATGGTTGAGTGGTACTTATAAGACTTTCAACCAATTCTTTTAGAATTTGACTTACTTATCTTTGAGACTTACCCAGGAGTCATGAACTTTCATTGAAAATCTAACTACCTAAACCTCCCCCACTGTGTAAAGCCAATGGTTATTGAATGACACAGGTAATAAAAACCTTCAAGATGTTTTTAAGTCTAAAACACCCACCACTGAATTTAATTAGATTATAATGCCTGTTAAAATTATTTTGAGTCCATGCACATGTTTTATTCTATATCATTTATTAGGGGTGTTATACATTATCATATAAAATGGGTAATTTAGCCACAGAGTTTGACAATAATATTATTGGAATTTTTTTCTTATTTTTTTGTTCATTTATACAAAATAGTTTGTTACTAATTTAGAAAAATGATGTTTGAGTCTATAAAGAAGTGAAAGATGCTGCTAATACTCCTCATTTCTAATCTTTAGACCCAGATATTTCATCAGTCTTCTCAATCTCTGCAGTTCTCCTCTAATGTCATTAACCACTGATATCAGACATCATTGTCTCATTGAATAAACAATTTTCAATGTTTCTTCATATTTCTGGATAATAGGAACAGTGCCAAATCCTAGCCCATTGTTTAACACTCAATCCCCATTATCCTAATAACATATCTATCCCAAGAAAGAGTTTGTCAAGACCAGAGGAGGAATACATATAATTTTTATGGTACAGTATTTAAAATGAAACTGCCTCTGGCCTGTGTGGTCTCAGTGGGTGCAAGGCAAAATTCAGAATGCTAGCTCATCTCACACAGAGTTTAATAAAGGGTGTCCTATAAAAAGCTAATTTCTTGCTGGTAAATTGCTTTTTAAGTAATGCTTGCTGTTGCAAGAGACCCTTTCATATCACTGACTCTAGGAGCTATGTTTGAAAGGCTAGATGTGCTCTGTGAGATAAGGTAGGATCCAGGTGGAATTCTCCTTATGGGATGACAATGTATATAACTAATATTGTCCTTTGAGACTAGTTTGCATGCAGTTGCTGGTATGGCACTGTTCACCAGCCTGCTGCAGATAAGAATGAGTGATGATGCCCTAGATTTTAATGGAACTTTTAGAGTGCATGCAGCAGTGGGGTGCAGTCTTCAGCAAAGAAAAACGAGCTGACTTGCAGGCATGAGAGGTCATCAAGAAAGATAAAGAAATAGGACATCCACTCTAGGCTAGGCAAGGCTTTTTAGAGGATATTATGGAAATGAGCAAGAACCAATTTAATTTTTATAATGCCACTCCATTTAACTTTAAAATACAAGGTCAAGGTACTGTGTTTTTCATAATGATTAAAGATTTGAAACACTCTTTCTGTTGAACCCTGCTGCATTTGTTTGGCAGAAAAGGAATGTGACAAGGAATAAAATTGGGATCAGAAAACAACAAAAACATATTCTATCAACTGCCCAGCATGAGTTTAAAAGGAAAAGAAATAAAAAAGAAAGAACTCTGATAGGCACATTCATTCTTAACCCAACAGAGGAATTTATTTTCCTAAGGTCCTGTTCTTTCAAGTTAGTTTAATCTTAGGATGTTAACATTCCTTTTATCAATAAAACTTATGCATAATGTCAATGAACACCACATATCCATGGATAAAACAGCATATTCCTTCTTGCTGAAAGTTTGCTGTAACTGATCACTTGGCAAATTATTCACCCTGCAATTTACTGGAAGAGATACTGCTGTTATCAAACTATCTTAATTTTCATCTTGTTGAGGTTTTGTCATAGTTTCATGCTGCTAATTTTCAACATGTAATATCTGGTGCATGTGGTTAATCTGTTTTAGGAATCAAAACAAAATTGCTTTAAGTTTATGTATTTCTAGGTAGTGTTTCTGGATGTAAAAAGGGGTAACTGTGGTAGAGTGTGAATGATTTTGTACCTGAATTCAGAAGATATGTCCCCGCCAAAAACTGATTGTGTGATCTTAAATAACTACTTGACTTCCTGAATCCTATTTTTACTTAGCTTTTCCCATAAAGTGGAATCTCTACCTATGCCTCATGTTTATTGTCAAAATGAAATAAAATAATGGGTGGGAAAGAAATTTATAAACTGAAAAGTACTATGCAAGTTTCAATCATTGTTGCTATTTTTTTCTTACAATTTTGACCTTATTTTTCTTAGATGGCTGAATCTAGAAAATTAGACACTCAGGCATCATTGTTTTGACTTTAAGGGAAGTATATTCATATTTTTGTATCAAATTGTGTGGAAGGGAGCTGGGGTTGTGGCTCAGAGGTAGAGCACTCACCGAGCATATGTGAGGCACTGGGTTCTATCCTCAGCACCACATAAAATAAAATAAAGATATAAAAATAATTATGTGTGTGTTTCTGTACACTCTGTGTGTTTTAAAAGATTTCATGTGGGCAGAAGGAATTTTATCAACTATGTTAAAGGGGAAAAAGACTGAAGAAATGAAGATAATAGGCAAATACATAAGTATAGGAACATAAAACTTTAAACTCCAGGCAAATGTGAGGTCAACTGATTTCATTTTTTTCACAGATGTTTTAAGTAATTTAAAAATTCTTCAGGTAAACAAGATAGATAATACTAAATTGTGTGTTTCTTCAAGTTTAAGATTCACAATTTTTCATTGAGCAATTATAGATGACCTGGATTTACAATGGTCCAACTTATGACTTTTTGACTTTACAACCGTCAGAAATTGATATGCTTTCAGTAAAAACTACATCAGATTTTGAATTTGATCTCTTCTTGGGCTAGTGATGCATATCACATTACTCTCTAGCGATGTTGGACTGTAGAAATGAACTGCATCTCACCGACAGCCACATGATCATGAGGGGAACCACTCATCTTCTGTAGTGTACTCTTATTAAGCTGCTGAAGTTTGGTAGGTTCAGTGTATTAAATGCATTTTCAACTTAAGATGGGTTGAAATAAATATAGACTCATAGCTTCATTGTATGTCAAAGAATCTTTGTACTTATTACCCACTTATTCCAAGAAAAGGGCTGGGGCAAATCTTGGGAAGAAACTAATAAAAATAAAACTTGATCCTTTGCTCTCAGAAACCTGTGTCTAGATTAGACAAAATCTCTGTAGCATATATCCCTAAGGTGATTGTGTTTGTTCTCTATGTTTATCACAAAGAACACAAAGGGAACAATTTATGCACTAAAGGTATGTCTAGGACTTAGGTTCTCATAGAAGACAAACAGAACTAATAATACCTATTTTTAAAAATTTATTTATTATTTATATATGGCAGTGGAATGCATTACAATTCTAATTACATATATAGAGCACAATTTTTCACATCTCTGGTTGTATACATATTATATTCACACCAATTCGTGTCTTCATACCTGTACTTTGGATAATAATTATCAGCACATTCCAACATCATTAATAACCCTATGCCCCTTCCCTTCCCCTCCAACACCTCTACCCTATCTAGTGTTCGTCTATTCCCCCATGCTCCCGCTCCCTATCCCACTATGTATCAGCCTCCTTATAGCAAAGAAAACATTCGGCATTTGGTTTTTTGGGATTGGCTGACCTCACTTAGCATTATCTTATCTAACTCCATCCATTTACCTGCAAATGCCATGTTTTATACTCTTTTATTGCTGAGTAGTATCCCATTGTATATATATGCCACATTTTTTTTATCCATTCATCTATTGAAGGGCATCTAGGTTGGTTCCACAGTTTAGCTATTGTGAATTGTGCTGCTATAAACATTGATGCGGCTGTGTCACTGTAGTATGCTGTTCATACTTATTTTTTTTAAAGTAAACTAACACTGCTTAAAAACTTCATTATATATATCAGTAAAATAACTGAATCATTAGTGGTAGCTTTAGAGATAGTGACAACATTTGGCATTATGTGGTTTGACCATTTCACCTATTAGACAAAAACTCTGAACTCATTTATTAAATTCAGATGTCCGGTTGAGGGTACATAGTAGCAGAGGTAGACAAAGAACCTCTTGGCATTAGTTTCTGTTTATGTTTGACTTTGTCTGGAAATTAAAAATAGTGCCTGTTTGCTAAGTTAAATTGAAAACCTACTTTGCTCTGAGGGAGAAAAACAATACAATAGACTTAACTTCCAAAATATGGGTCATACAAATTACAGAAATAATTTCAGTAAGAATAAATTCTAACACTTTCTAAAGAACCAGAATGCCTTGATGAAGAGGAGAATTAAAAAACAATTTGGGGGGTTCCCATATACATGGTAAAGTCCAAACAAGTACATTGGTTATAAGTCCAAATGAGCAAATTATAATACTAGTATCAATAATATAATCCATAGTAAAGCTCTCACTTATTAATTTTTTATTACAGGCATACTAATTATGTACTTTATATTTACCTTCTCTTCCATCCTCATGTTTAATCACTTGTAACACAAATCACCTCTTTAATGATATGTCAATAAAAGGAATGAGCATGCTTGGGAAAACTAAATTTAGGTCTATTGTGTCCACCATGGAGACTGTTGCTATCTAGATGACTAGGACTTGGGTTCTCATAGAAGAGAGTTAGAACTAATCATCCTTATTAAAAACAAACAAACAAATAAAAACCTGAAGCCCCAGACCTCCTTGTGCTGCTTATGGACTGGAGTGTTCCATAAAAAGACAAAGCTTTCATCATGAATTTAACAAACCAAAACAAACATCTCTTAAATTTTGAGACTGAGAAGCTTAACTAACTCAAGACTTTTCACTGCTAGATATAAATATAGCATATTACCTTCCATAACCTTGGTAAAGTAAAATCAGTATTTCTTCCAGTCCTAGAAGGAAGATGACCATGAAGGTCTCCTTTCTTTTGAGAATAAATTCAAGTGTTTCAATGCCCTTTTAATAGATTACTCAATATTCACCAAGAAAAAGGAGATGAGATTGTTTTTGCAGACCCTTCTAAGGATAATTTATTCTGATGAATAGAGACATATCTTTAGTGCATAAATTGTTCCCTTTGCACTCTTTGTGATAAACATCACTATGGAGAACAAACACAAAGTAATGACATTGAATTAAAAGATACCAGAGAGGCAACAGTAACTGGCATTTATTAAAGTAAAAGGACAATACAAACAGATGTGCCTTGCATTCTGCTCAGAAGATTAACAGGCTCTGTCAGGCTTTGGCCATAGCAGTGGGCAGGAGATTGTTCAAATAGAAATTCCCAATCAAGGTCCTATTTCACCCAGGAAACAATGGCTTACAGAAATCTCCTCTGCCTCCAGTTTTTTTTCTTTTTTTATTTTTTTGCACATATCAAAGTGCTTGCCATACTTTAAAACAAGATTTTTTTTCCAGGGAATTGGATCAAGTACTCATGACCTCAATTCCTAATTAACTCTCAGAATTTCTCAGTAAGTGTCTTCACTTTTGTACAGTTATAAATGAGAATTGATCACTTATGTTTTTCCAGCCATTGTTTTAATTTCACATAGGATCAGTGAACTTAGGCAGAATGACATAACCATGAATTTATACTTCATGAATAGGTATTCAATAAAGAGTGGATTCATCGCTAGAATTTATTTTTACCCGCAATGATTTAAAAAATATCATCAAAGACAAGCTTATTAAAGTTGTCACTGTTCTTTTCAAACCTTTGTTGTGCCAGGAAGAACAGATGGTAAAATCAAAAGTGATTAGAGAGTCAGTGGGGTGGAGGTGAGAATGGGGAACCCACTCAGTGAGACCTGCTAGCATCTTCCCTGAGCAGTATATTAACCCATGACAGTTAGAAATCTGTACCCCTAAATTGCTTGATATCCCAGACATACTTAATGCTTCCTAATCTAATTTTAAAATATTTCTGATGATTTTTTATCAGTATCCTCTGATCTGTTTTAATGAAATGATCAAATACAATTTCATAGGTTCAACCGATTATTTATTCTTATATAGATTAAGTAGAACTCATCTAAGACATCAGAACAAATTTTTCTTATGTTATAGAAGGCAATTAAAGTATTTAAAATGTTTACTTTATAACATATCCAGAATACTGTGCAACTCTTACTCTTATAGTTTAGCAGATGTGTATCCAATAATTATGTTTATAGATACTTCTAATTATGTATGGAGTTTCCAGGATATATAATTGAAAATTGCATTCTCATTATTCTTTTGAAGACCCTTTAACCATGTCATCATTATGGGGCCATTTTATGCACAGAAATCTCCAACTCATAAATTTCAAAATCCTGACATTATCTGAGAAACAAATTCTCCATTTCCAGGTTTTGAATATCCATTAGCCATATGATTGTGGTAAGAAACTGCTACTAATAGGAACATACCCTAGGCAGGAACCAGTTGAAATGGAAATTGGTTCTGAGTCAAATTATAAGGAGGTTTACTTTTCAGGCAGTATTTTGTTTCAGAACTACACCTTATCCATTAAAAACTCACTTCATTCACCACCATAAGTGCAACTGAATATGGAACACTCTCTGGAGTTCAAGAAGTAACATCATATCTGATTGCTTTAGAGATTTGCCACTGTAAATGCCTTCCTTTCTTATCAAAAGGGGTTTTAAAAAAACAGTTCAGTTCGTCCCTAGGCTTGTCATAGAAATGTAGGGTTAACAATATGATAACAGTTATTAAAAGATATGTAAGAAATCACCAATCATTTACTTGAAAATATTTTGGACACTTTCTTTTTGTATTTTTCTATGTTGAAGCTAATGGTTATAGAATTATAAAGATTAGCCAAACTCAAAAGGGTAAAACTGTGTTCAAATAGTATCATTTTGTTTTATTTTTATGCAATCCTTTATATTTAAATTGAATAAAAGCATTATATAGCATCACTGTAATTCTTTTTTTTAATTTTTATTGTTGGTTGTTCAAAACATTACATAGTTCTTGATATATCATATTTCACACTTTGATTCAAGTGGGTTATGAACTCCCATTTTTACCCCGTATACAGATTGCAGAATCACATCGGTTACACATCCACTGTTTTACATATTGCTATACTAGTGTCTGTTGTATTCTGCTGCCTTTCCTATCCTCTACTATCCCCCCTCCCCTCCCCTCCCCTCTTCTCTCTCTACCCCATCTACAGTAATTAATTTCTCCCCCTT
>NW_026000249.1:20516651-20523555 GCF_001458135.2 Marmota marmota marmota | reverse complement strand
GAGCAGGCTCCAAGAAGCAGTTTCCACAGGTTCTTTAGTACTGAGCCTGAGTAATTTGTCTGTGAGCCGCAGGCGAATGGCAGCCTGAAATTACCTGTTCTATGGCTGAATGAGCTGCAATCAGTCGAAAACAGGGATGGTGATGTCAGCTCTCCAAGATGGTGGCCGCTGGCTTCCTCTGTGGTCTGACCGGTGTGGAGAACCGAATTGGACCGCTTCCTTCCCCCGTCTCAAACCCAGAATTCAGCCCTGAGCATGGTGATTGCACAGCTGGCAGGAGCCCGCAGAATCCGCAGCACTGTATCTTTGCGTTGCTATCTCGTCGTTTTCCAGCGCACGCCGCAGACTCTAGCGACAGGGCGATTTGCTGAATAAGCAGCGTGACCCTCCGTGTGGACAAATCTCTCACGTTTGAGCCCCTGTAGCTGATCCTCGTGCGATGGAAATCCTTCCTCTAGGTTTTGGACCACCCCAATTTTGCTGGAAATTCCTAACAAGATAGCTTTTAGCCGTTCTAACTCGTCATTCTCCCGCACAGTGACGCGGTACACGGGGCTGATGCACTCCCTTCGCCGCCATCTTCCCCCCACTGTAATTCTTTGTCAGAGTAAATATCTCAAAGAAAAGTTTGTAATTTCCATCTGTATGTTGCATATAAATAAGGAAATACATTTAAAAGGTTATCCATTTATTTGATAGTACTATGAATTCCAAGGAATCTAATAATAAAATTAATAAACAAGTAATTTAAATGGAAAGAATAGAGTGATGTATTGTTACAAAGTGTAGCATTAAAAAAAACAAACATTATGGGCTGGTATTGTGGTTCAGCAGTATAGTGCTCGCCTAGCATGTGTGAGGCCCTGGGTTAGATCCTCAGCACCACATAAAAATAAATAAATAAAGGTATTGTGTCCATCTACAACTAAAAAATTTAAATAAACATTAAAATTTTTTACTAATTTTTTGATGCCTTTGCTTGTACTTATCTAAAAGACTTAATAGTTTTTATTTGTATGGCTAATCATCAGAGTCAACTCTCTGCTTTCAGGCAGGAAATATTTACCAATAATTTCCTTACAGTCAAAGTGAGGAGATAAATTGAGCATGTCTCAGATGTACAAATAGATGTCTTTGAAAGAAACTATTGTCCTTACATTTATCTTGTGTCAGCATGGTGTGGCTATGTGGAAAGACAAATCATACTATTTGCTAAAAACTTTGTTTTCAAAATAAGAAGATTTCTCAGTTTATGCATTGTAGAATTTATAAGTACCTTTGTCTGTCTTTGAGTTTGCCAGTGAAATTTTTATGAAGTCAGAACTTTTTATCTATTTTAATGAAAATATAAGCCTTCTGTGGATTCTTTTATTAATTTTATTCTGAAGGAAATCTGACCAGGTTAAGGAAATCAGGTCAGGTTAAGACGTGATCCCTGTGGGAAAGCTCAACTACAGACTGTGATTTAATACAGGAAAAAGTTATTGAGGTTTGTTTTGGTTTTGTTTCTTCAAATCAGCCTTTCTGTTTTCAACTACTAGGCAATAACATCTTTATATCTCTTCATTCCATCAAAATGTTTAAACAGGTATGCAATTAATTGATGCTTTTCTTGAGATTATATTAAAATTAACTTAATCATTCAGGCTGTCTGGGATCAAAGCACACAGTCAGATTTTGGTAATATTTAAGTCTTTTAAAAAATGCCCATGCATATTGACAAAGCTTATCATTTATTGTGTGAAATATAAAGCAATGTTTGTTCTACTAAGGAAGCCCCACATTTTAATCAAATTTTGTCAATATTTATATAATGCTATAGCATCAGGAATTTTTTAAGTAACTGATATTTTGGGTGTTAAGTGTTTGGATAATTGAAATTATAGAAGAATGATAACTCAGCTGATGTACCAAATTTCTTCTTCTTGATTCTAATGTAAGAAAATGTAGTTCTTGTTACAGACTGTTAAGCAGTGGCAGACTATATAAGCCATGCATTTTGTGCTGGTTTTATTCACAGCCTCTCACTGAGTGGAATGGGAGTTGACTTCAGAGTCATCTATGTTTCACTGTCCACTGCCTTCTCAGGGAAATAGTGTGAACATTAATTAGATGAATTCCATAAAGTACATTAAGCTCTTTGGAGAAAGATACTCTCTGCATAATTATTCTTAACTCCCATATGCTCTTATGATATAAACTATTCTGCCAGGAAATCCTTTTTTTAGGGATTATCACTTAAAATGAAATTTTCGTTATTAAAAGCAGGAAGAATATACATCCACTGACAGACTAAAATACGCTTTAGGCAACTGCTTTTAAATAGGCAGAAATCTTGAACTGTGAAGCCATCTATGCCTGAAAACACTAAGCAATAATGAAAATTTGTGGCAAGTTTGGAATATTAATTATTGCATTAAGTTGCAATGAAAAAGACAAGCCATGTGCCCTTTAAAAATAGGCACACGAATCTTTATTCTAGAAATATGTAACTTTGGGCATAAAAATGTATAAAGAGTGAATTATTTTATGGCTGTGAAATTAAAATATACTTAATTTACTAAGTTGACAACAATGAGTCTTTAAAGAAGTGTTCTCTATCTTAGCTACATATTGGAATTACCCAGGAAACTCAAAAAAATATAGGGATGTTGGTGTGCCACCTGCAGAAATTCTGATTTAATTTGACTGGCATGAGGCCTAAAAATGTAGATTTTTTAAGCTTCCCTTGTGTTTCCAATGTACACCCTGATCTGACTTAAGGTAAATTTGGCATGAAGTCCCTGGCAATCGCCTGACCCCAAACTCTGATATATAATGAAGATCCTAAGACCCAAAAGGGAAACTGATCAGTCCAAAATTAAATATACAAATGATATAAGATCCATAAACAAAGCACTAGATAGTGTAGCTTGTTCATTCTTGCTAATGCAGACATTAGAATTTTCTTTAGAATTCATCTGATTCAGGCACCACTTTTCAGCAGTATTTGACTGTGTTCCTCTAAATAGCTCATTTTTGTAGGCAACAAAAGATTAATTAATAACAACTGAACTAACACTGAGGAATGGAAAATCTACAGTGCACAAGTTATAAATGTTGATTTTTCATGAAGTGTGTTGCCCTTCCCTTATCCCTTGATATAGATGACATCATCACATTGGTATATTGTTAGGTTCATTGTTCATCACATTAGGTTCATTGTTACTCAGTGTTTGTCTTTGTCTGAGACAGTTCATTATTCATTACCATTACTCATTATCTACTTCAGCATTCATTCATTTGATTTTTCAGTCATTAATTTATTAATTTAACAATTTTTATTGGTGTGGAACTGCTGAATCTCTTTAACTCTATTGGATACTAAGGATACTATAGTGAACAAGATGCAGTCCTGACTTTTAGGGAATCAAGTCTCCCAGTTACTATCATATCTGATAGAGAATTGAAGGCGCACTTACATTTTATGTTCTTAACAACTCAAACTTCAGTGCTTAAAATATGAATTTTTAATCAACTACATAAGCTTCTTCAACTACATTTCCACTGAACTTGCTCTTTCTCTTCCTAATTGCAAATATACAAATCTGTGCAATTCAGGACTTAGAAAGGGTATGATGTTCCCTGTAATTTGCCTTTGGAATGGTATTTTGAGTTCATTATAATCCCTGGGAGTTTGGAATGATGAACACTAAATAAGCAATGTTTGGGGACTGAATTGTTTCAGCAAAATTCTCCCAAATAATCTACATTTTCCCCTTGAAGATGTTTCCTGATATACATTACAAAAACTCTAGTGGAAAAAAATATTGGTGACCATCACTTTTACCTCTTAAAACTTTTATATTTCACAGATTTATGTTGTGTGGATTACATTGGCTCCAGTGCTCTTAATGAAGTTCTAATTCACTGTATTTTCCTCTTTTCCAAATTCTACTGATGCTTACATTGTATTCCATGGCAATTATAAAGCCATGCCCAATTCACTTTTATTAAGGAGCTCAGCAGTCATGATTGTAAATTTTTGGACATGATTTTAAGTTCTTGTTATGTTTAAGTTCATATGTTTTCATATTTTTCAGCAAGAATAGTATAGGCAGAAAAGAAAGAGTAATCAAATTTCATGTGGACAATTGTGGGTGTCATTAGTGGTATTGGGAGAATAGAAAATAGTGGCAAAGTAATAATAAGTAAATGAGGTCTTTAAATTCACCACAATGTTTCCCCTTCTATGAAAGACAGTTAATACCTAAGGTTTGGCCTTAACCTTTAGCTAATATGAAAATAAGAAATTGTGTTGTGGAGTCCAGAAAAAAAGAAAACTTATTTTTTCTTAATAGTCATCATGAGTACCCACAAGAGAAACTTAATTTGTTCTCAGAGCTATTTATTTGCAATGTTATTTTCCCCTTATTTCTGTCTCACTTCTTTTGATCCAACAAAGAAAAATATATAATTTCTGGATAACCAGTGGTATAATTTAATGCAATATTTCAAAAATATGCCATAAATGATTCAAAAATATAAAAAATTTCAATTTTTGTTTGCATTTTAAAAAGTAGTAACTGTTCATCATAGAATTTGAAAGTAAGGTAAAGTGCACAGAAGACAAATGAAATCAGCCATAATCCTACAAAATTTCAATATTTTGTATATATATATATTTTTTTTCTTATGTCTAATGCTAAGGTATCTTTTCAAATGCTAGAATATTCACTAATGGTTTTCCAAATTTCATAATCTTTTTTTCAGCCTGAGAACTTATTTTAGTCTCTCTTGCCCTCTACAGTAAATTGATAAATAAATAGAAATTTAATAACCTACACATAAACACACACACACACACACACACAACTTAGAACTTCAGGAATGCCATCTTCTCTACAGAGTCACAAGTGGGTTGAAAAGCACTTAAAGGAAGATATCAATGGTGCCTTTTCATATTATCCACATGGCTTGAAATCCATTGTTATAACTGAGCAACTATTTGGTGCTTAAAGAAATGTCCATGACCTCTTTGAATTCTCTAAACTCTCTTGAGTTCATACTGAGAACTGGATGACAATTTGCTGACTTGGTCTTTTAAATTGGTTAGAGCAGTTCCATTGAGGTTTTGTCGGCACAGATGTGATGAAGAGATAGGGGGAAATCATTTCCCTGTACATGTGTAATTAATCTGAAGAAATGAGGTCATACATAAAGCAAGTACCTGCTCAGTGGGAAGTAAAGTATTTAGGGGAAGAGACACCATTTGTGGGAATTTTGCCTAGATCCTTGGCTCATTGATAACCATTTTACTTTTTATGTTGTCTATTGAATGTTGTTTACATACAGTGACTAGAATTTTTATTTCAACCCTGTCACTCCTATTTTTATCATGGCTACACAAAAACTCAGGCATTTTTTTCTTCCAGCTTAAGTGCTGCAAAATCTCCCAGGCAATATCATGGCAACTAAGGGGTAAAACCAGAGGTTTAAAGGTGCCAAATTTCCCATGCTTTTAACAGTTGTTGTTTTGGGTATGTGAAATGCCTCAGCTTTCTTTTTTGGTGTATGGAGTCTCACAGTAGGAAGAGCAGGTTTTTAGCTAAAATTATTATGCTCTTGAATTGGGTCTCTAGTGCATCCTAAAGAGCTTGCATTATTTACAGAGGCCAGGTGATCTTTTAAATCCTGTTGCTTCAATGCCTGTTATCACTTCTTGACAAACTCTTCAAAGCCTGTAGTCTGTTTTCCTCTGTTTGCTTCCATTTATTTTCCTGAACAACCAGCTGAGCAAAGATTTACATAACTTTTGTTTAAACAAGCCCTGTACAGTTCACTCTTTCAGCCCAAACGCTTTCAAGACACAGTTACATTTTCCTATTTCAGTCCCAGATTTTGTTTATTTACTATAATTTCTTTGTGCCTGCATTCCCTTCTTTGTTAAATCTCTTATAACTCACATGAAAAACCAGAAACCATGGCTACCCAAGTCATTAATAATGAGATTTTTAGCTACTGTTTTTGCTTGTAAATTCTTCATTTCACATAATATAGTCTCAAAAGACCACAGAGAATTCAGCCTTGCTTATCTCTGTGTTGCAGATGATGGTTTCTAGCCTTACCCAAGCCCAGTGCAGCTTGCTTGCCATCCAGGAGTTGATTCTGTTTCCATCTGACATTAGCTTATTAAAGAGATTGGAGATTGACAAGCAACAATGTTCTTATTAGAAAAGTAATCAAGGTTTAGAGCCTGTCTGTTATGAAACACCTAGCATCTGAAAACACCAAGGGGTTAGCTACTACTGACCCAATCCCCTATTTAAGATTCTCTTCCATGATAAGGGAACTAAAGTGATTAGCATACTGATAAGATTTTACTAAAATAATCTATTTGTTTCAGAATTATTTTTTCAACTCTTAATTAGAAGTTTTTTAGTTTTCCCAGGGTCTTCTTTTTACCTCTGCAACACACTTAATTACCTATATTCCCAAACCTGTACCTTATTAAATTTTTTACTGAACTTTTATAGGGTAATTTATTGGAAGGATGGCCTTGAGTGTCATTATGTTCAATGAATGCCCTATTTTGACAAAGAGATGGCTACATTATATTGAAATCTTTTTAATCCACTGTGCTTCTGCTTAGATGTAAATGCAAATCTGTTCTTCACATTTGTGATTGAATTGAACTTGACAAGTACTTCTATATTGATTCTTTCTTCTTTTTTAAATTTTTATTGTTGGTTGTTCAAAACATTACATAGTTCTTGATATATCATATTTCACACTTTGATTCAAGTGGGTTATGAACTCCCATTTTTACCCCGTATACAGATTGCAGAATCACATCAGTTACACATCCATTGATTTACATATTGCCATACTAGTGTCTGTTGTATTCTGGGGAGGGGAGGGGACT
>NW_026000249.1:20438489-20515273 GCF_001458135.2 Marmota marmota marmota | reverse complement strand
TATATATATATATATATATATCATCAACTCTCAAAATATATTTAGTTTTCAGGAAAACTCACAAATTACTCATTTATAGACTTCCATTTAACATCCTTGACAAGATCTCTCTGTTTCCTCTGAACAACCATCTTTTGTTTGTATAATCCATTTGGAAATTAATCATGTACTGCCAAATGATATGTCTTTTTTTGTTTTTGTTCTTTTTAGATATACATGACAGTACAGCATATTTTGACATATTATACATATATCGAGTTCAACTTCCCATTCTTATGATTGTACATGATATGGAGTTATACTGATCTTGTATTCATATATGTACATTGGAAAGTTATGTAAATCTCATGTCTTCTATTACCTTGAACCTTTATTTAAAACTTTAACTTTTTATATGTTTACATCTTATTTCCTATCTCAGTATTAAGCTTCTGGAGAGTAATATTCTAATCCTATATTTATTTTAATTTCAGATTTAACAGAGTGCCTTACACATGGTAGAAACTCAGTAAAACGTGCTGATCTGAGTTAATAATGCTTTTGTCTATTTAATCTGAGGAAATATTGGCAGTTTTAAAACTGCACCACATGAATTTGAGTAATTGAGCCATTCGTTTTAGGTCTATTACATGACTTATTATACCATTTTCTCATAATCACAACTTATTAACTTTGTGTATGGGTATATTAATAATTATTATGAAATGCCAACAAGCTCAAAGGAAAATAAAAGGTATCACCATATTATAAGGAAAACCTAAACACTAATACATTCCTTTACTGGTATGGTAACCACTATATTGTGCAATGAAAAACAGAAAAGGTGTACTTCCTTAGCACATACATACATGCTATTCTACCCGTGTAGAAAAAAACAGACAAATTATAGGGGGAAATATGTTATTTCAAAATAGCGCCTTAAGGTTCACTCCAGGAGGAGCTATTTGAATGAACACTTTAACTGATGTTAAAAGCTCACACAAAAGATTGTGAAGTGTTTAATTGAAAAAAATGTAAGCCAACAAAGACTTTATGAAAGAAATTTCTTACAGTATATTTCACTTCTTTCCCTTACATTATGAAGATATTCAGCACCAAAAAAGTTTATTCAAAAACCATTTTATATATCATCTAATGAAAGCATGATGTCAAAATGATTTTCATTACTGATAACCTTTGTACAGCTTTCCTATGAATAATTCCCTAAGATTAATGCAAGTTTCCAAAAAGAAATGAATATGTAATCCTACAGTTACCTCTCAAGCTTTCTTTTTTTCTAACTCATATTTTAGATCCTCTTTCAGAGTAAAACAGGTTTTTCACTGTGTACAATTTTATTTCTGAGTTGGAAAAGTTCTCTTCCCATGTATTTTCCTGTATTAGCATGTTTTTATCCTGTATTCATCTATTCAATTTTGGCTGCCACAACCAAAGAGATAAAAAACACATATATCTGTAGTAGAAACTTTAACAAATGACAATAGGTGCTTCGGGACTATCAAATAGATACATGCCAGTTTTCTTCATACATTAAATAGAGCAGGATCTCTAAGCTAAAGAAATTTGAAGTCTATTCCAAATTTGTTTGAAGAACATTTGCATGAGACATTTAATATAGTATGAAGAAAAAACACATTGGGCTAGAAGTTGGAACTGATGGGCAATAAAAAAAATCTCATCAACTTAACTTCAATAAATTACTCATTTCTGTGATGGTTAATTTTATGTATCAACTTGACTGGGCCACAGGGTACCCAGACATTTGATCAAATGTTATTCATGACATGTCTTTGAAACTATTTCTGGACAAGATTAACATTTGAATTAGGAGTGTAGGCATCTTTTCATTCTTTGTGTGCATGGGTTTCATGTAATCAATTAAAGACCTAAATAAAACAAAAAGGCTCATTTAAAAGAAGTCCTTTTGCCTTATGACTTAAAGTAAGTCATCAATCTTTTCCTGTCTTTGTATTTAAATTGAAACCTTGGCTTCTCTTGGATCTCAAGCCTCTGTTCTTAGGTTGAAAATTATACCTTTGACTTCTCTTGTTCTCGACTTTGAATTTAGACTGGAACTAGAGTCATCCTCTATATCCATGGGTTCTGCACAAATGGATGAAAAAATTATGTATCAAAATGTTGCAAAGATGCATCAGTATTAAAGATGTACAAACTTTTTTCTTCTCATTATTCCCAAAACAACATAGTATAACAACTAGTTTATGGAATTTATATTGCATTAGTTATTATAAGTCATCTAGAGATGATGTTAAGTATATAGTTGGATGTGTATAGGTAATATGTGAATATTATCGTATATTACCAATATTACCATTTTGTGTGCTGATTTTGTTAGCTGAAGGGGCAGTCCTGGAACCAGTTTCCCATGAATACTACGCCATGACTGTATGTCATTGACTACACTAGGTCTCCAGTAGAACAAGTAAAAAATCTTGGGGATTCTCAGTTTCGATAATGAGCCAATTTCTTGTAATAAGTCTCTTTATCTTCTTGTTTTCTGATTAATAAAATTAGATTACTCTTTAATGTTATAGAATTTGTATAAAGAGTGGACCTAATATTTCATAGGGTTAATGTGTAAGGATTTTAAAAATGAATTAATATACTTTATAGGTCATTCAGTACTTTAGGAATTGAAGACAGAATAGCTCTTAATATTATTTTTAAATAGAATTTTTCCTTGTGTGTTTTTTTTTAATTTGTGAAACCCTGTTGTTATTTTACTCTGGCAAATATTCTAAGCTAAAGGCATTATTATAATACTTCATACATGAAAACTTTAGATATACCTGGCAGACATGGGTGTCTTCAAATTAATTTTCCTTTTTAGTTGACATTAACCACTGTTCTCTAATGTCCACTGTATATCAGAACAAATAATATTGACCATTATCTCCTACCTCCAACATGAGAACCCTTATCAAATTCTAATTTTTAACTAAAGTTAATGATGAGTTGAAATGAATGCATAAAACTCCCTGGTATTAGGAAAAAAACATCTCAGACCACCTGGTCATACTGAATATGGAAATATTGTTATTCAACTATAAAAGGAGAGAAAAATGTGAACAGAACATCAGAACACCTTATACAAATAAAAATATATTTATTAGCAGAAGACTTTCTCCTCTGATACATTTTTATAAATTTTGTTCATTTAGCACTTTTCTGAAACCATGTTATGGTTTGATTTTATATACAAATTAAATGTATTTGCCTAACACATTAAAGATCAATGCTGTTCAGTCACAATAAAGTTCCTTCAAAATTCGGCATAATTTCAAAAATCCCAAGTATTCTTTTGACTGATTTTTGTTTGTTTGGTTTATATAGTATGAAGAAAAAACACATTGGGCTAGAAGTCTTTGATTAAGTCAAAAGTCTTTGATTAAAAATCATTATCCAGACTATAAGAGTAATTCTCTTTAACAAGGAAGCCACATTTAATGAGTTGAATGTTACCCAGGATGGATTTATATTCTTACTACAGCAGAACCTGGGCCAGTACAAGCAGATTCTGGCATCTATCCTAGTTCTTGTTACTATTATTTTTCTTTATTAAGAACACAAACAGATTGCCTTTGTTTAGGGTTGAACTTCTCTTTTATATAATATAGCAAATATTTTGCCATTTCTGAGAAGAAAGAAACAGGCCCAAAATCATACCTGTGGTTATCAAAAATCCATTCACTGATAATAGAAGTATGGGAAAACATTCTGATCTAGTGCAAACATGTTTTAGAGGAAAACTTAGTCTGAAATGTATCTTGGAAAAATCAAAACTAAGCATTGTTTCTTTGCAAAGGAGCTTCTACAAACATGGATGCATCAACATTTCTCATTTTTCTTGCTGGATCCAAAATCTTTAAATATTGAAATAAAGTGAGTAACTTGGATACTGCAGTGTTTTTAGATTAAATAAGTAGTTGATGAAATAACCAGTAATTATATTGATTGTAGTTTAAGGCCAGGTTTACTATTCCCGGCAATACCTACCATTAAGTCACATTTCAAAGTAAGAACTGTTCCTGAAATCATATGTAAATATTTAGAAGACAATTCTTATCAGAAATGCATGATAAAGCAGGGGAAAATAATAAATTAATATGTAAGAACCAGTCACTGACTTCTAAGATCTAATTTTATCCACACAACAAATGTAAGTGGTAGTTGATAATATTATGTTTAAAATTTTACAAATGAATAAACTGAAGGAGATAAAGTGACTTGCTTAGAGTCACCTAACTGACAAACTGACAAACCGTGTCTCATAATTCTTAATCCTCTGAATTTTGTATTAAATCAATCACCTGCAAGTCTGTGATAAAGCACAAATTTCTCTTAAATATAGAAAACTAGTAAGTTTTTATTTAGTTTTATTTTGATTTCATATACAGTACACTGTTTTCGCAAACAAGGCAGTATATATCAGCTTTTAAAATAGTAGTTATTTATATATGTGCTAGAAAAAAAAATAGTAGGTGAGAGTTGCTACTAAATTATTATAATCTTACTCTTTCAAATTAATTAAAGAATTGTATGCTTGAATACCACAGAGTAGATAGAACACAGATGCAGTGCTTTTTTTTTTTAAACCAGGTATTGAACCCAGGGCCCCTTTACCACTGAGTCACATCCCAACCCTTTTTATATTTTATTTTGAAACAAGGTCTTGATAAATTTCATAGGTCCTCATTAAATTGTGGAGGCTGACTTTGAACCTGTAATCCTGCGGCCTCAGTTTCCCAAACCCCTGGGATTATAGGTGTGCGCTACTGCACTAGGCAAGGCAGTGCTTTTGAGTATAATGACCTGAGTATTTGAATGTGGTTGTGATCTTGCCATTCTTTCTTGATTCCAAGAGAAGATGGTAAACAAATGGATTTAAGAGCAGGGGTCATCTTAATTTTACCCAATGTTCATTTAGGCATTTACCCTCAACATTCATGAATACAAATAATGGTCTTGTTTCAAAAGTCATGCTGAACTTTGTAAGTAATTTAATAGTAATTTGGGATTTCCTCAAATGTAAATATTATTTTACATGTTTTATACTCATATACATAATAAATATAAAAAAATATATATTGAAATAGATACATTGATGGAGATGACCTTCCTCTTCATGTACATGTTTTTAGACACACTCCATTTCAATAGCCATGAAGATTCAAACACTTTGTCTCACTATTTTTCTCCCTGTGAACATGCACAGAGTAGTATTATCATTTGTGTTTCGGACCCAGTTAAGCTTATTTTAAAATATTTGGGAAAGGACAAATGGTAGTAGCATTAAAAAAAAAAAAAAAACTTGCTTATGGTGCTGGAGTTGTAGCTAAGTGGTG
The DNA here is from genome assembly GCF_001458135.2 of Marmota marmota marmota. Classification (NCBI taxonomy): domain Eukaryota; kingdom Metazoa; phylum Chordata; class Mammalia; order Rodentia; family Sciuridae; genus Marmota; species Marmota marmota. Next base: position 20,509,907 of record NW_026000249.1, on the reverse strand, counting down.
GAGAGCTTGCCCAACATGGGTGAGGTACTGGGTTCAATTCTCAGCACCACATAAAAATAAACAAATCAAATAAAAGTATTAAAAATATTTGCTTATAATTTTTAAACTTTACCATAGAAATGTTTGGAAAATGGAGATGAGTATTTTAAAAATTAAAACACTCAGTTTTTCTCCCCATAAATTGCCTCTGTTAACAGATTTTGTCTTGCTTTCTACCTTTTGATATTTCCTCAGTTTTTTTCTGTTAATAAGAGTGATACAATAAAATTTGCCATCTTTTCTTGATATTTTCCCAATATTTATTTAATAATTATATTCATTATAAATTCTTACTTTTGTTTTTTAATGATATATAAAAATCTCAAATATGATTGTAAATAATTAACTGAATTATTCTTACTTCTTGGGCATTTGAGTCAATTCCAATTTTGGTCATGACCATACTTGTACATGAATCTGTATATTTATAATCATATTGTGCTGCCCTTCACTGTGGGCTCCAGTCATTCTTCTTTTCTTTCAGCTTCCTTTTACTCAGACGTACCAAGCTCTTTCCTGACTAGGAGACTTCACACATTCTATCTTCTCCATCAGGAAGTTAATTCTATAATTCTATCATTCTTTTCCCATATCCCATTTAAGCACATATCCCATTTTCATCTAAAATTAAAACATACTCTAACAGTATCTCAATTGTTGGCCATTTTTATCCATCATTTCTCTTACAGTTCCTTATGCTTTTCTTTCATGGTGCTTATCACAATTTATATTTATTCTGTGTATGTATATGTTTGTTTATCCTTTGTACCCAAATTCAAATGTCATAAGGTTAGGAGCTGTTTGTATGCCAGATGCAGTACAGTCAATTGATATTTATTGAACAAATTAATTAATCTGCTTATTCTTGTAAATAAATACTATAATTTTATTTATAAATAAAATATTTCTAAATAAAAATAAATATCTAGAGCTAAAGTGTTAATGTTGATTGTCAATTAAAATATAAATGACAGGACTGGAGTTGTGGCTCAGTGGTAAAATGCTCGCATAGAATATGTGAGGCACTGGGTTCAATCCTCAGCACCACATAAAAATTAAATAAATAAAATAAAGGTACTGTGTCCATCTACAACTACAAAATATTTTTTAAATGTAAATGTCAGTGTTTAACTGAGCATGTAAGAGCTCTGTCAAGTTAATCTATGCTAAACAGTAGGCCACTTCTTCCTTCCTTTTTTCCATCCTTCTTTCTTTCCTTCCTTCCTTTCTTTCTCTTTCCAATCCTGGAGATGGAAACCAGGGCTGCAAGCATGCTAGGCTAGTGCTCTACCACTGAGCTATACCTACAGTAACCATAGCTTTCTTAATATTGTTAAAACTGGCAGACAAAAAACACTGGTATGTAGTAAGAATGCTAAAACATCATGCAGAAATTTTGGTTTTGATTCTCAGTTGTAAAAAGCAAAGATTCAAACAAATTACCTTCTGATGCTAAATTAAGAATGGTAGAATAATTTTTTTATGTTTATGGCTCTTTTCTGAATTCTTAACTTCTATTTTTATGAATTCTTTTCTTCTTGAAATAAATTATAATAACTTATTACCACGTTGATTCTTTCACACTGGTTCTAATTCATATGATTATCTTCAAAATAGAATGATTTTTAAATACTTGGAAAATAAAAGTATTCTGCATATATCATTGAGTTTATGCTATGCAATGTGGTTTGCTGACCCGTCATTATCACAGCATGGCCTATTATTTAAAGAACACACGGAGGCGAATCATTCTACATTACTGTTCCCCAGTGAAAGCATCACACAGTTGCAGCAATATTTCAAACAAGTCTCATTCAAACTTCTATTTTTATAGAGAAAGAAGTATTGTGCTTATATTCATTTCTGAACATTGGCCAATATTATTTACTGAAACATGATAGTTTAAAAATATGTCCGTTTGTATAACACTTGGCTCATCTACATAAGCTGGATTCCATAGATTCCATAAATGTAAGAATCAGACTTCCTTTACCCACTCCTTCCCAGTGTATATCTTGCCAGCAGGTGCATCTGAAAGAAATTAGAGCCTTGTTTGTGGCTTTTTTTCGAGCATGTTAGTAGAGGATTTTTCAATAAAAATAAATTACTTTTGAGCATATTTGTTTGGACAACAAAAAAATAAAAGATCCATTTGATTGATAGTGGACAGAATTTTCATTAAGTTTAACAACAGAAACACCAAAATTGCATCATTCACATTCTTGTTTCAAAGGAAAACAGAAAATTAGATTCAATAAGCTCTACAAAAATGTTCACTATGCATACTTTAACCATTAAATACATTATCAAGAATCATGTCAGCATGACATTATAATGTAAAGGCTTTACAAAAACATGCAACCCAATCTACAGATGCTGTGGTCCTCTCTGTATCATCTTGAAACTTTCTGGGTTTATAGTTCTCATTCTTTTGATTCACATTATTCTATATTGGTCTATTTGACACTGTCAGTATTTCTATATGGGAAATGTATTTGCTGATTTGTAATAAAAGAGTATACTGGGGAGATGAGTAGGTATATATAGATTCGTATGTTGTTACTAAATCTGGAATGCATCACAAATATCTCAGGTTGATCCTTATCCTCTTTTTTCTTACAATTTTTTTCATGTTAGGAATATTATATTGCTTTAAATGTCAAATATGAAGCTAGCCTTATTTTTTTTTTCTGATTAAAACATCCGAAGTGCTTATTTAAAGGAGCAAATTGAGTTTTAGGCTTTATTGATTTATACATTTTTTCAATCCACAAAGGATTTGAGACAGTGTATAACAAAATTTCAAAACTATAAAATGAAATATTAATAGAAAAATTGGACCAGGGGAGATAAAGAATAAAGCTTTATATTAATAACAAACAGAAAGGTAAATGCAAAAAAGGATGATATGGAGTGAGAGTTTTGAGGTAACACCTCCAAATTATGACAAATACTATTACTCTTCTATTCTGAATGTCAAAAATACATCTACAAGCCAGGCACAGTGGTCCACACATGAAATCCCAGTGGCTTGGGAGGCTGAGGCAGGAAGATTGCAAGTTCAAAGCCAGCTTCAGCAACTTAGCAAGTCCCTAAGCAACTTAGGAAGACCCTGTCTCAAAATAAAATTAAAAAGCATTGGGGATATAGCTCAGTGGTTAGGTGCACCTGAGTTCAATCCACAGTACCAAAAATAAATGAATAAATAAAGCAAAATAAAATTAATGCTATTTTTAGTCATTTCCCTAAAATAATATCATCTTGAAATTTTAAGTTCTCCTCTCTTCTCTCTGTTTTTATTTTTTATATTTGTACTAAGGATTAAACTCAGGGGCACTTTAACACTGAGCTACAGCCCTTTTTTATATTTTCTATTTATGTTGAAACAGGGTCTCACCAATTTTATTAGGAATTTCCTAAGTTGCTGACACTGACCTTGAACTTGAGATCCTCCTGTCTTGGCCTCCCAAATCACTGATATTACAGGTGTACACCACTACTCCCAGCTGTCTCTGTTTTGTTTGTTTGTTTCTTTGTTATTTTGTTTTGTTTTTGTTTGTTTGTTTTTTGATTTAACTCACCATGTCCACAGTGCATCAAGTAAATTAAAAACATGGCATTTAAAAAAAAAAGATTTGCATTTTTATTTTTTACTTATTTGCAGGGCTAGGAATTGAACTCAGGGCCTTGTATATGTTGGCTGAGTGCTCTACCACTAAGTGACATCTCCAACCCAAAAATATGACTGTTTTAACAACTTTTAAAACAAATTTTTATCTTTAGAAATTTTTATTGTACACATTAATTTGTTCAAACCTAATATACAGAAACATACCATTAAAGAGAACTATCAACTGATGATATTAGAAGATCTTAACAACTTACTTGAGAAATGAAATGTTATTCATGTTTTTGGATATATTTTGCCTACCACATATGGTTATATCCATAAAGGAACTTTAGTATCTACTTAAGTAATTGTGGTAGTAACTTACAAGTGCTGCTACCATTGTTAACAAAAATAGACAACCTTATTTGAAAATATTGCAGTTAAATGATTAAAATATAGTACTGGAAAAGATTAATTTATCTATTTTCTCGCTCTTGAGTAAAATATCCACATAAAAAATATCTTGTTTGTGTTAGATTATATTAATTTACTTCCTAAATAAACATAGCATTTTCTTTCTGATTATAAAACTGTACTACTTAATTTGTGAAAATATATTCAAAATAAAATGAATTAAAATGAATAATCATGTCATTTTATAAAACTGCCTTTAACATTTTTTTCTGAATATTCATAGAGTCTAGCTCTAAAATATTTTTCTTTTGAAGATTCTCCCTCCAATGTAGATTTCTCAACTCCCCTATAATTCTTCTTATTCTGTTCTTTTCTAAAGCAAACATATTGTTGCCATGCCAAATATATAAAATGGTTCATGCAGTAGGTTATCAGAGGACTTCAAACTTGTTCCAATGGTGAGCAATTGGACATCATGCTGCTCTTTTGGAACACATTGAAGTAGTTAAATAGTTACCTCATTTTAGGAACTGAGGAAATTTTTATTAGCTGAAAGAAATAAGTTATTTTTAAGTTGTTAAAAATGTGAAATCCAATTTTCATACTGCAAAACGGATTAAACCCAAAACATAGGAGCTCTTGTCCACCATATGAACAAGTTGTCATACAAATACAATTTAGCTGCCTCCACGTTGTATTTGTTAATGAGTATATGTTTGCTCTTTGTTCAGTCATCCAGAAATGCTCTTTAACAGGAATAGACGGAAAGCAACTTTGGTGACTTCTTCCTATTTTTAAAAATTGGGATGACGTTTGCCCATTTTCAGTGTTAACATAGTTCCTCAAAGACCAGTGACAGCAGGTTAGGACTGTGTTGTACAAGCTTTCTCATTTCCCTGGAATATAATTGGTCTGGGGCCAGAGATTTTAGCTCATTTAGAGCAGCAAGGTGTTCTTTTAAAATTCCTTCACCTATTTTGGGCTTCATTTCCCTCATACGGTTATGCCTTTTCCAGTCTGATGAACATACTCCTTGACAGAGCAGACAAGCAGAAGGAGCCAAGCAGTTCTGCTTTCTGTGTCATCTCTATCCCTAACTTTTTTCCTTCTGCCCAATCAGTAAACCTTCATCTTTCTGATTCTTCTTTTTCTAAACAGAAATAAAAAGGCCCTGAATATTAACTTTAACATTGTTACAAACCTTAATTCATTTCAGGCTTGACTTTTCTTCTTAGCTTATGTGGTTCTATATCATGCTTATGTGTCCCTCATTTCATCCCATGTTCAAACTCTTCTAGAATTTGACATCATTTGGGGATCCCTTATATAATGGCACATATCTCATTACATGTCACTCATTATTTTATATTCATTAGTACAATTCACCTTCATACTCTCAAAGTTTGGTTCTTAAAAACCTCCCAGTCTTTTTGATCCACTTTCTTTTTTAGAATTTAAGATCATGGACTCATTGTATTTTCCCTTCCTTACATACATACACATACACATACATACATACATACAGTCCTGAGTGACAGATGGCACTTTACTTGTCTTACAGATTATCCAATGTGATTATTGTGTATGGAGATAAAAGGGAGAATAATATACCATCCTTGTTGGTTCATTAAGTCTGTCCTCATGTAACCTGATTTAGATTGTGAAACCTTTTTAATTCTGCAGTATGGAGATCAACCTGGGTCTCAGTTCTATTCTTGTACATGAAGAGTCTATATGTACTTAAGAGAGAAAGAACTTAATTTTATTGGATGTACTTACTGTTGATACAGCTAAGGTAATGTGTAAGTGAGCACTGTTAAGCATATGAGAATAACATTAGTTTTGTTTAATTGAGGCAAAATGGAATAGATTTATTTGCAAGGGGATGAAGCACTTATTCTTATATAAAATTTGAACCTGTTTCATTTACTGCATGATTTCAACATGTCGATATATGTTTGTGTAATATTCAGATTTGGCCATCTGATATATTTTCTATGCTTTGTTACTGGATGTGGTTGTACTGATTATATGAGGAAATATAGGAGGATGTCCATAGAACTAGCAAACTCACAGATATTAAGCACTCAATCTGTCAATTTTGTCATGTGCTTTTACTCACAAAACTGACATCTCAATTACAAAATAAAACACTTAGGTCACCTGAGAAAGTTTCCTTATGCTTCCTTTCAGCCAGTCTTCAGCCATTATAAGCACCTACTGATATGATTTCTACCACCATAAATTATGTTTTTTTGTTTTAAATTCATGTAAATGGAATCATACAACATTTATTACTTTGATCAGTATACTATTTTTTGAGATTCTTCCATGTATGGCAAGCACCAATGGTTAATTCCTTTTTATTGCTGATTAACATTCACATATATGCATACATATATGTAACATATATATAAATAAAATATACATGTGGGCACACATTCATACATACATATATATGCCCACATTTTTCTGTTCTCCTTCAAATGGATATTCAGGGTTTTTTTGGTTGGTGCCATTATGAATAAAGCTACTATGAGCATGTGCCCAAGGTTTTTTTATGAGAACATTTTTTAATTTATTTTGAATAATACATGGATGTGAAAAGACTGTGTCAAATATTTCACATTATAAGATATTACCAAACATTTTTTCTAAAGTGATTCTGACATTTTATAATGATACTAGTAATGGTAAAGAGCTCCCTTTTCAAACTTTAATCTTGTCAGTGATTTTAATTCTTTTCAACTTACAAAATATGAAATAGCATGTTGTTGTGGTTTAAATTTGGGGGGATTTTGGCTCTTTGTAGTTATACATAGCAGTAGAATCCATTTTATATAATTATGCAAACATGGAATATATCTTATTCTAATTAGGACCCCATTCTTGTGGATGTACATGATGGTGGGTTTCACTGCAGTGTATTCATATGTGTGGAAAATTATGTCAAATTCATTCCACAGTCTTTCCTTTTCCTATTCCCCCTCCCTTCTCTTCATTCTCCATTGTTTAATCCACTGAACTTCCATTCTTCCCCTCTCCCCTTACTGTATGTTTGCTTCCACATATCAGCAAAAATTATTGCTCTGATAACTAACAACTAACAATATTAAGCATCCTTTTGTGTATCCATTTGCCATTCACATAGATTATGTCTGTGCAAGGTTGTGCCTTTCTTTTCACTGGGTGAAAGTAATATGATTTTGAAGTCATTTGTATTAGGTCCCTAAACATTAGTAACTCCATCTTGGTTCTGGGACTCTATCTTGACCAGAAACTGAAAGTTATATGATGAAAAAAAAAAAAAAACCTTAAGATACCCCATTACAATAACCCCAACCAAGGTCCCTAAACACACACACAAAAAAACTATTGTTACCCAACCACCTGTACCCAGAGTCAATTCTAGCTTTCTACTTTTCCTCATCCAAAATATTTAAGTTTCCATTAAAATGACACTGGCTGCTGCATCTTACCAAAAGGTGGCCTGGCAGATATTCTGTGTCAATAAACCTTTGCTTGAACTCAGAGTTATGTCTCTCATGGATATTTGTGCCAGCTACTCTAACTGTTGGTATAACCAGGAGTTTGGGAATCATAAATATTTTGGTATTCAGTTTCCTTTATTTTTTGTTTTCTCTATATACACTATTGGAATGCATTGTCCCTGCTCCGGAAAAAGTACACTGGCTCTGTAAAAGCACTGTATTATTGGTATCCTTGTCACTAATATGAAGTGCTGAACATTTTAATTTTCTTTGACCAGCTGCTAACAATAGTCTCTTCAGAACCATTGACACTAAATTTTTTATTAGAAGCCTGCTAGGTATTTAAAAATACAGAAATATAATTTAATTGTGATTTATGTCACATCTGCTATGCTTTTAGATATGCCTTCAGCATGCCCCCAAATCTTGCCATTTCACAATACACAATAAAAGATTCATTAATTCATGTAGTCATTTAGTCAAAAAACTGAGTCCCATAGTATGACTCAGAGCTAAAAAAGACAGTGTTCCTGCACTAAAGACAAACAAAATAATGAAGTTTATTCTATAGATTCAGAAAATAACCATAAATGAGACACATTCCAGGTGTGGTAGTATTTTATAGGACAAATAACTTTTAGACAAGAATTTATTCATATGAAAAATAGTATTTAGGATGCATTTTCATTTATCAATGTAATGAATGTATTTTTTACTCTTTCATGTAGCAAGCATTTTCTAGGCACTAGCTTGAGAAAAAGAGCTATGGTTTCTGCTGTAATGAAGTTCCTACTCTAGAGGATTAGAGTGAAAGTATTCCATAAGTAGAAATAAGAACGTGCATCATGGAGCAGAGAGAATGGGTAAAAGTCTAGGGAATGATCAAAGCATCCCCATTCAAATTCAGTTGACCAGTTGTACTGATATGTGAATAAAAAATTGGCAACTCTTTTTGACGAGCCTAGAAAGGTTACTTCAGGTATTCTATGAGGTTTTCAATGATATCTAAGCTATTTGCACTGTAATAGGTAGGCACTGAGTATTTGGTGTGAATTTTCAAGCAGGAAATCCACCGGTATAACTATCCACCAGGAAGAGTAATCTGAAAAATGTGTACAATGTTAAGTAGTTAGACAGTTTGAGGGAAAACAATTAGGAGAACTTATTTGTAACATAGATGAAGTGTAATGACACCCAGACTAAAGGGAAAGTGATGATGATGAAATCAACTGAGCAAGAAGTAGAACAAGTAGGTTCAGTAAGATAGAACTTAGATTGGGAGAAAGAAAATCATATAAAACATAGATGATTTGATAATTTCCAGCCTGGTAGGTAGGATAATGCAGATGTCATTCAAATAGTGAAGGAGACAAGAGAGAGCAGTTCCAGGGGCAATATTAATGTAAACTTGAAAAATATTTTCATTGAGGTTTTGCAAATGAAAATGATGCTGAGTGGTAGTTTAAAAGGGAAGCATCATTAGGAATAAAAAATTAGAAAACATTTACATGTGATAATAGCATCTTTTCCTTTAAACAATTTAGATTGTTAAGGAAGTCAAACCTGCCATAATTAGTTTTCACCTCTTTTTATAGCTATCCCTAAACTTTTAGTGACTCATTTGGATGAATGTGGAATTTTTCACAGAAGACATGCTTAAGTCCTCTGTTTATTCTTAGATTCCTCATGCTTGTATATTATTCATAAAGGTAAAGATTATTGAAATTGTAGAAATATGCTAATGACAGAGAAAGAATCAATTCTTGTCCCTAATGTTTTTAGTTTGAAGAGGGAATGTCCACTCAACAAGGATGTATAATTGTTTTTACGATAATCTCTTCTCATCTATTTCCATTACCATACAAAAAGATAATGAGTTAGAAAATAAAAAACCTAACCTCAAAAATTAAGGCTCGAATAAAAACTGTAGCTTATGTTTAATTCCTTCATAAGTTGGGAGAGAGACATATAAGGCTTATTGATACCCACCACATGCTTAGATGTGGAATGTTAGTGAATATCTTGGGGATTCTGTAATCTAAACTAAATGCTTAAAGTCAATTAATTGATGTTAGACACAGAGATCTGTTTTTATCCCTCTTTATCTTATTTCTGGGCCTTTCCATTCTCAACAGCTTGAGAAACTAAACCTTTCCTTAATAACTTGTTATTTGTGGTAAGTGATGAAACTTGGACAAAACTCAATTATTCTTTCATGTGTTTTTCTATTCTGGGGTGTTGTATATATCCCTAAAATTTACTTTTTCAGCATTTCCCAAATGAGAAACTAATCAAGGGGACTGTGATATCTTGCTTAGATTTCTGCTCAATTTATCAAAACACATTTCTCAAGCAATTATCAAACTAAAGAGTGCTCAACACTCTGCCTGATAATATAGGAAATGGGAAAAAAATCTGTCCTCAAGACATTTATAATCATAATTACCACAACCTCTCTGTTTTTTCCTTACTCTCTCCCCAAACATACACACACATGCACACACACACACACCAACAATCACACATGATCACACAATTAATTTTTTCTATCCTGTTCTCAAAGTCTCCATAGTTGTATCATAACAGAACATTGTATATAGTTATTTGCTTGCTGTACTCTCTCCCATAAAATTCTGTGTCCATGAGATGATGCAGTTTATTTATCATTATAAAGGACCATATAGAGAGTAGTTACCTTAATTATTTGTTAGAGTAAATGTCATTGGAGACACTACTCACCTGCACTGAACTATTTATCTATATTAAACAGTTATTTTTATATTGTGGTATAGCAAAAGCAGATGGAATTCTATAAAAATAGATGTGAAGCTAGACCAAAGTAAGTAATAAAATGGTGGGGAATTCTATGAAAATAGGGGAAAGTGGAGTAGATGAAGGGGGGATTGAAGGAGAGGAGGAGGGACAAGAAAAGGGAGGAATGGTGGAATGAAATTTACTAAATTACCCTTTGTAAATATATGAATATACCACAATGAATTCCACTTTTATGTATATCTGAAAACACTAATTTTTAAAAATACAGAATAGATGAAGTTTTAAGGCATGAGTTTATTTCCTCATCTATTATATAATAGCACCATTATATTTGTAAATCATATTTGACTATTGATTTTCACCAGTGAATGAGTAGAAGTTGTGATAGCAAAGTACAAGCAGCTTTGTGAGAATAATATTCTTTTATATTCTTTCTCATTTGTGAGGGAATCATACTCCTTTCAACTTTCAACATTATGCCCATCATGATACTAATTTATCCATCTGTTGGCAAATCAAAATAAAATATAGTAGATATAAAAGGGATAGTATTGATAAAATTAATATCCTGATTTTCCTATTAAATGGTTATCATAAATATTCAGGGAATCACAAAATATTTTTAGGTTATGACTTTTAATTCTGAATTTTCTTACAATAATTTGAATGAAAATGGAGAACCCCCCTACATTGAGAGCCAAACCCACACCAGGAAGCTTAGATTTCCTTCTGCCATTAATAATCTGTTATATTTTTTGTTCTGAGTATTTCTTCTAAGCTCTGGACCAGTGCACACAACTGATATATTTTCTTCATTTCTTTACTCAATGCATAGCTCAATCCTTTCTATTTACTTCCAAAATATCATTTGGTTCAATCTACTTTCCATTTCAACCCAGTCCTCCCCAATTCAAGCTAGCATCATACCTCATCTGAGTTCCCATAATATTTTGTACTTATTTCCCCTGCTTTCATTCCAGAGTTTCTCCAATCCATTCTTCCTTCTGCAGTCATTAATAACCAGGACTTAGCACAAGCCATGGACAATAGGAAGTGCTCAATAAAAAGTACATCACAGAGTGAACATATTTGATAAGTGTGGCAACTATTAAGAACCCATTCAGAAACAATGAATTATATATTTTAATTAATCATTTTCAGTCTATAATCAATCCCACATGCAAAATGCCTTGCTTTAAGAAAAACAATTTGGTTGCTGGTTTAATGCAAACATACATACTCTGTACCTACCAAGTGGCTTTTAAATATAAATATTTACTGATAATATTTATTAAAAACACCTCCAAGAGGAAGACAAATAAATAATTTTTAAATGACCTATGTCACCTTTCAAATACTCTGTCATAAAAGTCAGTTTTAGTTATGTGCACTATGTTCCATTTTGAAATATCTCTCATATATTCAAAACCACACTAGGAATTATGTAGAACGAATTATATGACTCAAACATGTGTTTTATAACTAAGATCATGTTATAAAAGAGCAAGCATGCTATGGACAAGAGCTTCCTTTTTTATTAGAGAAAGTCCAATTTTTTTTTTTTATCAAATTTAAGTAAATGGAGAGAAAAACAGCTCTTAAATATTCTGTTATTTTCCCTGAAGTTCTCATGAATGATTTAGAAACCAAGAAGGAATGAATAAATCTGTGAACCTAAAGAGGGCTAACTGGATTTTTAACAATGTTAAAACCTATTCACTTTGCAAAGTTGTGTACTTTATAAAAACAGTTTTCTTAACACTATTCATTTGCCTTTAGAGAATGGTGGAATACATTTATGCCCCACCTAAAGGCATTCAAATTATTAAACAAGTGTCTACTTCAAGAATATGTCTAAGGCCAGATTTAGTATGAAGCCCCCAGTTTCATATTCCTATAGGCAGAAATGTAACATATATATTTTTTTATTTTGAAACTACATTGAATCTCTGCTTGAAATTTAAGACTATATGATTTGTGAAGTTTTTTGTCCCCTCTCCCCCCCAGGGCATCATTTCATGGGAAAGAAAGGGAAAAAAAAGCTAGCAATACCTTTTTAAACTATGTGGTACTTGGAAAACTTCATAATGAATTCCTTTGGTGTCTACTATTATTGTTTGGTGTGCATTATTAGTGATAATTATGAACATATATATCACAAATGTGAATAAGATAAACACATCCAAAGGAAATTTCTTTGTAATTTGATATTAGGTAAATGTCTCATTAAAATAAATTGCTACTGTACATGATTTTCGTTTAGTTCATCAGCAGGATGTCTGCTTTGGAAAAGAAATGGTCTAATTCTAGTTTTAGAAGGAATTCTTATTATTCTTTTATAGCAAACATTATAAGGAACAGATGGAGAATTGTACCAATGAACATATCTACTATTATACCTCGTAGGAAAAAGAGAACATTAGATGAAATCTAAGAAGACCAACTCCTAATTCTAGTACCTGTGACAAACTTAACAAAAGCATGCATATGATTTCAGCATTTATTAATGGGATACAATAAATGTTTACTGAAATGAAAGCACAATAAGTTTAGGAGAAAGAAGAGGCTAAAGAGATGCTTTTTATTTCTGTTTGTTCACTTACAAAGACTGCTCCTCTTCAGTTTGATTTATTTTGTGAATTTCTAGTAAAGGATCTGCAGGTCCACAGCTAGAAGGTGAATCTGTAATACGGTTCAAATTTGGAGACATAGTGTATATGGTGAAAAGTAGAAAACACTCCTTCATTACAACTTTATCTCCAGCTACAAAGTCTAATATATACATTAATGACACTAAGTAGAAGTATTTTATATACACCCTATTTTGAGGAGGATCACTTAGCTCCTTTTTCAGCTCATATAGGACCTGCAGCAAGAAGGAATATTTAGAGTGACTACATCAGAGTTTGTCCCACAAAGAAGTCAGAAATCCATTCCCTCTTACTAGGAGTTAGAGCTAACTCAGTTTGCAAGTAGGAGGTGACAAAAGAGCAAGTTGCAACAGTAGAGGGGAGAAGAAGATGTGGAGGTATTTCAGACATTCCCTCTGTGCTGGGATGTTCCACTTGATCTTGGAGTTAATGAATAGGCCCAATTCTTGTTCTCCTCTTTCTGATCCTTTCTGCCTTGATTCTGATTGCTGCAATTTTCAACCTTTCCTAAAATTTATCATTTCCTCATAAAAATGTACAATTATTGTATAATAATCAAAAAACATTTTAATGTTTGAGGAAATGGAAAGGTTAGCTACCCTGATTTGATAATTGCACACTGTATACATATATCATATAATTATATTATACCCCATAAATATGTAAAATTCAAATAATAAGTATAAAGAATATTAAAAGAATGTTTCACATCTAAACAAATGATTGCCATGTTTTTGAATCATGTTTCACTTTTTTCTCATCTTCCTGCTTTATGTATATAAATATATGAAAATATATACATACACATATGTATATATTACTAATTTTTCCACTCTTGCCCCTCTTTTGTTCTTTCCAACTCATGAATTTCCAAATTTTAGCCATATTTTAATCTTTATGAATGTCCTCATCAGATGCTCAGTCAGTATCAGAAGGTCTTCCATCAGGGTAGAATTACCCAATCCATGGATGAACTAAACTGTATCCTGTCCCTGTGCCTTATTGTATCCCATGGGTATTTACCCATATGTGTTGCTTCCTAACAAAAATTCATTATCTTATGAAATTTGATAGTTACTTTCTGATGCATATTAAGATCTCTGAAGACAGCCTGGTGACTGTCTGCCAGTTTCACAACTCTCCACAGGTTCATTTTATTACATGTTTTTACTTGCTCAGTCTGTAAACTGAGGTAATGATTGATCTCTCAAAATAATTTCCTAGCAGAGTTACAGAAAAACTCTTGGACTGAATTCTTCATACATCTACTTGTTCATTGAAGATTCATTTTTCTTTACTTTATTTCCCTCTGTCTTTATCTTTTCTCCCAATCATATTTTGTCTCTCCTATTTTTCTCTTTTTCCCTTAGTTTGTACATTTTTGCCAGTTCTTTATCTCCTACAATGCTCATTCAATTTGTCATTTTACGATTTCTCATAACTGTTTCTTAGCTCATTCCTTTTCCTTTTCTTCATCTGTCACATTTTATTTTCCATTTGCTGTGTTTCTATACAGTTTTGGAAATTTTTACAAATAATACTTTTCAAAAATTTATGAAAAAAAAAATTTGTATAAAAGATACATTTCTTTTTTTTTTCATATCCTTCCCTCTCTAAAACTGTAGCAGTTCCTTCCTTGCCTATATTTCCTCTTTCACCCAGTTTGACCAGACATGATGGACTTAGATATATAATAGTGTCACTTTCTGCAATTTAGAAGCACATCTTAATTTAAAAAACCATGAAAGAAGTAAAGAATAATGCAGTCATTCTTTAAAAAAAGTACTCCTCCTACTCCCCTGTCCTCTTCACATTTCTAGCTTACATTTCTTTTATAATCTGTTTTGTACACCTTCTTTCATTCCTTCCCCCACCCCCCTGAGATTCAGGGCTTAGGGTAGAACTCTGGGCTTTTATGTTTTGAAAAATCTCCTAGGGGAGTCTGATATGCATTCCTTATTAAGAATGAATGTTTTAATATTGGAATCAAAACACAAAAAGCTTTCTAACTATGATGGATAATCCAATAGATTTAATTATGATTTTCTTTCTTTCTAAAACTAAGACTAGATGTTAATTGCCAGAGAAATAGATAAGGATACCTATGACAACAGTATATTAATATTATATCAAAGCTTAGAAGTTTCATTGGTAATGAATAATTCAGTGCTTACAATATTTAAAAGCTATAGAATTAAATTTAATTTTTGCTTTTCACTGTATGAACAAAGCTGATTGAGATTTTATGTTTACTTTTGTAAATCAAATGCTATCTATTTTCTGGCTCAGAGGCTAACTATAAAACACCACATGCAAATTTTTACTTCCTGTTTTGTTCCATTATTTTGCTTCCTTATGTTTTATCACTGAAAATTCTATCCCAGTAGACAATATACTATAAATGTTTCTCCTGGTTACTAAATCTCCCACAAATGCAGTAGAATATTTAGTGGGCTCTTCTTTCACAAAATTAAAAAAAAAATCTAAAGGCCTGATTTTGGATTCTATATAAATGAGATTTAGATCTAACAATTTTAAGTTATTGCTTCATTCTGAGCTATTCAATTCTCTCTGTTATCTGAGTAACAGAAATAATAAAACTCTTGTTGGCTGTACAATTGGGTCATGAAAGCCACCATAGCGATCAGCCACAATGTAAAAGGCTAAGATCAAAAATACAGTGCAAGGAGGCCAAGATAAAAATTCTGAAGCAGCTTTAGTTTATAACCTTGTAACCAGCAATAAGAATTCCTTGATTATTTAACAAAGACTCTTAGGCATTTTCTCTATCACCTTATTACTAGTAGTGGTGCTCCTGGACCAGCAGTATCATCATCCCCTTGGAACTTGTTAGAAATACAGAATTTCAGCCACTCTACAGAACTATTAAATCATAATCTGCAATTTAAAAAGATTTTAAAGATATTGTTGTGCACAGTAAAGTTTGAAGGTCAACTATCTAATTTGTGCCCCATGCATTTTTAAAAGTATGAGTTAATCATTGTAAATATTGGACAACATTGAGGTCACTCATTTGAGCCCTCTTTCCCTTCTCTAACCTTCTCAATGACTTCTGTGTTTTAAGCAGTTTTCTCCATTTCAGCAGTCACTCATGCTTGCATGATCCAGTATACTCAAAGCCCCTTCAATTCTTTCTTAACAGTTCATATTATTTCTAGCCTTTCCTTTTTGGTCCATTGTCAAATCTAGTATTAGTCCTAATTATAATCTACAAGACTCCTGTCCTAGCTATTTTGCATGTTTCCCTGCCTTGATATTAGTCTGCACTGTGCCTCAGAATTATACAGAAGCACAGCTCTAAACTTTATACTCCCATATTTAAAAACTGAGTTGTTATCTATTGAATTCAAATTAGCTATAAAGGCCTTAATAAAAATCAAAGTCCTCTCTGCCAGGCTGCAGTATATACCCACAGCTGAACCTTTCCTTAAACTCATGCTCTCATACACTGACATCAAATTCTACTTTATACTCCTGATTAGATCACAGAGATTGCACACCATAGGTCTCCTCTTTAGCCATCCCCTTGCTGTCCCTGAACCTCCATGTGCCTAAGTCCTACCCATTCTTTAAATTTCATAATTTCCCAGAAGTCTTTCCTGTTCATCTTCCTACTGAGATTCTCCCCCTTCTGATCTACTGTTTATGGTATGCTGTCTCTATCGTACTGTACATAATTTAATAAATTATCATTCACCACCGTGTCTAATCAACTAGATTATATACTGCCTAAAACCTACAGAATTATGCTGATATTTTTAAATCTCTAGGAGGCCCAATGAGAGGTATTAATGTTACTGGCAGCCAACTAGGGAGCCTGTCTGGATCCTGGGCTGGCCAGATTTGATACTCTGCCTACCTAAGAAAGAGGTGAACAGAGAAGAAAAGAAAATTAACTTTATGCAGTTTAATCAAACTGGGGAGAAGCAGTTAGATTGCTTCTCCACTGGTGGGTCCCACAGAAGCAGTTATAATTACAATTTATAGAAACAAATGTCAGGTGAAATACATATATAGATTTAGTTAGCCAAAGAACATGTCACTCTCTTCTTCCTTGCTGTTTGTCCTCAGCAAGAAGTAAAAGCAGTTATCAGGAAATGGATTTTAATTTCAAAGTGCTCTATTTCATTAATACAAATAATGCCATATGGATAATGAGATTGAACTTCCTTCCTTCTCTCTCTCCTTTCCTTTCTTCCCTTTTTCCTCCATTCTTTTCTCTCTTCTTACCTTCCCTAGTTCCTTTATTAACAGATTCACTTATACACTCAACAGATATTTACTGAAACTTCCCATATACCAGGTACAGTATTGTACTAAGAAGTAAGACACAATTGTAAGACAAAATAACTGACCTCAAGGAATTCATGATATAATAGGAATATAAACACAGTTTTTTATGACTGATACCCCTGTTACTAAGCAGTAACTCTCACATGCAACTCTGAAGTAGACAAAATGTAAAGACTAGGATATAACCAATGGACCAAAGTCAATTGGGAGCAAGGAAATATCACATATTTACTAGAACACATCTCATGATAATGGTCAAAACAGCTTGTGAAGGGTTCAAAAACTATGCATACTTTTTATTTGTTGTAAGGTACCATGTCCTTGACATTCTATTTGTTGATTTATGGAATCTTTTAATTGCTAGATATATGATACAAAAGTTCCAATATTAAAATAATAATATTATATGAAAATTGGAAAAAAAATAATGCCAAGAAGTTATGTGGAGTGAGAGTATAAGGGAGACTTGACTCTGTCCTACAAAATTATGTATTTATTTATTTATTTGGTAAGCATGTCCTGGGGATATGAACTTCATACTGGACCAAGGAGTAGAGGAATATAAGAATATTCAATAATTTTCCTTATATCTGATAGAACATTCTCCATATTTTATTATTATTTCAATAATATAAGGATCTGGACACAATTTAAATATGAAGGTATCTCAAGTTCTTAAGTACCATTTCATTTCTAAATTTTGGATTACTCATGTGTTATTTTAATTGCCTTATAAATTCTGTTATGTTTTTCAAAAAGGTAAATCAGGAGGGATTGTTGTTTTTATGTACTGGTAAGAAGGCATTTTCATTTATATGTGTACCTGGTTTTAATAGTCTCTCTTTTAGTGAAACAATATTTCTGACACGTTATTCTTGAAATTTCATTCACGATAAAAAAGTAGAAGATATTTAAATTGACCCTGTCAATGACTCATAAAATTGTTCTGGTGGCTATAGACTATTTTAAAATTTATTATTTTACCTTAGAGGTTTTTTGATGGGCCATCCCTGAAAGAAATTAATTCTCAGCTTTATGTGACCTTATAATGCAAGATAACATAGATAAGTTATAAACAGTTAATTTGACACAATTATAAACAGAATTTGACACAAATTTCTTTTTAATATAGTAATTCGTTATATTTTAAAGTCTCTAGAGTTTTTTTAATACTATGGCTAAACTATGTTTATTCTTTTTTAACCTCTCATATCGACAATCACTTGGAAAACTAAATACTTGGTTCGTATTTAAATTTTACAACACTTCATAGACTATTAACCATGGAACATCCTTGTGGGGACAAGAAATCGAATTTGCTCTTGAAAAGTTTTCCAGCTAATTGAATTGTAGGACATTATAACATTCTCTCACTGACAAGCTTACAAAAATAAAAACTGGAGCTGAACTGAGAGGGCACTTTTTTACTAACACATAAAAGGTGTCTTTCTGTCTTGTATTCTTTGGATGTGGGCATGTCAGTTTCATAGAACAACTTTCACATGGAGCTTTTATATTTCTTTCTCTCCCAGTACAACTGCATGTGGTAACACATTGTTTAATCTTTTCTCAAATAAAAGGATGTGGGGCTTCATTTTTGTTTCGCCTTTTTGGGTATCTTACAGGAACTCCAGGATGGCATTGGGCAGAGGCAAACTGTTGTCAGAACCCTGAATGCAACTGGAGAAGAAATAATTCAACAGTCCTCCAAAACAGATGCCAGTATTCTGCAGGAAAAATTGGGAAGCCTGAATCTACGGTGGCAGGAGGTCTGCAAACAGCTGGCAGAAAGAAAAAAGAGGTAGGATGATACATAAAATAGGAATGCTAAATTTTAAACAGAGTGATTTAACCTGTCCTTTAAAAAAGATTTCATGAATTCTAGATAGGGCAGGGGCGGGGAGGGGAAGGGAGTGGACAGGGAATTAGCAAGGATGGTGGAATGTGATAGAGATCATTATCCAAAGTACATGTATGAAGACATGAAATGATGTCAACATACTTTATATACAACCAGAGATATGAAAAATTGTGCTGTATATGTATAATAAAAATTGTAATGCATTCCACAGTCATTTATTTTTAAAAAATTAATAAAAAAAGAAAAAAAGATTTCATGAAAGAAGATTATAAGCAATATTTACTTTAGGTTTCACTACATTTGTTAGTACATTCTTGAAAAGGTGTTTAGGCCAAAAGTGTTGAAATCTAAATGAAAAACAAAACCCCCCAAAATTATTGTTGCTTTCAATCATCATTTAACTTTACCTTGGAGTGTATTGAAGGGTTTGAAAGCCAAATGAATGCTACTGCAGTTGCATAGATATTTTATAAATGCAATGTTGTATTATGCTTCCAGTTGTTTATGCTAATGTTTCTTATTTCATAAAGGAGAAATTGGCCTTTATTTACCAAATGAGACTATTGTTATGAACAATGAAAACAGTTCTATTGCCAAGCCCTTGCATCCTCCCTATCATTTTCATAATAGGTGAATTTTAATATGCAAGACTAAGATACCTCATTGCTGAATATCTTTGGTTAAGATGTGTTAGAAAGAAGGTTTTGGAATTATATTCATTGCCTTTTCCCGCCTCTTCTTGCCATTTTTGCTTATGTTGCATTATTTGAAAAGTAGATATTGTTCATATTCTTATATGAAACAAACATATAGTTGACCTACACACACACACTCACACACACACACACACACACAAAGTTTGCCAAAGTTAAATACTAATAGCATCATCTAAATATATATTTTATGTTATATCTGGGTATAGAAAATATTCTTTTTTTTAACTACATAAAATAAAGACCCAATCTTGGTAACTAAACTTCTTTCTTGGAAATTCATACATATTTTTTCCTAGATTGAAATCCTTCTATTAATTGTACAAGTATTCCATTATTTGAATAACTAATATGTTTATATGATGAACAGTTTTAAACCTGTGTAATGTCATTTCTGAACTAGGCTCAATCAGGTGTAAAGTAAGAAATGAAAATATTTAGAAAAATTGAATATAATTGTATAAAATATGTATCTTTAATATATAAAGTTGATTAAATTGGAAGATTGATTTTCTTTAATATGTATAAAGTTGTTTCTCATTTTTAAATATTTACTACATAGTATTTGAATAGAGCATACTACTATTTCCTCTGATAACTCTCACCTGAATTTTTAAAATGTTGTTATATGTCATTGACTCTTTTTATTAGTGCATATTAATTATACAAAATGGTGAGCTTCAAGTTGGCATATGTGTATATGCATAAAACAGTTTGATAAGTTTCAATCCTATGTCATTGGTTTCTAAATGCAAGTTTTAATTTATGAATAAAGACGAGACAATATGCCTATTTTACCAAATAGGCTCTAGAAATTTAGATCCTCCTAATTTTATAAGAAAAAGGTATATGCTGACTCTATTGTGAAAAATTATCCAAATTGTAGGTCAATTACACGAGGGATTTGGCTATAATAATTGGTTAGAAATTCTCTCCTATTTAAATATTTTGACCTACATTAAATATTGCACTTTTGTGCTTTAAAAAGTCAAGATCAGCTTCCTTGAGGTTTTTGTTTTTAAACTCAGCTTTTAAAGTTGTCTACTTTGTGCTACATTTTAAAAATAAATGTTAGTATATTTAAATTTCCACTGAGATCAGTTTTGTGGCCTCAGGATTTTTATATCATTTAAAGTTTTATGAAGAGTAAAAATGTAATAAAACATAAATGTCAATTCTCCCAATGTACTCACAGCTATTTCCATGTGTCCAAAAGCAACCCAAGTATAAATAAATAAAATAATATTTCATAAAGAATATGTTAGCCTAACAATTGTGAGAGGGCTGTAATCATGAAACTGTTGTTAATCAATGGCATGAATTCAGTGCTATTCAAGTAGATGATAGAAGAAAAGAGAAATTATTTACTGCACAGGTAAAATATTTGATACGATTTGACCTGCCAAAAGTGCTCTTCATTTGTAATGGTACTTATATACAGCTGCTAGAAATATTTAACATATCTTAGTCCATAGGCATACATGAAAGAAAGTGGGTAACTTAAGCAAAAAGTCTACAAAAACTATTTGGAGCCATTTTAGCTACACAACCTTTACCCTGTCTCAATGAGAATGCAGCATATCAGAACTAGAAAGAAAATTTTCAGAAATATTTAAATACCATTGGACATTCATCAATGTTATCCTATGATGGAAGCAAATGAAGTATAAAATATAGTCAATTAGCTGTGCAATTTAAGACAGAAAATTCACTTGCTTCAATTACATAGTAGAGTTACTGGATAAAATCTACATGTTTAGATATGATAGTAATGAGTTCAGTGATGTTTTGCCACCAAAGTAATCTTCATAACAAGGAGATACGAATGAAAACCTATCAGATATAAAGGGAAGTCTTAAGTTCAAAGAAAGCAAACCTGTGTACAAAAGTTCTTTAGCTTGGTTCCATGTATAAAATTAAAGGGGTGCCATGATTGTGAATACATAAAAAACAATTACCTCTTTGTTTTCACTAATCTCATTGAATCACAGTAATAGTAGCAAAACTTTTAAAATCCTGATATTTTCATATCATATTATAGTTGTATATATCTCAAATATTGTTCATGCTTTTAAAATTTATATTATTACTGTAAAAATTTATGAGGAATAGTGTGATAATGAGATACATATAGAGAGTGTATAATGACTATATCACTGTAGTTAATTTTTCTAACTCCTTGAACCTTTTTCAGAAATTTTTGTTAACACATAATAATTATACATATTTATGGGGTAGAGTGTGATATTTTCATACATTGTATACAATATATAATAATCAAATCTTCTAGTTATTCATAAAATATATAATAGGATATTGTGAACTATAGTCATCCTATTATGACTAATACTTATAATCTCTAACTATAACTACTTAAAAATGCAGGAGTTATTTGATCTTCCCCAAGTTTCTATTGTTTAATGTGTTTATGAAACAGTGCATTTATTACTATAACATAAATTTGTTTTAGATTTAAAAACATATAGATTTAACAACATTACTCCAAGGAGTCCTAGTGTTTGCCAAATTGTCAAATTACCTAATTCTGACATGATACTTACCAAAGGGGCCCAAGACATAAAAACAATAATTTTAAATATTTCCACCCAGCTGTCTGTTTATTTGCTTAGAGCCTTACTCTATCTTAGTATAATTTCAGTCAATTTGATATGTAGTTACATATTCAAACACTCCTTTTTTCTGGGATGTTCTAGAAGATATACTGGGCAAGTGAATGTGGGAAGACAGACTTTCAGGTAGTGGATTGCTGACAACATAATGCAGAGTACTTAGGATAATGTCAGTTGATAAAAGATTAAATTAGAGAGGGAAGCAAGAAGCTGGTGAATGGAATTCCTAAATTGAGGATTCTCTGTATTATAAATCTTAGCAATAAAAACATTATTGCAACAACTGATAGTTCCTTCTCATTTTAAACAAATGCAATATGGCTTCCTTCATTTCACAAATAAGGTAATTATTGTGGTAACATACATCGAGGAATAATGCTTTAAATTGAAATGTTAGCTTATTATTGAATTCATTTTCCCTAATTTTTAATAAAAAATTTCAAGTATATAGTGAAGTTGAAAAATAGCTTAATGAGTATCCATATACTTTCCTCTCCTCCTTCTAAATTCTTTGAGTGAATACTTATTGACATTTCACCATATATATTTGCAAGTTATAAACACCATTATACTTAACCCATTAAGTACTTCATCATGAATCACCTTGGAAAATAGGTGTGCTATATATAGCCATGTTTGTTTATGAAGATAATGCTATATTTTTACTTAATGTCCTGTCCATATTCAGATTTCTCCAATAAGTCAAACCTGTATTTGTCTTTTTTTTTTTTTTATTTCTAACCACCATTTGACTCAGCTATTCCTCTCCTCGGTCTATACCCAAAGGACTTAAAAATAGCATACTACAGGGACACAGCCACATCAATGTTTATAGCAGCACAATTCACAATAGCTAAACTGTGCAGCCAACCTAGATGCTCTTCAGTGGATGAATGGATAAAAAAAAATGTGGTATATATACACAATGGAATTTTACTCAGCAATAAAAGAGAATAAAATCATGGCATTTGCAGGTAAACGGATGGCATTGGAGAAAAATAATGCTAAGTGAAGTTAGCCAATCCCCCCAAAACAAATGCTGAATGTTTTCTCTGATATAAGGTGACTGTCCTATAATGGGGTAGGGGAGGAACATGGGAGGAATAGAGGTACTCTAGATAGAGCAGATGGGTAGGAGGGGAAGGGAGGGGGCAAGGGGTTAGTAATGATGGTGGAATGTGATAGACATCACTATCCGAAGTACATGTATGAAGACATGAATTAGTGTGAACATAATTTATATACAGAGATATGAAAAATTGTGCTCTATATGTGTAATAAGAATTGTAATTCATTCCACTGTCATGTATTTAAAAACTAAAATCAATAAAAAATAGCTCTCTCACATCTTATACCAAAATTAACATTTGAAAAATATTGGTTCCTTCAAAAAATACCCCTCTTTGGCTTTATCTGTCTTTCCCCCCTCATGTTATCATTTAGCTCATTCTCTGTTTCTGACTTTCTTATAAACTGGGAGTTGAGTCTAGACAAGACTTGAAAAAATGCAAGTCAAACTTTTTTGTGAGACTACATCATATGAGGGCTGGGGTTTTAGCTCCCTGGTGAAGAGGCACAGGGTTCTATCCTCAGCACCATATAAAATAAATAAAATAAAGGTATTGTGTCCATCTACAACTAAAAATATTTTTTAAGAAATAAAATACTTTTTAAAAAAAGAATACTTCATATGAGATACCATATACTTGATGTTATATCACCTACAGAGATGCATAATATGAGGTGGTCTCATTCTAAATACTGCTAAATTTTATCACTCAGTTAAGTGTATGAACATCAAATTTTGCATTGTCAAATTGTATTTTTCTTTGAAATTAATATATCATCCAACAGCGTTAGTATCCATTTCAAACCACTTTTTAACCTAGCTGTTACATTTGAGGCTTGCAAACTGATGGTTTTCCTAATTCTGACATGATCCTATATTTACCAGCGGACTTGGCTCTGTTTAAAAAAACTTTGTTTTCTACTGATGTCACTATGGACTCATAGATTCTTATTTATTCAGTGTTGTCATGAATTATTGTTATTATTCTTGGCCAGTGGGAGCTTAAAGCTTAAACCTTAAAGCTTAAACCTTAAAGCTTCCTGCTCAATTGTCCCAAGCTCACCTTGAATTTTCCCTGCCCCAGATTTGGAATTAACCATTTTTCCACATATCTATGGTTTTGTTTAGGGGCAAGTCATATGTAGAAATTGAGATATAAGAAGTATCCCCTTCTCAAAGGAATATTGGCACCTTTTTGGCAAGAAGTTCCAGGTGAAATAGTTTTATATTACTTTTTTAAAAATTTATTTATTTACTCTAATTTGTTATACATGACAGAATGCATTTCAATTCATAGTACACATATAGAGCACAATTTTTCATGTCTCTGGTTGTTCACAAAGTAGAGTCACACCATTTTGTCTTTATACATGTACTTAGGGTAATGATGTCCATTTCATTCCTCCATCTTTCCTAACCCCATGTTTTTATAATTCCTTTGCAAGGACATTTAAAAAATCTCTTTTGGAGTATATAGAAGTTCAAAGTAAGGCTAGGCATACTTAAAAGCCCTTCTGATGTAAGACTTAATGTTTAATCAGTAAGTTATTACTCATTTAAACCTCTTTACTTCAGAATTTTTGTACCAAAGTTTACCTGTATATGATCTGTGTTAGTTTGCCAAGCAAATTAACAGTATAAATAAGATAATTCGAGGCACTCCTAAATGTACTTAAGGGAAGAAATAGTTGCTTAAAGACTTTAGTTCATTGTCTGCATGCAAATGGATGTTGTTAATTAGAAATGAGCCTTATCTAATTCATTAAAGTGGGCCTAGTAGGACCTCTTCTTGAAATTCTCCATTAGCAATTCATATGACTATGCACACTGTAAGACAACTGTTTTCTCTTAAGTGTGCCTTAATTTTGGCTCCTCACTATTTCAGGCTCCTCTAGCCAAATAGCTTTCAATTTTCAGCTTCAACCAACAGCTTTTCGGATAACCTTAGTTCCTAAAAAATTAAAAGACAAAATTTTAATATGATTCAGAATCTCCTCACAGTGTGTGCCAACTTTTAAATGTATCTGGCTTATGTATATAAACCAGAGCTAAAAGTCTGATCATAAATTCACACTCTACCTTCAGGATGTCTCCAGTTCCAAATCCAGTCCCCTTGCTTTATCTATACTTGAACTTCCCTAGTTTCTCATCATACTTTGTTTGACCTTGACTTTCTTTTTATTCACCCAAGTTTGGAAAATGAGTGCACACAAGTTGAATCTAGCTTGAATGCATGTAATTTTTTTGAGCAGGCACTGTGTTGAAATAATTGGCAACATTTAAAAATTGAGGGCATTCATATTTTTAAAATGTGGATTTTGGTCTTCTTTTGTAAATTCAGATCAGGTTACTAGGTACTCATTTCTACATTCTCTAGGCACCATCAGCTGCAACTGAGTAGCAGATGTTTCAGACTCTTTCTACTCAAAGTGTGGTTTCTGGTCCAGTGCACACATATCAGCAGGGAATTGCTAAGAAATGCAGAATCTAATAAATCACAATCAGTAGCTTAACAAGATTTCTAGGTAATTCTTCGTACACTGAAGTTTGAGAAGCACTGCTTTGGATAAGCAAGCATCCTTTTCAGTTTATTCCTCTTTGTTCATTTATGTTATTTGCTTTCCTATAGACAGCTGACTTTATAATACCTCATACAAACTCTTGGATTCTGATTATAGGGGTGGAAGTGATGGTGCTGTTGATAACTCTAAATATTGCCAGGCACTTTATATTTTAGATCACATAATCCTTATAACAACACTCTGTAAGTATTAGACGGCTTTCAGTTTTACAGAAGAATGATGGGTGCACAAACTGGTGAAGCTCCTTGTCCAGGATCATACAGCTAGCAAGTGTTTGAACTGAGATGCAGGCCCAAACAATCTGTAGAATCTGTTCTGACCCATCTTTCCAAACACATTTTCTGCCATTCCCACTATTTCAGCTTATATCTGAAGCATAAAATTATTTGTAGTTTCTGTCCTTCAGCTTTTGGAAGAAACAAAACAAAACAAAAACAAACAAACATTTATTTTGGTTTAATTATCATTCATCTTCTTTTTTCCTGAAAATCCTAAGTAACCTTCCAAATCCAAATTAAGTGCTCTATGAACGTGATATTCTCAAGAGAAGTGTTTGTTCTCTTATTTGTGTTCCTTCTTGTATAGCACTCAAAAACATTTTACATGTCTATCATTTATCATACCTATTTATATACTTTCCCCGCAGCAGATTGAAATCTTTATGAGGACAAGGTAGTATCTTATGCCTATGACCCACAGTACTTAGCAGAAAGCCTGATACATTTGTAAATGGCCAATAAATGTTTTCTTAAATCAAATAATAATAATAATTTTATTCATATTCAAATTAAACCAAACATGTAAATCTTTACAGTTGACATTGTTACATAGGTTAAAAATAGAACTACAGATCCAGAACCAAATTTTATGTTGTTATAATGTTATCACATTTCCATGGATACATTTTCAATTCTATAATTTGGACTCATTCCTTTCTAATCTTAAAAAATTAGAAGGAGTTTGGTTAACAGTTAATATTTAGGTGTTCTCCAGAATTTAATATATTTAAGAGACAAGCAACTTCAATTTCCATTGCTACTTAGAGCAAAAAAGCAGCTCTTTGATTCAACATTTAGATGCAATCCTAATCACCAAAGAGCTATTTTTAGATTGATCAGAGAGAATCATACAGACATTATTATCCACAGGTGTCTATGAAAAAGCTGGTCTCTTCCCATCTGTTCTCTGATGACTCTTGAAAAGCTTTCAAGGACATTCATAATTCTTCATCAAAAGACTTTGAAAAATTAGCCTCATAGTTAATCCTTTTATATCATATTTTATTTTTTGCAACTTGGCAAGTTCTAGCAAAACTGACCAACTGGAGCCAAATATGCTGTTGCATTGGCTGGTACTGACAATATCACTTTCTATAGATACACAAGTGAATATACT
Source organism: Marmota marmota marmota (assembly GCF_001458135.2). Taxonomy (NCBI): domain Eukaryota; kingdom Metazoa; phylum Chordata; class Mammalia; order Rodentia; family Sciuridae; genus Marmota; species Marmota marmota. The sequence goes on along the minus strand of NW_026000249.1, from coordinate 20,482,363 downwards.
TTATCCATGGCCTTCCATGAACTTTTATGTGACTGGGAAAGTAAAAGTTAGGGAGAGTTGTTAAAAAAATCTCTGAGAATGGTATTCCAGGATAGGAGGATTCAAGTTAAGAATGAACAGGCATGCCAGAGAGAAAAAATGGCATGAACAAAAATCATTGACTACTTTGATGGACTACACACAGTTAATATAAATAAGCTCTCTTAAACAACTTTAATTTAATGTGCTCATCCAATTATCTTCAGCTCCATTTTCTGTGTAAAAACAGCCATTCCTATACCAAACATTATGACAGATACTAGTAATCTATAGACGTTAGTGAAAAACTTTCAAGTAGTTTTTCTTGGTACAAAGTATATTGTCTCCACCATTTGAAAGCATGTTTACTAAAAGTCAGTAGTGTTTGGTTCCCAAATTATTTATACTAACTATTCTTGTTTTTCTAATTTTGATATTTAATTAAATATTGTGTAGACAATGGAATAGGAATGTATAGAGAATGAAAATACTAATTTGTATCAAAACTGGGTCAAATTGTTTTGGAAAACTTGATGAGGTGGTTAACAAAGCAATACAAATGTTAAGGTCAATGTAGGTGAGGTAAATGTTTAAGATTGGGGATGGGATAGAAATTGGAAAACATCTGGAAAGATTTTGCCTTCAGACTCTTTCCAGTGTCTCTAAATATAACTCCACTTAAAAAAAAAAAAAGCAAATCAAAAACTAAAAGTCATTGATGATGAAATGTAGAAGTATTTTATGCAAGATACATCGAACAGTCAGTAGTTCCTTACTCCAGGAAAAGTGTTGGACTTCACACCAAATAGTAGGTGAATGAACGACCATTTATATGTTTTAAGAAAAAAATTAAAATGTTTGGATATGTGTAAATGCCTTTATATAATCTCTCTAATTTAACTTAAAAAAATCTATATATTCATCCTACTTGGGTTTAATAATGGGAGTTCTTTTGTGTATCTAAAGAGTACAAAGAAGTATGCTGTGGTGATAAATGAAGTAGTAAAGATGGATTGGGTCATGGAACATTTTAAATCTCAAAAGCTTTTTTTCCTATACTTAGATAAAATGATGTTAGAAAGATTTTAAATTGTTTATATCTGGACCCTCATAGGACCTTCTTTATGGCTGAGCTTAGTTGAAAAGAGAGTAAGACTGATAAATAGGGTAGCTCAAGTTAAGGAGTTTTGTAGTATTTCAGGTTTAGGACAATGGGTGAGCAGAATTGAATTTGGAATTACTTTATAGCTTCAAGAAATACTTGGTAAATAAAAGTACAATAATTTGGTAACTGGTTACCAGATTGAAAAATAAATACATTACAAATATTTCTTTTTCAAATGTGTTTCACACTGTTTGCCATAGTTCTTTGCTATCATAGAGAGCAGATGAGGTTAATACAAGCAGAAATGGACTTTATAAGACAGATATAGACCTGATCTGATTTATAGACAAAGGGACAGAGTGAGTAAAAAGAAAGAGTACAGTAAACATAAGAATCCCTGAACACAGGAGTTGAGGAGAGTTTCAGAGGTTAAAAGATTCTGAAGCCACTAATGGCAAGAATTGAAGTGAAATGCCATTTCTGAAATGTTCTGTAACTTGTCAGTAGTTGCCCTTTATTAGTCAAGAAATGTGAGTTAAGATTAAAATCTTTTGCAAAGATTTGTTAAATTTTTGGACTAGATTTCAATCAGTATAACTCTCTGGAATATGTGGGGCCCTGAATTTTACTAGGATTATATTGTGAGAACCAAATTCTAACTTTATGAACCAATATAATGATTTTTTAATGATCAGATTCTATCCATGACAAAAAAAAGCTTGTTCCTCCTACTGATTTATTTGGCGTTTCCTTGCCAATTAACCTTTACACTAGACAGTGGAAAATAATAGTAATTGGAGTTGAAGTTGGCCAATTAAACAAACCTGCCAACTAAATGCTGGGTAATAATCACCTATGTTCCCACTTGTGTTTATTACCTTTGGAAGCATATAACATGGTACTTTTGTGTTTATATTTTTAATTTACCATTTTTTTCCTTGGGCAAATTACTCAAGCCATCTGAGACTCATTTTACTCATTTAAAACCAAGGATAATAATACATATTTAGAAAAACTGCTATAAGGATTAGAGATAATAGAAATAAATTGGCCAGCTCTCTTCCTAGCACATGAGTATAGAGATAGCAAAGGAAATAACACCAAAAATCTCCCCCACACAGACAACAATAAAATGGGGACAAAATATTTTGTGACTATAGATGTCAATCAAAAGCGTACACCAAATTGTAAACTTATTATTCAAAGTTAACTTCCAGAACAGTGTGAGTCTGTGGTATATTTCCCTAGGGTTGCTCCCACTCCCCACCCCCAGCTTAGTCAATATATTATTCCTATCAAGGGTGGAGCAAGGCATAAAAACAAGAAGCTTCACTACAACAAGTGTTTACTTTATTTGAAGCAAAATATTTAAAATGTCATACTTTGAAGCCTTGTTATGAATAGTAAAGACATAGTGACAAATGAACAGGCAGACTAGTACCTCAGCTTGGCTAAAGTACTTTCTGGATAAGAATTCCTTTTATTTGCTTTATAAAGTCTTAAAAAGTGTACACACGTTTAATACATCCCCTAACACATATATAGATCTGTAGTCAAAAGTTGAAAGTCTTGCTGGCTTGAGGTGTTTTAGCATAACTGCTGACCAACTATTGTTTGATGACAACTAAGCTTTGCTTACCTCTAGGAAAATAGCCATAATGTTTGTTTTTGGTTTTATTATTTAACAGAAAAGGCATATCAGTATCCTCACAGGGTGACAAAATAGATTCCACAGATTTCATCTAGGCAAGTTATTAAAACTTCAATAATAATAATCCTACAGGTGAGGAGAGGAATAAGACTCTGGAACTGCTTCAGCATATATTTTAAAATATAATATTTTAAGAAAAATATATGATATATCTAAACAGGAATGTAAGTATGTCCCATTATCAGAGAAAATAAAATAGGCAGTAGAAATACTCTGAGTTGGTCCAAATGTTAGACTTGAATTCTCTTTTTATAACTATATTCAAATAACTAAAGCAAATCATATTTAAAGAATTAAAGCAAAGTATGATGGCCATGACAAAAAATAGGTAATGTCAACAAAAGGATGAACATACAAAAAGAACCAGATGAAATCTCTAGAACAGAAAAGGATAATAGCTGAAATGAAAAATTCATTAATAGTTCTCAGGAGCATTAGATATGATAGATGAAAGAATTAGAAAACTTGAGAAAAATAAATATTTTCCAATCTGTAAAACAGAAAAAAGAATGAAAAATTTTGAACAGACTCTGTGGGAGAACATTGAGGTTATCAATATAGGTGTTGTGGCAATTCAAGAGAGAGAAAAAGGCAGAAAAAGTTATTAGAAAATGTGTTGAAACACTTGCAATCTGATGAAGCTTAACAAACAACAAAAGGATAGACAAAAAAGAGATCAACAAGGAAAAAATTAAACTATCATAATATACAGACAAATAGAAAAATCTTGAAAACAGTCAAGAAAAATCTTGAAAAAGTGTACCTTTCCCCCCACATCCTCACCAACATTTATTGTTACTTGTATTCTTGCTATGCTTTTCTGACTGGAGTAAGATGGACTCTTACTGTAGTTTTAATTTTAATTTCTCTAATTGCTAGAGATGCTGAACATTTTTTCATACATTTGTTGATCATTCATATTTCTTCTTTTGTAAAGTACCTGTTCAATTCCTTTGCCCATTTATTGATTAGGTTGTTTTGTTGTTGTTGTTGTTGTTGTTGTTGTTGTTGTTAAGTGTTTCGAGTTTATATATCCTGGAGATGAATGCTCTAGCTGAGGTGCAGGTGGCAATGATTTTTCTCCAATTCTGTAGGCTCTCTCTTCCCTTTCTTGATTGTTTCTTTGGCTGTGAAGAAGCTTTTTATGCAACCACTCTGGAAAGCAGTATGGAGATTCCTCAGAAAACTGTGAATGGAACCATTTTACCCAGATATCCCACTCCTTGGTATATACATAAAGGACATAAAATAAGCATACTACAGTGACACTGCCACAACAGTATTTATAGCAACTTGATTCACAATAGCTAAGCTATGAAAACAACCTAGGTGCCTTTCAACAGATGAATGGTAAAGAAAATGTTGTATATATGCCCAATGGAATATTACTCAGCTTTAAGGAAAAAAGAAAGTATGGCATTTGTCAGTAAATGGATGGAGCTAGAGACTATTATGCTAAATGAAATAAGCCAATCCCAAAAAAACAAAAGTTGAATGTTCTCTCTGATATGTGGATGCTAACTCACAACAAGTGTGGGGGAGGAAAGAATAAAAGTTCACTGGATTAGACAAAAAGGGATGAAGGGGAGGATGTGGGGATAGGAATAGGAAAGATGGTAGAATGAATTAGACATAAATTTCCTATGTTTATATATGAATACACCATCAATGAAACTCCACATCATGTACAACCACAAGAATGAGACCCTAATTAGAACAAGTTACACTCCATATATGTATTTAATGTTAAAATACCCTGTACTGTCATGTATATCTTAAAAGAACAAATTTAAAGTTCTAAAAGAAGTATAGCAAAACAGCCATAGAAATATAACTATTTGAAAATGAATGACCAAAAAGGAAACTATACAATCAATCACATTTTATCTAGCATAAAAATTAAAAAGACATAAATTTATTCAAATAAATATAAAACTTGTATTCTACAAACTACAAAACATTGTTAAAAGAGAATGAAGATAATATAAACAAACTGAGACACATTCTATCTTCTTTATTGAAACATTCAATACTAATAAGACAATGATTCTCTACAAAATTGATCTACAGATTTAGTAAAATGTCTGTCAAAATCTCAATAGACTTTTCTGCAGAAATTGACAAATGGATCCTATAATATCTATAGAAATTCAAATATACCAAGTAGCCTAAATATATTTTACAAGAAGAACAAAATAAGAGATGTACGGTACCTGATTTTAAAATTTGATGTAAAAATGTGAAACTATGATTAAGATAGCAAAGCATTTCCTTAAGGGTTGGCTTAGACATCTGCGGAATAAATTTGAGAGTCCAGAAATAAATTCTTACATTTATAATCACTTGATATATTATAAAGGTGACAAGGCAATTCAGTGGGGAAAAGATAACCTTCAACAAATAGTGCTAGGACAATTAAATATCCATGTAAAAATGAGTAATTTAGACATTTCCCTCATATCATACATGAAAATAACTCAAAATGGGGTATAGACACAAATGCAAGAACTAAACAGCAACATTTTTCAAAGAAGATATGAAAAAATCTTTGCAACCATGGGTTAAGAATAGAGCTACTCAAAATAAATTATTAAGAAACTGTAAAGTCAAGCCCCACACCAGAAAACAATATTTTCATTTATATATCTGATTTTCATGAAGAGTATATGAAGAGCTTTTTTACAAGTAAGTATTAAGACAGACTATACTTAAGAAATGAGCCAAGAATATAGACAAATGGATAATAAGCACTTATAAAATTTAATAATCATTAATCCTTAGGGAAATACAAATTAAAACCACAATGCAATTTCTAACTCAAATATTCTAACATGATACAATTCATCAACAGAATGTAGGAAAAAAACCATATCTGCATCTCAATAGATGCAGAAAAGACATTAGATAAAATTCAATATCTCTTCTTGATGAAAATGGAAAGTGAGGTATAGGAATGTACCTCAAAGTAATAAATGTTATACATAACAAACCCATAGCCAACAATATAGTGAAATCTTCCCCTATACAATCTAAAACAAAACAAGGATGTGCACTTTCAACTTTATTCAATATATTATGCAAAGTCCTAGCAAGAGAAATCAGTCAAGAGAATGAAAGAAAGGACAATTAAATTGAAAAGTGGGATGTAAAAGTATCACAGTGGATGGGGTAGAGAGAGAAGATGGGAGGGGAGGGAGGGGGGATGGTAGAGGATAGGAAAGGTAGCAGAATACAACAGTTACTAATAGGGCATTATGTAAAAATGTGGATGTGTAACCGATGTGATTCTGCAATCTGTATGTGGGGTAAAATTGGAAGTTCATAACCAACTTGAATCTAATGTATGAAATATGATATGTCAAGAGCTTTATAATGTTTTGAACAACCAATAAAAAAAAATTTAAAAAAAAAAAGTATCATTGCAGCTTACATGATTTTATGCTAGAAAATCCCAAAGACTCCATCAAGAAACAGATAGTATTAATAAACAAATCCTGAAAAATTGCATAATAAAATATGAACATGCAAAAATCAGTATTATTATATGCCAGTAGCCACTTACCTGAAATAGAAATCAAGAAAGCAATCTAATATAAACAAACATACCCAGGAATAAATTTAACCAAAGAGATAACTACATTGAAAACTACACCCAGAAGGAAAGGCAAATCTATTTTTTTAAAGTAGAAAACTATAAAATGTTGATGAAAGAAATTGAAGAAAATACAAAAATAGAAAGATAACCTATATTCATGAATTTACTAAAATCCCTTGATTTACACACATAAAGGTACATTTTATAATATGTAAATTTTACCTCATTGAAACTATAATTTTAAAAAACAAGCACTAAGGGGTGTGAGACATAAAAATGAAACAAATGTGGTAATATATTGGTAATCATTGAATCTGTATGATACTTAATAGGAATTCATTATAGTAATAAACTTTTTGAGTATATTTGAGTTGTTTAAAAATAAAAAAAGTTTTAGCTCTTAATCTCATATTAGATATGTGGTTCATAAATATTTTCTCCTATTTTTTTAGGTTGCCTATTCATTTTGTTGATTGTTTCCTTTGTTATGCAGAAGTTTTTAAATTAGATGCAGTCCCTCTTATCTTTTGTTATTGTTGTTGCCTATGCTTTTAGTTTCACATCCAAGACATCATTGCCAAGACCATTGTAAAAAACAAAATTCCCCCAGGTTTTCTTCTTCAAGTTCTAGAGTTTCAGGTGTTACATCTTTATTTTTTTTCCCTTTGGTATCAGGGATTGAATCCAGGGGTGATTAACACCTGAGCCACATCCCCAGCCTTTTTTGCATGGGTTTCTAATTTCCAGATACCATTTGTTGATGAGGTTGTCTTTTTCCCCATTGTGTCTTCTTGCCATTCTTGTCAAAGAGCTATTAACAGAACATGTTTGGGATTATTTCTGGAATATTTTCTTTATTCTGTTACATTGGTCTTTGTCTGTCTTTATGTCAGTACCATATTATTGTAACCATTGTGACATTATAATATATTTTGAAATCAGAAGGTATGATGTCTCCAACTTTCTTCTTAAGATTGCTTTACCTATTTGGGGTATTTTGTAACCTCACATAAAATTTAGGAATTTTTTCTATTTATGTAGAAAAAATATCCCTGGAATTTTGATGGGGATAGATAGCATAAATCTGTAGGTTATTATCGGTATCACTGGCCTTTTAACAAAATTCAGTCTTCTAACCCATGAAAACAGTTTGTCATTTTGTTTTTGTCTGTTTCTTTAGCTAATGTTTTTAATTTTCAATGTATGTATCTTTCTTCTACATAGTTTAGTTTATTTCTAAGTTTTTTCTAATTTTTTAGATAAGTTGTTGGTACTTTACAAAAATAAAGCTGGGTTTTTAAGTAATTCAAAAGAAAAAAAAACAATTTTAAAGGATTTGAGTAGACATTTCTCAACAGGAAACATAAAAATGGCCAATAGATATAAGAAAAGTTACCATCATCACAAATCACAGAGAAATACAAATCAAAACCAAAAAGATATCACCTCTCACCTGTTAGAATGGCCATTATTTTTTTAAGTTAAGTATTGATGATGTGAGGAAATTAGAACACTCCTACATATTGATGAGAATATAAGCTGATACAGCTGCTATGGAACACAATATGGAAGTTCCTCAATTGTGAGAATATATCCAAGGAAATAAAATCAATGTATTGAAGAAATATCTGTATTCTCATGTTCTTAAAACATTATTCACAATATCCAAGATATGTAACCAACCTAAAAGTCCATTGAAAGATTAATGGATGAAGAAACTTTGGCTTATATGTACAATGGAATACTATTTAGTCTTAAAAAGTAAGGGAATCTTTCCATAATTTATAATATGTATAAATTTAAAGAGCATTATTCTCAATGAAATAATTCAATCATTAAAGGGCAAATACTGCGTACATTTTATATTGGGTATCTGAAGTAATCAAACTCATAAAAGTAGAGAATCTAGACGAGTTGTTGTCAGGAGATGGGAGAGAGGGGAATTGGAAGTTGTTATCCAGTGGGTATAAAGTTACAGTAATGTAAGTTGATTAAGTTCTAGAGATCTGCTGTCCAATCTAGTGCCTGTATTTTACACTTTAAAGTTTGTAGGGTAGAGTTTAATTGTTTTATTTCTTGTTCCCAATTTCTTGGATGGGGAAGAATAAATAAAACAGAGGAGCACAAAAAATATTTTGGTGTTGATGGATATGTTTATTTCCTTCATTATAGTTATAGGTTTATTAAGATATGCCTCTAACCCAACTCATCACATTGTATATATTATTTTCATTCAGTTTTATTTGTTAATTTTAATACAATGAGACTGGTAAAACTAATTTAAAATTTTTTTTAAAACTGGTATATGTATGTCCATCATTATCCATTATAATTGAAGTATGGCTGTGCTTGCTTTTTGACATGATCATCTTATTTTTCCCTCAGATTATTTACATGACACAAATGTTCATGTGCAAGTTATTCTCTAGTGACATATTATTTTATTCATGTTTCCATTTTACTTTGCCTTATTAGATATGTAGTGAAGAAATGATGTGGTATTGTCTTGAGAATGGAAACACACCCTTCTCCTTACATCCAGTAGGAGGGTGATGTTGGGTAGCTCTTAGTGGCAAGTTAAAAACGCCCATCAGGGCTGGGGCTGCACCTCAGTGGCAAAGCACTTGCCTAGAATGTGTGAGGCACTGGGTTTGATCCTTAGCACCACATAAAAAATGAAACAAATAAAATAAAGTCCCTCTACAATTACAAAAATAATTTTAAAAAAACCTCCCATCAACCTTCATAAACCTACCTGTGCATTTTTCTCCTTAACGTTGTCAATCTTTTGCCTTCCTTATTGACCCAAATACCAGGGAACATTTCAGCTAACAGTGTCATGCCTCTCATATATGACTGTATCTCTTTTTAAAAGAATTCTTGGAGATGTCATTTGGATTCTATTTTTATATGTGTGCTTAGCTAAGTGAAGTAGTCTACTTTATGGGTGAAAACTAATCTTTGGCAATCTATGAGGAACACTTCTGAAGTCCTCTGTACCCTGTGTTTAATGAATCTAGTAATTGATGTGGATAGTAAAATAGTAAAGTTCATGTAGGTTCAAATTTTAATGACCATAGATAATTCAGAAGATATTATATAAACACAACCCACTTAAGTAAGTACTGTTAGTATATATCCCTAATGACTAATAAATATGTTGTTAGAAGCATAAACATCAGAATACCATAGCTCTGCTTATAAGATGCCAATGGCTCTCTGATACTACAGAGAGAATGTATTAATTTGGCAGGCATGTAGAACTCTTTAGAACTTGATGCAACCATGCCTTTTCTATCACTGACTTTTGCAAACCCTTTCTACAGTCTTCTTCTTCTACAGTAGGATGTTTAAACTATCCTACCTTTGTCTACACAGTTTCTTTTTCTAAAATGTTTTACTCCTATTTCCTAGGGTGAACATATTGCCTATGCTTCTTTTCAGATCACTGGATCCTTAGTAGATTATTTCCTGTTGCAAATAAGATGAAATTCTTCGCCTATCCTCCTGGCCCTTGTCCATCCTTCTGCTTTATCTCCTGATACTCTTCACGTTGCCTGGCACTTGTTAGCTACACTGGCAATTTTTAATTACTCTGAATCTTGATGTATTTTTTTGCCTTGAGTGAAGCTAATTTCTCTGTGTTGAAGTCTCCCCCCACCCCACACCTATGCTTCATATAGCCAACGTGTATGTTTTTCAAGGCTGTTTCAATGTCACTTACTTATAAGGACTCACTGTGGAAACAATGACAACCTTTTCAATCTAAAGAAGATCTATTGTTTCTGCTGCTTCTTAGGAACAGATTACATTTCAAATGACCATTAGCAAGTACATTTGTTTTTAGACTGTATGTCTCCATTTTGAAGATCAATAGATGTTCAGTTAAGTCTCCTGAGAAAATAAAAATGGTCAGGGTCTTTGATCATCATCATTATTTATTTTTTTTTATATTTTCCCAGCACTTTAAATAAATTTTCCTGGCTTTTGCACTCATCATATATAATGTAAAATATGGTATCCAGACTAGAATCATTATGTCTCAACAATGATACCATTTCTTCATGGAAAGTAGAATTTGATTTATGCTTGCTTTTAGATACAACATACCTATGAAAGTTCCTAAGTTAAAAATTCATAAATAAAGAAGTGTTGTCCAAAAGATCTGACAAGAAAAATTAGAAGAGGAAATGTTTATTAGTATTAAAATTTCAGAGGTCTCAATCCACAGATGGCGAATTCATTGCTCTGGTCTTCCAAGGTAATAGAGAACATCATGGCAGAAGTGTGTGGAGGAGTAAAACTGCTCAGGACATGCGATCAGGAAGCAGAGAGAGCTCCAATCACCAGGACAAAATAAATATAAACCCCCAAAGGCATGCCTCCAGTGACCTACCTCTTCTAGTAATATCCTACCAGCCTATGTTACCACCAAGTTAATCCTTATCAGTGGATTAAGCCATCGATTAGATTGCACTTCTAACAATCTAATCATTTCTCCTCTGAACCTTCTTGCATTGTCTCACACATGATTGTTTGAAGAACACCTCATATCTAAACCATAACATATGACAATATTTATTTTTCTTCATATACTTAGTGTTTGTCTTAATGCAATTCTCCATTTTATTATTAATGTTTATGCAGCCCATGAAACCTACCTAATAGAATGTTTTCATTTTCATTTCATATTGAATTATTCACTTATCTGAGGTATTATTTATGTTGGTGTTCTTTTCTTGTGTGCCAGGTATTGAACACAGGGGCACTCAACCACTGAGCCATATCCGCATGTTTTTTATTTTATTTTGAGATAGGATCTTGCTAGGTTTTGAACTTGCAATCCTCCTGCCTCTGCCTCCAGAGCCACAGGGATTACAGGCATACACCACCACGCCCAGCTATGTTGTTGTTTTTGATATGTATGATAAACTGTCTTTGCGTATGCCTAGTGAAAGGGAGGTGTTTTATTAAAAAAAAGTCTACCATCTTACTTTGTGTGATTGTCAAAATTCTGGATATTCAATTCTTCTACAGCCATGGTTATCAAACTTTTTGTTCTTGGCACCCCTTTGTACACTTAACAAGTATTCAAGACTCAAAAGAGGGTTTGTTTCTGTAGATTATCATACTTGAAATTAAAACAGAAATGCTTGAAATATTTGTTATTAATTTTAAAAGTATATGTTGATATAAAAATGAATTTTATTTATTTAAAATAATTTTACTTTGCACACCAAAAGATATAGTGAAAATAATAACACTGTTTTCCAATTTGCACATCTCTCTTAATGTTTATCTTATGAGAATATAGCTGGTTCTTATATATACTTCTGTTCAGGAGACTCCAGAGTACCTTGATTGTGTGGTTCTAACAACTTTAGCATGTGCTTTTCTACATTAGAAAGAGAAAGAACAAAGAATATCTCAGGGGTGGTGCTGGGTGGATGGAAGTAGAATTTTGAGCCAGGTCTGGAATCCATGAGCTTCATTTTGCTCACACACTGTTGGCTAGAACTCAGTCATATAGCCACACCAAATGACGAAGGAAACTGGAAAATGAAATGGCAGCATCCAAAAGAAATTAATTTTAAAAACTATGGATAAATGACAGATCAAGATCAATAGAGGAAATGGGAGCAGAGGGAAGGGGAAAGGGAAGGAGAGGTGCTGGGGTCCTAAATAAAATAAGATATATTCCATGCTTGTATAATTATATCAAAATGAATTCTACTGTCATGTATATCTAAATAAACAATAAATAAGACTTTAAAAAATTAAAGAAGCCAAGTTTCTCTATGAGAAACTAGCCAATTCCTGCCCTGAAGAAATTTACTCAAATTCTGTCTTCTCAGTGAAGCCTTCCCTTGGTCACACTTGATAAAATTGCAATCATCCCCCAACTCCTTTGATATTCTCTACCCTGTCCCTTTCATGCTTCCTCTTTCTTTTATTTTTGTAGTACAAATAACTATTTCACAATCTATATATTGCATTTCTTTCTCTTGTGTAATGGCTCCCTTCCCCACCAATGGAACACAACTTCCACAAGACATGGATTGTTGCCCATATTCACTGCATATCACTGGACACTAATAGATCTTTGATAAATGTTTCTTACATCATAAGCATACATCTGCCTCACCTAGAAGTAGTCTCATCTGGTGGCACATTTACTTACAGATTGACATTAAGATTCTAATTGTATTAACTCCAGGAAAAAAAAAAGGTTAAGATAGTTTGTCAGAAAAGAGAAATACAAGTGTCAGATGGCATATCAGAAAGTTTGATTTCAAATAGTCCCCTGTGTACTCGTAGGTGCCTTATAAATGCTTTTATGTGTATAAACATGTGAGTGTAGGCAAACATCTGAGCTAGGAATAAAGTTTGGAAGCCATGTTCTCCTTTTTTGTACCTCCTTTTACTTCCTCTACCACTTTGAATGCTGGGAGTGAAGCAGTATGCTAAAACTTGGGTTCTGAGAACACATATTATCCTCATGAGCACACTATAAAAGGGATTTATTGTCCTAATTTTAAGACAAGGAAACTGAAGCCTATAGAGGTTAAGTGAATGAACACACTCAGCTGATAACTGGCAACATTTAGGTTTGGATTTTTCCCTTCAGGTACCCTCACTGCTAAGCTTCAGGCTTTGTCTCATCATTTGCCACATCTACCTCCAAGGTGCTAATCATTTCCTTAATTGTGAGGCATAAATAAATGCATTGCAAAGTCCTGACATGTTATCCTCCTTAAGAGCACTTTATTTTTACAAGGCAAAATTTTAGGCAAAATGAATGAATGTCTGATTTTGTTACTCAAGCATTAATTAACTAGAAGACACTAATTAGGTATGCAAAGCAAATTTATTTAACCAGAGTTGATGCCTGGGTTTTCAGTTTGACAATGTCCCATAGAGTGTGAACTGAAGAAGTTATGTGTGTCTGAAATCTAGTGTTTTGTAATTATAAGAGTCAGGTCATATTTGAATACCTCTAAAATTTCTCAAATTGCAAGACTCTTGTTTAATTTGTTCAAAATGAATTACTGTCTGGAAAAGGAATATTGACTCTACAATCTCAACTGACACTTTTTTGAGTGTCTTTGTAGAGGTCAACAGAGTAGGGAAAAAACTGTAAGAAAACAAATTTAACGTGCAGATTAAGTTTGGTTATATGGCATCACAATTTCAAGAATTGGATGTCATTCATATCAGACTTTGGAAAAAATACTGTTAAAAGCAACCCAGTAAATGGTTATATTGTAGAGCTTATGAACATGTGGCACAGAAAAAGAAAAAAAACATATTTATATAACATAGAACTGTCTTACCTTATGTAATTGTGAGTGCATGGCTTGAAATAAAATGCCTAGCAGAACATTACACATAGATTCAGCAATACTATACTTCAGGCCACATGGGTATAAGTGTCAATGATACCTTCTAGAAAACCTAATTGTGCATTCAGCAGGATGAAAGTCCTGATGTTGAAGATACATGTGAAGGATTTGAACACAACTGTAGTATGAAATACAGATGAGGAAATGTGATGTAATTAATATATTAATTTGTATTATATAAAGTAGGACATGCATGCTTGATAAAATTAACTAAGCATTATACATAAACATGTGATTATTATATCTACATTATCTAAAGTTTCTATGTTAAAGTTGATCAAAAAACTCGGAGAGGAACTTCTCATTTGGAAAATGTGATGGTCACTTTATGTGTAGTATATGGTTTTAAATTGAATGAGGTTTAATTTTTAATGGAGAGCCTTAGGAAGGCAATACAAAAGATATATTAAGTATTAAAAGATATTCAAATATAAAAATTTCTAGCATTTTACCTGAAACACTTGGCAGATACCTCCTGCCACTGAAATCAGACCATGAGATTCGGAGGTCTTTTCTCTTACCATAAGAGCAACTCCACAGAAAATGTTCATTAAGACTTAATGTTAAATTCATTGAATTTAGCCACACATCAGTAACTCTTCCTTTCTGATTATGCAAATCTCTTGCCATCATAATATGTGCTTTCTTCCGAGCCAATATTTCAAACAGAAGGCGTTCTTTTTATTTAAAAAATAGCTAAATGTATTGGAATGTCTCTAAAAGTAAAATATTTAGCACTTAATTGCAGATAGGTAATGTTAAATATCTCATTCATTATTATTACTACCACATGCCTGAATAAATCCTACCATAAGCATTAAGCAAGTAGGTAAACAAAGAAATAACACTTCATGTGATGAATGCCAATATAAAGCACGTTTAAACTGTTCTGTCAAGAGACAAGACTGGAAATGCTAACTGTGTTCCTTTGCTTTTCTGCAATCATCTGAATACATAAATTCAAATTGCAGCTTTTAAAACTTCAAATCGAGGCTTTTGAAATTTCAGAAAACACATGCACTTGGAAAAGCAGATTATAACAAGGTCCCAGTGGGATTTTGGCACCATCTTTTTTATATTTCAAAGTATGAAAAACAAATCTAGACAAAAAATGACTACCAAATGTTTTCATATTTTAAAAGATGCTCTACTTTTTTGAAAATTAAATAATCAGAAAAAAGTTTTCTGCATTATGTAAAAAGAAGGATTGTAGCAAAGAGCTTACCCAAAGCTTTTACTCTTTAAATGATGATTTATTCTATCTGTGTGTTCTTAAGAGTCTTCTAAATTAGTATACAGTTTACATCCATAAAATCTTCTGCAAGTTGCTGTCTTTCAAACTGATGCTGAAGGTTAATTATAAAATGTACTTAATAATTTATGATTCATAGATGAATCCCAAATATTCTCAGTGTCAAATACAGTGTAATCATACAAAATTTATCAGAATTATATTGGCAAAATAGAAATTTTTCACAGATTAATTTATTGATTTAATGTAATTCCAAGCAAAATCCTCAATTTATTTCATAGTTTGTTCAACTAATATTCACATTACTTAAGTTAGACTGACTAAGGTGAGAGAAGGTGTTAACCTTCCAGAAATTAAACATATTTTAAATCTTTAATTATTGAAGTAGTGAATTACTATCACAAAATTCTATAGTAAATCAACATTCAGAACCTTAGAAACATAAACATTTTAAAAATAATGAACACAACACAAATACATAGGGAATCGATTGTGCAGAGGAAAAAATACCAATTTCTGAAAACCCCTTCAAGGTCAGAAACTTAGCTCCATATAAATTTAAGATGGATTAATCATGTAGATTTTTTAAAAAATGAAAGTCTAAGAATTCAGAATAAAGATGAGCATCTTGACAACTATAAAATAGAAACAATGCTAAGCATGATATCACAATAAAAGAACTTTGATTTTTAATTTAGAAACAAATGTAAAAACACTAAAAGGCAAAAGGGAACCTAGAAAAATATTCCCAATAAATGTATTATATACATGATGTGATGAAAGCTCTTAAAAATAAGAAAACATTGAGAAAAACTGAAAAACAGACATAGCGCACATGAGAATGGAAACATACACACACATACAGCCAACATTTCTATTAATAAAAATGTAAAATGTCGATGACAAACTTTTTTTTTCTAACAATTATATAGAGTGCAATGCTTAATAGTGGTGAAAGTGTGGTGAGGATAGTATTTTCTAACTATTGGTTGGAGTTTATGAGTGCTCTTACCAGCATTACAAATAAATTTAGCAATGTATACCTAAATCCTTAGGATTTTTATTTCTATCTTTTTCCCTTATTCTAAGGAATATAGTAGATATATGAGCATGAGCCAAAATTCAGAAACAAATGTGTTTGTTGTAAGGTTATTTATAATGATGAAAAATTGGACACAAACTAAATGACTAAAAGCAAAAGAAGGGTGAAATATGTTGTACTCATATATAGCTTATTACTCAGATCAATTTCTCAGAGAAATTAATGACCTAAGGAAATACAGTAAAATATTAAATGAAGAAAATATGTACAGAATGTTTATAGGGTTTGATCCCAATTAAATATATAAATCTCAATTATAATGAATAAGTATATCTCCCCTGTTTTTCTTGGCTGAATGCTATTAAGAGGAAAAATATACAAATAAATAATAAGATATATTATTCAAAGTGGGGAGGTATTTAGTTCTGGAATTTTATTCTACTATACAAGATGATCGGAAGTCAAATACTAATGGAGACAAAGACTTGCAAAAAGAGTAGAAAAAAGAGAAAAAGATGAAGTAGTACCTTAAAATCTAGACCCAAAGTGTTGAAGTCATCTTAGGATATTTAAGGACCAACCATCACATGAAGAATGTTTATAGTAAAATTTTTTATCTCCCAGAAATGCTTCTAAGATCAGAATCTGAGGGGAAAATAATGATATCCCACATTCTAAAACAAGCTTCCAGCAACTAAAACCAGCCACTTCCCCATAAAGTTTACAGAGAAGTAATACTAGCAGTAGATCTAGTATTGACAATGTCTAAACTCCTCTATATCCCATTCCCTGAAAGGAAAAGTGATAAAAGAGAGTCTGACTATAAATGCAAGTGCTTTTAGGAATACTTCAACCAATTTTCCCTTATACTTTTTTATTTATACACAAGGGGAGCATGTGACAAAAATATAGATGAATTTAATAGAACAAGTTTCTTAGTAAAATAAAAACTTTGGTCATAGTTCAAACAGCAGCCACTCTGCCCCCGCTCACCATACCATCGGTACTCAAGATAATGGTACTGAACAGCCTGTGACTGAAAGTGTCTTGAATTTGGTGAAATACTGTACGTGTACATTAGGGGGTAAATTAGATCATCTTTCACAATCAGTATTGCAAAGAATTGGAAAGATTCTCCCAGAACAGAAACACATACAGGATGGCAGCGTTCACTCATTCACTGAACATGCCTATTCTGTGTCAGGCATTGTTTCAGAAGCAAAGATTATAGTAATAAATAAAATTCACAAGAAGGGGCTGGAGTTGTGGCTCAGTGGTAGAGCACTTTCCTCGCAAGTGTGAGGCACTGGGTTCGATCCTAACACCACATAAAAACAGATAATGGCATTGAGTCCATACACAACTAAAAAATAAAAATAAAAAAAAAAAAAACTAACACACAAGAAGCTTAATTTCACATGTGGGGACAGTACACCAAAAAATAACATCATAGAGCATATTAATTTTAGGAACTAAAGAGAAAGGTAAAAACAGGGAGAAAGAATAGAAATATTAAGGGGAATTACAATTTTAAGTAGAGTCATCAGGGAAGACTTGCAGGAGGTGAGGGACTCAGCCATGTTTGATATTTCAAGCAAGGGCTTTCTTGGCAGAAAGAAGAGCATGTACAATGGCTTAGAAGCAGGGACCCACCTAGTAGTATATGTCAAGAGCACAGCAAGGAAGCCAATGACTCTCAAGAAGGATAAAAGTGAAAGTAAATGAAACTGTAGTTGAGAGGTAAGAAGAGGAGTCATGAGCAGATCTTATAGATCAGTGCCGTTCAATAGAAAAACTAGACGAGTCACATACATAACTTAAGTTTTCCTATTTGCCACATTTTAAGAAAAAGAAGGCAGCAGATGAAATTAACTAACATTTATTTAATGGAATACATTAAAAATATTGTCACTTCAATCTGTATATGATATATAAAGTATTAATAAGATATTTTTACATTCTTTTAAAATTTTTTTAAATAGAATTTATTTTAGATCTATTTTTGGTCTAGAGCAAAATGGAGACCATTCCTTCCCCTCTTGTAATAACTTTGAAATCTGGTGTATATTTTACACTTGTAGCTCATCTCAATCTATAATAGCCACATTTCAAGTGCTTCCTAGCCACATATGATAGTGTATACTACATTGTAAAGCATACATCTGGACCCTTGTAGAACTCTATAATAGAATGTGTTCAGGCTTTTGCTTTTAGTGAATTAGGAAGCAATGGAAAAGTTTTGAGTGTAGATTTGACATAATCTGACTTGAGTTTTCACAGGAAACCTCTGGCTCCTATGTTGACAATAGACAGAGGAGAGAATGCCACTTTTCCTCGTCCCAAACAAGCTTTGAACAAGCTATCCTCAAACAGAAAACTGAATCTAGGCAAGCAAAAGTCCAATAACAAGATTCTGGTTTGGAGAAAGTATATAAGCTGTAGTTCTCTGAAGGCCTTGTCTTTGCACAGGCTGTATCCTATTTCTACAACATGGGGCTCTCCATGCTCCAAGACTTAAATCATTATCTTCTATGGGGTGTCTCCCAAGCCTTGGGCAAGAAATAACTTATCCTTCTATAATACTCAAATATGATACTTGGATTATGTGCTTTTTCTTTTCATGGACTGTGAGATCCTCAAGACAAAAATATATGACATATCCATCATTGATCCTAATACCCAGTAGATTACCTGAAAGAGAGCAAGCTCCCAATAAACATTTGTTAACCTCAAGCAAAATATCAATTTAAAAAATCAATTATTATTTAAGTGTTCAAAAAATGGAAACAATGTAAATGTTTATCAACAGTGATATATTTATACTATGGAATGTTATATATCTAGAAGAATGAACAAACTGAAACTACATGCAACACAGATTATTAAAGACATAATCTTGAATCAAAGAAGTAAGACCCAAAAGATCATCCACCATTTGATTTCATTTACTTAGTGTTCATTATAGGCATAACAACCATAGCTGACAGATTACTTTTTACACTTGTAGGTAGGGATGGCAAAGGGGCAAGAAGAGAGTTCTGGGTTCAGATAACATTCTGTTTTTTCTTAGTTATATGATATGTCCAAGTTTTAAATTTTCTTTGATACACACACACACACACACACACATATATACCCACTTTCCTATGTGTATAATATACTACAATCTAAAGTTTACATGGAAGAGATACATAGCTTTCCACATAACAAAAATCATGAATTATTTTAATTGCAAACCATTTTGTTCAGCTATAAGTCCTCCTATCCAATATGTAAAAATAAATTTATGGCTAATTAAATGGCATAGAGTATATGCATGCATTTTTATAATTAAAAATTTCCACTAGTAGAACATATATTAAGTATTTGTCTTTCCTCAAAAAAAGGTTGTGAGTCATAAATTAGAAAACATTTTAACATGTAATCATTTTGTGTTTTTATTTTAAATTTATGATTTATCTTTTTTCCTTTAATTTGCCTTAAATTATCCTTTAATTGAGCATTTTAAAACACACAAATTAATGTTATATACTTACTTTAGTGCAGCCAGTGATTCCAAAAAAAGAGAGATTTTGACCCCACAAGGGGGATGTTAGTCAATGCCTCAAGATATTTTTGGTCGTCCTGACTATTAGGGAAGGCATTGCTAATGGCATCTAGTGTACAGGCCAAGAATGCTACTAAATATTCCACAGTGAGTAGGACAACCCCTCACAAGAAAGAATTATCCAACCTTGTCAGTAATGCTTAGGTTGAGAAACCTTGTTCGATTATAATAACATAAAGTTGTTGGAACTTTTAAAACATGATTTTTTTCTTGGCTGATTTTAATCTCTTTTACAGATTTTTTAAATGTTTAAATTGCTTTGTTCAAAGTGAATGAATCTTCTCAACATAAATTATGCATTGCTAACATCTTTTAAAATGCTTGTTTTTAAAAGTGTTTGCCATGTTTTTTTCCAGTTTGCCTTATAAAAAGAAAAATTTTAGAAATATGCCATTCATAACAATTTCATTTATTCTTTCTCCAGGCTAGAAGAACAAAAGAATATCTTGTCAGAATTTCAAAGAGATTTAAATGAATTTGTTTTATGGTTGGGAGAAGGAGATAGCATTACTAGTATTCCACTTGAACTTGGAAATGAGCAGCAGCTAAAAGAAAAGCTTGAACAAGTCAAGGTAATATTATTTTCTAAACTCCCTCAAGGTCTACTTGTATATAGAATATATAAATCTATTTTTAGATGTATTTAATCATCAATTTCCTGCCCATTATGTTATTTATAGTTTTTCTTATTAAAGTATTTTTCTTATAACTTTATTTTGTCTTAAACCAATGGCTTCCATCCAGTGTACATATGTATGTAGGTATGTGTGTATACACACACACATATGTTTGTATAGGTGCATATATTGCCTATGTACTGTGTTTATACATGCATAATGCATGTCAGTTGGTTTTTATAACCCATTTGTAGTTCATTTTAGTCTTTTATTTATATATATATATATGTGGTGCTGAGAATCAAACCCAGTGACTCACACATGCTAGGCAAGTGCTCTACCACTGAGCCACAACCCCAGCCCTCATTTTAGTCTTATTTGATGATTCCACAGCTTTAAGTAATTTCAAAAAATAATTTCAAAACTGAATAACAGAGTGTGAAATCATAAAATCTAAGTGTAACTGGGAATCTCTTTTTAAATCTGTCTTAGGCTATATATGTAAAGATTTGAATAGAGTGTTTGTGAAAATGAAACTAATTTCTTAGGGAATATCTTAATTGCCAAATCGATAATGTTTTTTCAGCCTCTAATTAAAGGTGTCAGATTCATTTGAAGCATTATTTTCTTTTGACATGTTTTGTCTGAGGTGTGGGTCATAGTGTTGCTTTACATTCCATACTGATGGAACAATCATCTAGCTTCCTCAAGTGATTTTTCATGCATTGCTACTGTTGTCCACTTCTCAGTGATTAACCTCACCAGTTTGACTACAGTGCTCTGATTGTACAGTTGGATTATTTTTCATAGTTTTGGTTTTGGGTAAGCTACTCTTTTGAATCTGTTCTAATGGTTTAAGGAAAGGTGAAAGGGGAAGTGAAATTAATATTTAATCATCCCTGTTTCATGCCAAATATTAGATGCATTTACAAACTGCTAATTTATTTGATCTTTATATCAAATATTTGAAATGGCTGCTATTATCATCCTTTTATAGGTTGCATAATTAAAAGAAAATGGAATTACTTATATAGCAATGATTCAGTTAGTTTACACGTGCAAATTAGAGTCCAACAACAACCATTTATTTCTATGAAACAGGAAATTTACACCCTAGCAGGGGATGGAATGATAAAATAAAAATATTGCTTAATTAAGTAAACAAATATTGAGCACTTACTATATATCACACATTATACAAGAAATCTGAGATTCAAAAAATAAAAAGTCTGCAAACCATTCAATGATGGTTATAACCTGAGAAAACAAACTCAGTCTGTTCTTAGAAATTCATCTTTCCTAAATGTATTGAGTGTCATGTAGCAATATAATTGATGACTCATTTTATAAACATATTTAGCAGCATTCACTTATTAACAAATATGCATCGATTTTCTATTCTCCTTACACAATCTAGATAAGCATTGTCCAATAAAACTTCCATGATGTTGGAAATATTATCCATAATCCATCTCCATAGCCACTAGCTCTATGTGCCTCTTGAAAGGTGGCTAGTTTGAGTGAAGAGCTGAGGAGTATGTTTTATTTTATTGAATTTTTAATGAAGTTTAAATAACATCACATGGCAAGTGGCTACTGTGTTGAACACTGCAGCTCTAGCCATCATAAATAAACAAAATATATATTAACATCATGATGGTTTTGTAGATCTTAGGAAAGGGCATAAACAATGTGATGCTGAATGAAAAAATAAAAAGAAAGTTGGGGATGTGAAAGAGTCAAAAATAAGGATTCCAGAGTGAAATATCCCAAGTTTGAATAACTGCTGTGTTGTTTCCTAGTTTTACATCCTCAAAGCTGGCATTTAACATCTCTGTCTGTGATTCATTCTAAATAAATTGAAGATAATAGGAACTATCTCATAGAATTATTATAATATGAAGATAAACTGAGAAAATATATGTGAAATGCTTAGCATAGTGTCTGGCACTGTGTATATTGAGAGGGTAATTTCTTTTTACTTAATGACTTCTTATAACATGGTACCTGGGATGATGGTGAATTTATTCAGATTGTTCTATTTATGATGGAAATGTGTTTTCAGAATATCTCTATTTGTATTGTTTTAGAGCTCATCATAGCATGTAACATATTTCTCTGGGAAAAAAAAAAAACTAAGGGCTAGAGTAATCTAGTGATTTGTAGGAAGTTTTATCCATTTGGGAGTATGTGTTTCAGTCTATCAGCTCTGTGCTTTGTAGAAAATTGTTGGTATTTGAGGTACCCATGGGCCTTCGGTAAAGTTGCTTCATTTTGATAGACTGATCAATAGAGGTGAAGACAAGGTAGGTGGAATTGTGCTGTAATTCATTTTAAACATTGTTGCATTTGTCTGTTTCAGTTACTGGTGGAAGAGTTGCCTCTGCGCCAGGGAATTCTAAAACAATTAAATGAAACCGGAGGAACAGCACTTGTAAATGCTCCCATAAGCCCAGAAGAGCAAGATAAACTTGAAAATAAGCTCAAACAGACAAACCTCCAGTGGATAAAGGTTAGACATTAACCATCTTCTTTGTCACATGTGTTAAATGCTTCAAGTGTTTGTATTTGTTTTGTTTCCTGGATGCTTTATTGGTGGGGGAAGAAGCTGGTATGTGGATTATAGTTTTGTTTTGCTTTGTTTTATAACCAGACCAAATCAAATGTTCTGTTGTATATGGAAAAAAATGGTGATAGTAGATGGTTTTACATTAGTGAGCAAGCACCAAAATATACCCTACTATTTCTTTACATAAATTATTCTAAAGAATAAGACTACAAATATAATGAAGTAATCGATTCAGTGTTCAAGTGTCTATTCACAGTATTTAAGCAAGATGGGGGTGGTCTAGTTCAATAAGTATCATAAAATAGATAAAAATTACTCATTTTTATCTATAGTATAGACTTAATTGATAAGTGATCTATACTAACCTTGTCAGAAAGGTAGTTCTGTCTTTCTCTCCTTATTCACTTATGAGTCTTTGTCTTGTCACCTAGTATACTTTTAAATTCTAATATTAAAGATGTTTATCAAAATGAACATATACTTAATCTTTCAAAACAAATGGTACATATGAATTTATAATGAAAACCTTCATTCATTGATTCAGTCCCATTTATTTATTATAGGGGTGGTCTTAGGGATTGAACATAAGAGCACTTTACAGCTGAGTTTTATGTTCAGTTATTTTTATTCTATTTTACTTTTTATTTTGAGACACAGTCTTGCTAAATTGCTGAGGGTCTTGCCAAGTTGCTGAGACTAGCCTTGAATTTGTAATCCTCCTCCCTTACCTTCCTGGGTCTGGGGGATTACAGGTATGTAACACCATGCCTGGCTCAGATCCATTTATTGAAAGACAGTAATTTCCTCTACTGTATGACTAAGGCACCCTTGTCTAAAATCATGTGAACATATGTGTATGAATAAGCTATTGAATTCTTTATTCTCTAGTATTTGATAATGTTGTTCCTCTAGTCAGTACCACAGTGGCTTAATTACAACCATTTTTGTTTTTTTTAACCAGACTCACTGCAATATAAGTGACATACCATTAAATTCTCCCATGCAAGATATACAATTCAATGATTATGATATATCACTTTATCATTTTGAATTGTGATAAAACATATATTACCAAGATATGTTATTTTTAAGTATTTTCAAGTGTATACTTAAGTGCCATTGTTTGCAATCATTATTACCATTTATTTCCAAAGTTTCCCATCACTGCCAAAAAAGATTCTGTAACCATTAAGGAATTGTGTCCCATGTACCTACCCCCATTAGCCTCTCATAACTTCTACATATCCTATATTCCTCTATGAATTTACCTATTGTAGATATTTCATTTAAGTGGAACCATACAATATATGTTTCTTTGTGCTAGGCTTAGTACATTAAGCATAATGTTTTCAAGGTTCATCCATGTTGTAGCATGTAGAAAAAACTTTATTTCTTTTTATGACTGAATAATATTGAACCATATGTCCATAATATTCATTTTTATTTTAAAATCTGGGTATTTCCAGGCATGGTAGCACATGCCTGTAATCCCAGCATCTCAGGAGGCTGAGGCAAGAGGTTTGCAAGTTCAAGGCCATCCTTAGCAACTTAGCAAGGTCCTGTCTCAAAATAAAAAAAATAAATAAATAAAAGGGCTGGGAATATAGCTTAGTGGTAAAGTTCCCTTGGGTTCATTCTCCAGTGCCAAGGGAAAAAAAAATACGATCTGGTAGTGTAAACTTTATTCTTCCTAAACAAGATTGCCTTAGCTACTTTTATTCTTTAAATAAAAGTAGCTATCTTGTCAATTTTTATATAAAGCCTTCCAGGATATTGATGGAATTGTGTTGAATTTGCAGATCAATTAACAGCTTTATAATACTGAGTCATCAAATCTGTGAACATAGTATGTCTCTTCATTTATTTAGGTCTTCTTTAGTGAATTTTTAGTAATATTTTACATTTTTATGTATAGAGATAGTGCACATGAAGTATTACACTTAGTCCCAGATATTTGGTGATATCCTGTTATAAATGAGATTCATTTTAAATTTTGTTTTCTCCTTCTTAATAGTTTACAAAGATACATTTGATTTTGTATATTGAACACATACCCAGTGACCTTTTTAAATTTACTTGATAAGTAAATTTATTTAACAAGTTTTTCAAATGTTATAAATTTTTTAATTCCTACAATCATGTCATCAAATAGAGACAGTTTCTCCATTTTTTATTCTTATGATTTTAAGGGTGTTGGTATTTTTTTATTTATTTAGCCTTTTGCACAGACTAGGAACTCCAAAATAGTAAGAAAACAGCGATAATGCGAAGTCTTGTCTCATTCCTTGTCACACGTGGAAGGCTTCCAATATTTATCATTAAATATGGTATTTTTGTAGGACTTTTGTCTTCTTAATAAAGATAAGGAATTATGATTTATTTCCACATTACTAACTCTTTTATTATAAATAGATAGTGAACTTAAAGTGCTTTCTTTGCATTAATTAAAATGATCTTGTATTTTTTGTTGTTTGTGAATATGGTGAATTATGACCATTGATTTTTTAAAAAATTTAGTTGTAGATGGACAAAATACTTTTAATTTTATTTATTTATTTTACGTGGTGCTGAGGATCGAACCCAGGACTTACACGTGCTAGGCAAGCGCTCTACCACTGAGCTACGACCCCAGCCCATAATCATTGATTTTTGAATGTGAAACTAGTTTGAGATTTCGGAACTCAACCTTTTTTGATAATGATGTATTATACTTTTTATAGGTAGCTGGATTCAATATTTTGTTAAGAATTCTATATCTTTGTTCATGACAGGAATTGATCTATATTGTTTTTTCCTAAAATCTGTCTCAAGTGTTGGTAATAATGTTTGACTGGCTTTCTAACAAGTTGGGACATTTGGGACATACTCCATTTTTTTAATGGAAGAAATTGTTGAAATTTGTATTAATTTTTTCTAAAATATTTCAAAAATGCAATTGTGAAGCTATTTGGGCATAGAATTTTTTGTGGGAAAGTTCTTAATAATGGATACAGTTTCTCACATAAATATGGAACTGATTAGGTAGTGTTTTTGTTTGTTGTTTGTTTGTTTGTTTTTGTTTTTTGGTTTGCAGGTATTGAACCCAGAGGTGCTTAACCACTGCTTAATCACATCCCCAGCCCTTTTTATTTTTTGAGACAGGGTCTCACTAAATTTCTTAGGATTGTACTAACTTGTTGAGACTGTCCTCAAACCTGTGCTCCTCCTGAGTTGCTGGGATTACAGGTGTGTGCTACCATACCCAGCTATACACTTTTTATTTCTTTGAATGTCAGCTTTTGTAACTTGGATATTTTCTCGTCATTTTCTCTTTTCAGCATGTAGATGTTCTTCAGACATCTATTAATTCTTTATATATTTATATATATAACAATGAAAAAAACTTATCGAGAGCTCTGCATGCCTGACAAGTCTTGTTGACTGAGATATTTTATTCTATGTTCTAAGGCAGATAGCTG
Source organism: Marmota marmota marmota (assembly GCF_001458135.2). Taxonomy (NCBI): domain Eukaryota; kingdom Metazoa; phylum Chordata; class Mammalia; order Rodentia; family Sciuridae; genus Marmota; species Marmota marmota. The sequence goes on along the minus strand of NW_026000249.1, from coordinate 20,455,986 downwards.
ACTATGTGACTTAAGAATAACTTCAAAATTTTGTAATGCAAAGAACTTTGTTTTGAGGTGCTCAGATCTGTTGGGGTTTTCTCCAGCTACCAAATTCAATTCAGTTACAAAAGAATAAGGAACTTTGTTCGTTAGTTTTGATTTATATTTGTTTTCGTTTACCAGAAAATGCTAAGAGAAGACGGTTCTTTGTGTGGTAATTTTGAGCTAAGAACAAATACCCTTCTACAAATTTTCAGTTCCCCAAATTTAACCCAAGTTTTAGCTCCACCCTTAATGACATAATTCATCCAAACCTTCTACAATTTCTATCACAGTAAGCTCTCCTTAAACCTAATGCATCTTCTCCCTTACTTCATATGTCCCCATATATGCATTCCTCCCAGATATGCTTTTGACCCTCAAGGATGTTTCAAGACCTCTCATCTACTTTTTTAAAATATGATTTTAGTTATAGATGGGCACAAAACCTTTATTTTATTTATTTATTTTTATTTGGTGCTGAGGATTGAACCCAGTGCCTCATACTTGCAAAGCAAGTACTCTGCCACTGAGTCACAATCCCAGCCCTCTCATCTACTCTTGATCATCGTTGTACTACCTTTTGAGCACATTTAACACATATTAAATTTGTTCCACCCAAAATTAAAAGCAAATTGTAATCTTTTAAACTGGGAGCAAACCCATTCTGAGAAGATATTGCAGAACTGTAATTTTCATGTAACATAAAATGGCTTCTTTCAAACATGGCACAATTACCTCTAAAGAATCATTTGTTAGTCATTAGCACCCAACTAAATTGAGAGTTATGAAGAAGGTATACTGAGAAAAACTTCTCTTTTTTGAAAAGAAAATAATTAAAGACTTCATTTTGAATTTTGTCAGGTTATTTATTATATTTTTAAAGGAGGATGCTGAAGTTCTTATAATAGATCATTTACATGACTAATAAAGTAGAACTGAAATAAGTACCAATTTTATGACATTAAATCAAAATGTGTGTTCAGGACTCTATAATTCTAGCAAGTATATATTTGAAAAAAATCCTCTTTATTTTCATATATCAATATTTTGTTTCAGTTATGGGAATAATCAGAGTAAAACATATTCAGATAAGTTGTCTTCTGAAAAATGAAAAGTTTCTTCTTTTAACTATGTCACAATAGCCATGTACAAAGACATAGCCACTTGCATATGAGAGGAAAATGATATCCTATTGATTAAATTTTGTAGCTGCCTAACAGTACAAATAAAACCATTCCTCATAAGAAGAGAACAAGAACTGGGCATGGTGGCACACCCCTGTAATCCCAACAGCTCAGGAGGCTAAGGCAGGAGAATAACAAGTTCAAAGCCAGCCTCAGCAAAAGTGAGGTGCTCAGCAACTCAGTGAGACCCTGTCTCTAAATAAAATACAAAATAGGGCTGGGGATGTGGCTCAGTGGTTGAGTACCCCTGAGTTCAGTCTCTGGTACCCCTCCCTGCAAAAAGAAGAGAACAAGGAGAAAGAATTCCCCCAAAATGTTTCACAATAACTTGATAATATCACAAAAAGGAACCACAAAATTTTAATCGTAGGCAACTACCTAAAATTACAATTGCAGCTTTGTGGGTAACAAGTCAAAAAAATAAAAAAAGTCAATCTTTTGTGATAGAAAATTAGAAGTAAGACTATGACACCTTTTGTGGGGACTTATAGTACTATTATATTCATAACATCTGTCCTATACCAAAATTATAATTTTAATGCTATGCCTTTGCCACTAAGTGCCATAGAATTTGGAATCTTATTCATTAGTCATACTAAAATTATTTTTCTTTTCTCAATTCCTATGCTTCCCTACCCCTGTTAGTTTACATTTAGGGAAAAAAGCAAATAATCAGTGCCAGTTTTAGGTCAGTACCCAAGTCAGTGTTTTCTTTAAGTAATTAAGGATGGCTAATGACTCACTGAGAAACAGTCCTGATCCTCATTACATTTCAAGTTTTCAGTCATTATAGAGGAGAAGAAATAATGGGAACTTACCCCCTGTGTTGTCCATCTCCCTCCTCCACTCAAAGGCTGCATGAGTGGCATACTTAGAGCTGGTTGGTCATGTTTGCTGGGACACAAATACATCAAGTCCTTAGCACATAATATCTCCAAAAATGCCCTAGTATCATAATCACCTGGTAGATGCCTTTCTACACAGCTAACTGTAATTTCTTGCATTGCATAGCTATCATGGACTTTTTTGACTTTATATTTCATTACAGAAGAGAGAAAATAGTGGATGGGAAGCAATACAGATGCTTCTTGACTTACATGGGGTTATGTCCTGACAAACCCATTATAAGTTGAAAATTAATCTAATATACCTAACCTACTGCACATCCTACCTTAGAATAATTATTTTATCATCTCTTAATATTTCTCTTGGCCAGGAATTAAGAAAAGACAGTTGGAATGATTCTGACTCAGGATCTCTGTCTTTCCCACTCCCTCATTTTTTTTGTTTGGGGGATAGTGATGGAACCCAGGGCCTCATGCATGCCACTCTACCATTGAGCTATATCCCCAACCCCTAGAACCATCCCTTCTGTAGAACATTTGTGATTGTGTAATATCGGAATTTGTGTATGAGTTGTTTTAGAATTAGTTATATGCCTATTGGTTTTTTTTTATTTTAAGTAACCTTATATGTTGTATATGTTATATCCTTACTATTCAAAATATAATTTCACTTTTATTGAATTAATTCAAATTTGGGGGTCATTATTTGCTATTTATTTATAGTTGAATTAATATTTTAATTTTACTGCATTTACAGTATAAAATATTGCATATTAAAATAGTTTACAGACACAATTAAGAAATTTTGCAGGAAATTAAATTTCAGTTAACTTTATATAAAATCTGATTGACTTTACCAGAAAAAAATATATTTACAAATATAATTTACATGGCAAAGCTTTAACATAGGAATATATTTTGCAATATTGATAATAGTACTAGAATTGTTTTAAACTAAATTACAAGATAAAAATTATCAAATTAGAAATTTAGTTAAAACTGTGAAGACAGACCATTTTCCACAATATACAAATGGCCATATCAAAATTTCTAGAAATCTGGTTCATTTCATATTAACATCTAATCATGTTACTTCTCAAAATCCATCTAAGGAGTAAATATTTTAGAAATTGCCTTTTCATTTGTATCAGGTTAATGAGTTTGGTCTTTTCCACATGTTTGCCATGTAATGCCAGTAAGCATTAGTCATTATCATAAATGTATAGAGCAAAAAGAAGAAAATCAAATAAAGCTTAAGCTTGGCTTTTCTACTCCTTGCTCAAAAATGGACATTGCTCCCATCAATTAATTTCCTATTACAATATAGTGATTAATAAATTGTTCTAGTAGTGATCATTCAGTTTTGCCCTTAATATTATCATTTTTTTTACTAAAGAAGAAAATCTTCATTGGAATTGTTACAATGTTGACTGATATTTAGGGGACCCTAAAAATACATAATAGACATAATAATAATAATTACAAGAATTTGGTTGTCTAGTTAGGAGTACTGGCAGGGACTAACTAGTTGGTTCCATTGGAGCTTTGATGGGCTCATTCTACTCCCCCATAAAGTATATCTGTAGCATAATCCAGACAGCACATATTTTTATAAATATATGAGCTGAAATATTAATGAAAATGATGTCCACCTATTTAGAGGGCATATAGTCTGATAGTTTTGGGAAGTCTGTCATCTTGGACGTTTCGTTTATGTAGTTAATAATTACATTATAACATTTATTTATTCATTAAATTATTCATTCAACTTTCTAATGAGTGACTATGTATCACATGCTGTTCAAAGCATATCATAATCAATTCTCACCCTTATGTTATTTAAAGGACATGCATAATTTTATAGGGCTTGGCATTATAAATATTCATATCTCTAATTCATAGTTACTAAGTAGGTTGATGCTGAGGGTTGGGGGAAGGGAGTAATAATTTAAAGTTTATAACATAAGCATCCTTGACTTTGCCTCCTGTAATTTCACACTGGGATGAGGTTTATTACTAGGTTGTGTGTCATGAGTACATCTCAATTTGCTCTCACAGTCCTGTTTTTTACTGTTATCCCATCATAATTTTTAATAGCTCCTTTGTCTCTCATGAATACCCACTTTAGAAAATCAAATATATTAATAGGGTTACCAAGTTAAGAGAACAAACATTAGGAGGCTCTTATAGGTAGGTCCATCCCAGTACTCAATAACTGTAATTATAATTACTGCTAATGTTCTCACTAGCTCATCATCATCATTGTCAGCATCTCTCCTCTTGACAATTAAGTGAAGTTGAGAAGATTGGCTTTTCCATGAAACCTAATTGTCCTTACTACCAACTTAATCACTCTTTAAAGACAGTAATTTTTTAAGGATTTACACATTTTTATTTTCCAAACAATTGAGACTTTAGTCAATGCTGAGAATGTGGATAAGACACTTTATAAACAAATTAAACAGGGTTGTTGAGAGGGCAGTTTACTGTGGTGCTTAATGATGAAGTCTGTGGATTATGGATTCCACCCATTACTCTCTGTGTGATCTTACACCTAAATAGCCCACACTTTAGTTATAACATCCACAGAATTCAGATATTAATAGAACACACCTTCTCAGGTCGTGGTGAAAATCCAGTGAGACAGTGTGTGTGAAATGTGTTACACAGTACCTGTCATGTTGTAATTGCTCAAAAAATAGGGGTAATGTTAAAATAGTAAAATGAGAAGACAAAGCACAAGATTCTTTCTGAGACACCTTAATTAAACAGTCGTAAATATGGATGTTGAGAAGAAAGCTTAACTATGTGCCACCATTATAAAGATAAGAGCTGACAGTAAGGAAATTTAGAGGAACCAAAACAACAAATTAGCCCTAATAGAAGACACAGAGGGTTTTAGCCAATGCTATCCCATTTCACTGGTCAAATTATTCTTATTTTCTGTGATCAATTAACAGTTCAGATAAAATTTGCTGGAAATAATTAATTTTTCTCCTTGCTTGCCTAAGAAACCCAAGTAATCCAATACTGTTTTCCAGCACTTACATTTTTACTTAAATGTGAGCATAATTTAAATGACTTTCAACCTTGAATTTCTTTGAAGTCAATCTACTGCCCCGAGTCTCATTTATAAATCTGGGCAGGAGGCAATTGAAACTCCTTATAGCTTTACCTTCCTCTTCTCCCACCTCCAATCCTGATGTTGATTTCCCCCATTTTAGCAAAGTGATGAGAAACCATTTGTAGAAAGTTACATTGGTGCCAGATAATGTTCTATCAGCAAGTATCTAAGACAAGATAATTTGTTCAAGACAATGCTATTTTTAAAAAGTAAGCAAAACAAAAACCCGGAATGAATTGTAAAACACTGATACTTGTGCCACAACTTGTTTTCATATTATAATTTTCCTTTTGCCACTATATGCATGCTGACATTGTGCATCCTGCATGAAAATTGATCCCTTAAGTATTCTGTAGCCAAGACTTTATTAAAAAGCTAAGCTAATTTCCAATAAAAAAACAAATTTGACTATTCTTAGCAAACTGTCTTGCTCACAATGAATTGAAATGACGAAGAGTGTAATTATAATGAAAAGAAAAAGGAGGAGAGATTTTTCATTATTCTTGACCTTCAGTGTAACATTTTTAAAGTTCTTTATTAGCACAAAGGTGTTTGCCCTATGGTAGTGATTTTTAGAAAGGAGAAGAAATTATATAATAAAAAGATATTTTGATAATACAAAGTGATTTTTCTTCCCTTTTGTCTCTGCAGTAACTTTGCTGGCTAGATTAAATAGCATCTACTCTAAGATTAGAAGGAGTTTCCTTTCTTTCTAATAATTCAATAATATTGAAATGGCATTAAATGAATGCTTCCATATGCCAATTTCTTTAAATTGAGGTTGAATAAGGAAAGAAGATTAAAGCCCATATTTAAGAACATGGATTGTAAATTCTAACCCAGTTTCATTTATTATATCCCATGCAAAGCAAATATGTGATGTGAAAATAAAATAACAGGGCTATTTTTATAAAAGGTCAGAATTATACTAAAAATGAACTTTTCTGCCAATTCTTTATACTCATACATCAAGATATGTGAGTTTATTTATGTACCTAAAAGAATTTAATACAAAATCCAGGGTACTATATCCATGTCAGCTGACCCCTAGTGCTTTAAGCTGTAGAAAAGGGACACTGGATGCTGGGTTGGTTGATGTATTCTGTTCCTGTCATAGACCACCTGCCAGGGCTTATAACAGATCTGTAATGGGTTTTTTACCTTTTATTGTGTAGAAAATGGATTGATAGATTAGGCCTGGGGCCAATGAACCATGGAACCCCTGGTTTGCAGGAAAGAGTTTATCACCCTTTGATGTTATTTCTGTCTCATGTCAGCAGAGAAAGATGAGCTAGATTATCAGAGAGTAAGCTGAATGCCAAAATCAGCATTCCCCTCATTTATCCACCTTATAGTTCAGGGCAAGGCCACTGTACAGGTTATGGAAGGGCTGATAAGGGCCTGATGGAGAAATTTTGTTTGGTTGCCTTTTAATTTTCTCATGGATATTAGAACTAATTGCAAGACATTGAAGAGAACATTTCATTATTTGTTGCTAGAGAAAAATCAATCTGCTTTTATGTAAAAGTTAAAGTATTTGAGCTGAATGGTGCAGTTTAATTTGTGAACATATTTAGTGATCACTAGGATAAGTATAGTCTATCTTTGGCATGATTGACCAAGTGTGGAGGAAAAGAGATGGACCAGAAAATGGGCCAAAAACCAAAGTCACTACAAGGGTGTTTTGAGGAACTTCATTTTTCCTGATAGTTGCAATCTGCAGCAACCTGCAACTGATAAATTCATTTTAAATATAGTCAAAAAATAAATTTTATAAAGGTGACACACTGTTTGTGATGTGGGTGACATAGATAGTTTTTGTCACCTGCACTGGGCCTTGGTCTATATTTCAAGTAGTAAGGATATGAATATGAAGTGTTGTTGTCAAAAGTTTTTGTAAAAGTTGATCACCCATTCCATTTATTGAACCTTGTAGACAGTGTATTCCAAGATACTGGAAATGCCTTTTATTGCTTTTGTCTCTTGCTGTGTATAAAACATATCCATCCAAAATTATACATAACACATTTTGACAGAAAACATGAGCACATTCAACTTATTTACACCTTGAAACAAAGACCTTTGTGGGCCTCATGGAGCAGGTATGCCTTTCCCATATACAGTGTTCTCTCAAATCTATACCATTTCCTTCCACTCCTGTATTAGATATTGAAGAGGCTGAGCACTAAATAATATATATATATCTAATGGATCATTACAAAGATCTTTAAAGCTACCTTATGACAAAATCTATCAGGGCAGTAAAAGTGTATGTTTCTTTATAAATTCAATTTTTATTACCTGACCCCAATATACTAAGTATACTAAGGATGAGAACAGAATTATGAACAATTGTTTTTATGAATCTTTTTTTTTCTTCTTAGAATTTCATTGTTATGCATAGTAGTTGGGTTTATCCTGACAAACTCATACATGCATGGACATTGATTTTAGTTCATGATCTCCCCCTTTTTCCCTCTCCCTTTCCCCTCCTGTCCTCCTTCCCCTCATGTATTCTCCTTCCTCTACTTGACTTCCTTTCCCTTGTTTTTAAATTTATATTTGATTTTTAAAATATTATCCTATCCTTTGCTTCCTTTTTCCTTTATTTTACTCTAGCTTCCACATGACATAAAACATTCAACCTTTGAGTTTCTGAGTTTTGCTTATATCACTTACCACGCATGATATTGTTCATTTCCATCCATTTATCAGCAAATGCCATAATTTCATTCATTTTTATGGCTGAATAGAACTCCATTGCACACACACCACAATTTCTTAATCCATTCATCTATTGACAGGCATCTAGGTTGATTCCATAATTTAGCTATTTTGAATTATGCTGCTATAAATACTGAGGTGGCTCTATCATTATAGTATGCTGATTTTAAATCTTTTGAGGAAATAACAAGGAGTGAGATAGCTGGGTCATATAATGGTTCCTTCCCTAGTTTTTTGAGGAATCTCCATACTGCTTGCCAGAGGGGTTGTACTAGTCTCCAGTCCCACCTACAATGTACAAATTTACCTTTTCCCCTATAACCTCACCAGAATTCATTGTTCTTAATATTTTTGTTCATTTCCATTCTGAATGGAGAGAGATGAAGTCTTAGTGCAGTTTTGATTTATATTTCCATGATTGAAGAGAAGTTCATCATTTTTTCATATATTTGTTAGACACTTCTGTTTTTATCTTTTGAGAAGTTTCTGTTTAGATCTTTTGGCAATTAATTTATTGTTTATTTATTTTATTAATGTTAAGTTTCTTGAATTGTGTATTCTGGATATTAATCCCATATAAGAGGAGTAGCTGGCCAAGATTTTCTTCCAATTCTGTAAGTTCTCTTCATTCTCTTGTTTCTTTGGCTGTTCAGAAGCTTTTTTAGTTTGATGGCATCCTGCCTATTGTTTGTTGGTTTCATTTCTTACTCTTAGGGGATCTTCTTAAGGAAGGTGGTGCACAACACCTATATGATGGATTGTTGATCCTGTGTTTTCTACTAGAAGTTGTAAATTTTCTGGTCTAATTCCTAAGTCTTTGATCCATTTCAATTTGAGTTTTGTGTAGGGTGAGGAAAAGGGGACTGATTTCATTTTTCTATATATAGTCATCTAGTTTTCCCAGAACCATTTGTTTAAAGCCTGTATTTTCTTCAAGATATATTCTGACACCTTTGTCAAATATCAGACAGCTAGTGGTAGGTGGATTTGTCTCTGTGTTTTCTATTCTATTCCAATGGTCATCATGTGTATTTTGATGCCAATACCGCGATGTTTTTGTAATTACAGCTCTGTAGTATAATTTCAGATCAGATATTGTGATGTCTGTTGCTTCTCTTTACTTGCTTGGTATCACTTTTCCTATTTTGGGTCTCTTATTCTTCCAAATGAATTTAAGACATTTTATGAGGAATGTCATTGGTATTTCAAAGGGGATTGTGCTGAATCTGTATATTGCTTTTGGTAGTATTGCCATTTTGATAATATTGATTCTGCTTATCCAAGCATAACTTCTAATGTCTTCTTTAATTCCTTTATTGGGCATTCTATAGTTTTCATAGTAGAACTCTTTAACCTCCTTGGTTGGGTTAATTCCCACATATTTAAAATTTTGAAGCTATTGTGAATAGGATGGTTTACTTGATTTCTTCCTCAGATGAATCATTATTAGAGTGTGGGATAGCTATTGATTTATATGTGCTGATATTGTATCCTGCTACTTTGCTATACTCATTTATAAGATCTACAAGTATTCTTTTGGAGTTTTTTGGGGCTTCCAGATGTAAGATTATATTGTCAATAAATAGAGATCCTATTTGTATCCCTTTGGTTGCCTTTTCTTATTCAATTGCTCTGGCTAATGTTTTGAAGACTAAATTGAATAGGAGTGGTGTAAATGGATAGCCCTGTCTTATTCCTGAATTTAGAGGAAATGCTTTTAGTTTTTTTCCATTCAATATGATGTTGGTTTTGGGCTTGCATAAATGTGCTTTCTGACATTGAGGCAAGTTCTGTAGAGCCCTAGCTTCTCCAGAATTTTTAACAGTATTAGGGATTGGATTTTATCAAAGATCTTTTCTGAACCAATTGAAATTATCATGTGATTTTTGTCTTTAAATTCTGTTTAAGTGATGAATTTCATGTATTAATTTGTATATATTGAACCAACCTTGCATTCCTGGAATGAAACCCACTCAATCATGCTTTTTTACCTTTTTGATGTGTTATTGAATGCAGCTTGCTAATATTTTAATAAGGATTTTTGCATCTATGTTCATTAGGGATATTGGTCTATAGTTTTATTTCCTTGATGTATCTTTGTTTGGTTTTGCTACAGGGTTGTAGTAGCTTCATAAAATGTATTTGGGATTGTTTCCTCTCTTTCAATTTCATGGAACAATTTGAGAAAGACTGGTATTAGTTCTTCTGTAAAGGTCTGGTAGAAATCAGCTGAGAATCCTTCAGGTCCTAGGCTTTTGTTTTTTGGAAGGCTTTTAATTGTTGTTTCAATTTCATTACTTACTATGGGTCTATTTAGGTTTCTTATATCTTCCTGGTTCAATTGTGACAGAGCATATATATCTAGAAATTTGTCAATGTCTTCCAGATTTTCTAGTTTATTGGACTATAAATTTCCAAAATAGGTTCTGATAATTCTCTGAATTACAGAATGATCTGTGGTTATATCTCACTTTTCTTCTCTTTGTGACTTACTTCTTCTTTTTCTTTTGATTAGTTTGGCTAAGTATTTATCAAATTTATTTATCTTTTCAAAGAACCAACTCTTTATTGCATTGGTTTGTGTATTGTTTTCTTTTTATCAATTTCATTGATTTCAGCTCTGATGGTAATTATTTCCTGCCTTTTACTATTTTTTTAAATTAGGTTGTTCTTGTTCTAAGACCTTAAGGTACAGCATAAGCTTACTTATTTGAGATCTCTCTATTTTTTAAATGTAGGCACTCAGTGCTATAAATATTCCTCTTATAACTGCTTTTATAATGTACCAGAGATTTTGCTATGTTGTATATTAGCTCATGTTTATTTCTAAGAATTTCTTGCTTTCTATTCTCATTTCTTCTTTTATCCATTTTTCATTTAATAGATAATATTCTTCAGTCTCCATCTGTTTATATGGTTTCTATCATTTTTCTTAGTGTTGATTTCTAGCTTCATTCCATTATGATCTGAGAGAATACATGAAATTATATTGAAATTTTTGTATTGCCTAAATTTGTTTTGTAGTCTAGAATATGGTCTATTTTGGAAAAAGTTCCATGTGCAGCTGAAAAAAAGGTAAATTCAGCTATTTGGAGGTGGAATATTCTGTAGATGTTTGTCAGGTCCATCGTATTTGTAGTGTTATTTACGTTGGAGATAGCTTTATTAATTTTATGTTTTGATGACATGTTTATCAGTGATGAAGTTATATTGAAATCACCCTGTATTATTGTGTTAGGACCTATGTGAGATTTAATGTCATGCAGTATTTTTCCACATAATTGGGTATATTAACATTTGGGGCATAAATGCTTAATATTTTTATATCTTCTTCTTGTATTGTTCCTTTTAGTAGGATATAGTAGTATTCTTTTTCACTTCTGATTAATGTTTCCTTGAAATTTGCTTTATCAGATATGAGAATAGCTACTCCTGCTTGTTATATTTTTTTACCATCCTTTCAGATTTAGACAGTTGACATCTTTGCCTGTGATCTCTCATAAGCAGCATATTGTGGGATCTTGATTTTTAATCCATTTGGCTCATCTGGGTCTTTTAATTGAGAATTTGAGACCATTAACATTCAGCATTAGTATGGATGTTTTTGTGGTTTCATGCCATTTTGGTTTTTTACTGTTTTAGCCTGTCTTTATTCTCATTTATCAGATTATTCTTCTAAACTTTCTCTGTTTTGGAGCTTTGAGAATTATTATTTAGTTCTTCTCTGTGTAGTTTATCTTTGAGTATTCTTTGTTGTGCTGGCTTGGTGCTCATGAATTCTTTTAGTTTATTCTTGTGGTGAAAAGTGTTTATTTCCCTCTCAAATTTGAAACTGAGCTTTGCTGGGTATAGTAACCTTGGCTGGCAGTTGTTTGTTTTCTTTTGGGACTCAGAATTTCTCATTCTAGGCCCTCCTTGATTTTAGGGTCTGAGCTGAGAAATCAGAAGTGAGTCTTATTGATTTGCCTCTAAGTGTGACTTTGTGTTTCTCTCTTGTGGCTTTTAATATTCTTTCCTTATTTCTTTTATGTTAGGAATTTTAATTATGATATGTCTTGGCAAGCTTATTATTTGACTAGGTCTATCTGGGTTCCTGTAAGCCTCTTGTATGTGGATGTCTATCTTATTTCTATTGTGTGAAAAATTTTTTTGCAACTATCTCATTGAAAATGTTGTTTATCTAGGCACGTGTTCACTCCTGTAATTCCAGTGGCTCAGGAGGCTGGGGCAGGAGGATCATGAGTTCAAAGCCAGCCTCAGCAACTTAGCAAGACCCCAACCAGTTCAATGAGACCCTGTCTCTAAATAATATGTGTGTGTGTGTGTGTGTGTATATATATATATACATATATATATATATATATATCCCTAAGGATGTTGTTCAGTGGTTAAGCACTCCTAGGTTTAATTTCCAGTACCAAAAAAGTTCTTTATGCCTTTAGTTTATGTCTCCATGTTCTCTTCCAATTATTCTCAGGCTTAGTGTTTTAAAGTTGTCCCAGAGTTCTTGTATATTCTGTTCATGTTCTATAGTATTGTTCCCTTCATTACCTTCTGTGTACTCAAGATCATATAGCGTGTTCTCAGTGCCTGAAGTTCTGTCTTCAAAGGATGAGGTTCTATGTTCTATGCAATCTAATACATTAGTGATGCCTTCAAGTGTGTTTTTATTTTGATTGATTGCATCTTTCATTTCCAGGAGTTCTGCTTGGTTTCTTTTCATTATTTCTATATTTTAAAGTGGTCTTTCATCTCCTATAATTGCTGTATGAATTTCTTCCTTACATCTTCTTTTAATTTATTGAATATTTTAATAATATTTTTATAGTTTTCTCTGGGCTTTTGTCTACCTCAATATCAATGGGATCTTTATTGGGGGGTTATGGGTTTTGGGGAAGATTTGTTTGCCTGTTTCCTCATGTTTTCAAAAGTCTTGGATTTACACATTAATTGGAATAGATTCTGCTACCTCTTTTTTTGTACATGTCCTTTCATGTGTAATTATCTTATTTCCTCTGTGACTTCTTTCTGTTGTCAATGTGTATGTAGATGCCAAGGGGTAGGAATTGAGCTCACTCTCTGATTGTTCCTCTTTGGGTCCTTGTTATTGGTATGGAGCTTTTGTCTCCTTACTTCTTTGAGTTGGTGTAATGTCAGGGAATTTTAGTTCAACAGCAGAGTCTCTAACCTGTGAACTTTTAGTGTTCCCATAGGTTCCCAACATCTCACTGAATCGGATGAAATAAACAATTGTTTGTAAACAACAAACAATACACAGTGTTAAATATCCAGATTCTACTAAGATGTCTTCAACATTGGAATTGCCACCAATAAAGAGGAGTAGTGGGTTCAGCAATTGTCACTACTGAAAACAATAACCTTGAACTAGATCTGGCTTTAAAGCAAACAGCATGTGTAAACTTTGTTATCCACAGCAGTAATGCTTATATTAGCATTAGTGGTGGGGGCAGGAGTTATACAAACGAATTAGTTGTGAAAGATGGTAAAAATACAGTTAATTAGGGGGAAAAGAAGTGTGTTAGGAAGTTAGAAAAGACTAAACAATTTCTCTGTGAACACAGAGAATGCAGAAAAGATATAGCAGATGATGTTTATACAGAAAGAGGGCAAAAATAGAAGGAGCAGGATATTAGGAGAGTTGGGAGAGAGGGAGAGTGAATGATAGAATGTGGCTGTTAGCAGAAGTTAAGAGAGAAAGAGAAACAAGTGAAATAAGCAAATGAAAATAATACAAAACCAAAGCAAAATATACAATCACAAAAAAGAAAAAAGAAAAAAAAAAACACCTCTAAAGACAATGCCAGAATCTCAGTTAAGAATGAAGGATACTTCTCCACTAAGGTGTTCAAAATAGTTGACCAGATCAGGTGGTCACTGTCTATGTTTAACAGTCTTTCTTTTCAGTTTTTCACAAGTTATGCACTGATAGATGGAGCAAGGGGTTGGGTTTATTAATCCCTTCCTGTTTTTGTGTTGTTCTCTGAGCTGCCAGTTGCAACAGCCTAAAATTGAAGCTGTTTGATATAAGACCCAGATTTCTTTCTCACCAGTATGGGGTGAAATGGCTTAGGATGTAGCATTATCAGCTGGTGTTTTGTCCTTTCAGACCAGGATACACCTTCTGCAGTATTCTGTGAGGGAAGTTCCAACAGGTGGGACTTAGGTCTAATCTGGCCTCAGGGGCTATTTTGGGCGGGATCTTCTTTAGAGAAACTACATTGACCCACCCTAGGGCCAGACAGCAGCTGCAGGTCTCATTTGCAGGTCTGGTTCTCAGGAGCCTTCCAAGAAATTGTGGGAGAGTGTGATCCTTCCCTCACTACTTCCCAAGAGCACAGCCTTCCCAGACTTAGTCCATGAGTGTATTCACTAATGATATTCAGCCACCAGCCACAAGGGTGAAGCAAGTTAGGCTCCCCTTCACCCTTCCAATTCAAATCCCCCCATGTACAGCCTATACCACACCTGTTTCACTCATGCTCCATCAGGATCAGCCTAGGTCCCTCAATAGGCAAATGCCAGGATATTGTGGCTGTGTGTGTGTGTGTGTGTGTGTGTGTGTTTTCTGATCTCCCATTTCCCCACAGTGGCCACCAAGGCCTGCTCACCACAGGGTAGCTCCCACTTCAGCTCTCTGTGGCCAGTTTAAATACAGAGCATGCTTTTCAAGAACCAGCACACTGTGCAGCCTCTGTATCAGCTGAGATTAGGCAGCAGTTTGTATCTCAGGTTTTTCTATACCAATACTATATTCCCCTTCCTCTTTCTGGTGAATCCATACCAGCAATGGGGCATCCAGGTTGGCTCTGATGTATTCTTTCTTCTTTTGTTATTGTACCCACATTTCTGAGCCCTGAAACTACTTTGAGTGCCCAATATTAAATTTTAGTAAAGTCCCTCTTTTACCCACCCCACTTAGAAGCTGTACACCCTGCTTCTTTGGTTCCAAGTCATGGTGCAACTTAGAATGCAGCTTTCCTCTACTCCTGTTTTTATGAATTTTATATTCGAAAGGAAAGATAAACATTAAAAAAATCATGCAATTACAAATACAGCTGTTTTCATTGTCTTTTTAGATTTGTTACATTATAGGCTGAGGAACTATAATGAAGAGATACAACATTTCAATGGTGCAAACATATAGATCTTTGAACCTTTTGTACATAAAGTTCAGCTTGGGTACATAGTCTCAACTAAAAAGTTATCCCAGGAACCCAGGCCAGAAAGATGGCTCTGTTATTTAAAAATCTCCACATTAATCACATAAAGGTCCATGCACTTTCTTTCTCACCAATTCTATGCACTCACTACCTCATCAACAGGGACCAAAGTCTCATTTACTTATCTCATTTACTGCAACCAGCTCAAAGTTTATTGCATCTGGATGATGTGTTATATTTCCCCCAGATCCAGATATAACTCTTCATGGTCTAGTGAACAGTAGTAAAAGTTGTGTTATCTATTCCTACCCCATAACCAATTCTTCTTTCTTTCTTTCTTTCTTTTTTTGTAGCAGGGATTGAACTCAGGAGCACTCGACCACTGAGCAACATCCCCAGCCCTATTTTGTATTTTATTTAGAGACAGAGTCTCACTGAGTTGCTTAGTGCCTCTTCGTTGCTGAGTATGGCTTTGAACTCGTGATTCTCCTGTCTCAGCCTCCAGAGCCACTAGGATTACAGGCTTGCGCCACCTTGCCCAACCCACAACCAATTCTTAATGGTGGAACAAGAATGGTGAAAAGACACCAATAAGCACTAGACTACCTCTGCAACACCTAGATTATGAATCTGATGTTTTCCCACTTCCTCCCCCATACCCACCACTCCAGCCTCAGATTTCAAATGGAATCTATGAAGAGTGATTTAATAAAGTTTCTTTGAGGCAAGCACTGTACCAACTGAGCTATATCCCCTAAAGTTTCTTTGAAAGAAATGATAAGAAAAAAGTTGTTTTGGGATAACTTTAATATCTAAATAATAATTGCTTATTATAAATTTTGCTAAGTGATACAAAAAAAGACAATATAAGAACATAAAACAGGGGACCTGACATAATCTAGAAGAGAAGGAAATGTCTGTTTCAGATAATAATTAGAGAAGCACCTACTAGATAAAGTGATTTGATTTGAAAAGAAAACTCACCTGGGTTCCCTGATTCTGGCTACTGCTATCTAAAAATACCCAAATTTCTCAAAGTTAAGGGAAGCTTTTCCACAGAAGCACAAGAAGTACATTGTTTATCCTTTAATTTTGTCTCTTTCTTGGATATGGACATTATCATTGACTTATTCTTCAGCAGGACCCAGAGGTATTATACTTATCCTGAGGGAGACAGACAGGCCACTACCCCCCCTAACAATTTACATAATTGTTTTCCTACAATTTGGTACTGATTAAAATGTGAAAGGGGTAGTGAAGATATCCTTAAGTGTATTAAGGTCATTCTTTGTTTCTGAGAGCAAAGATAACACTACCAGAAAGGATTTGTGTATATTCACATCAAAGCAAATAAGAGGAAGAGAGACAGTGAAAGGTGAGAGGGCCCAATAGCATACAACAGAGTCTGGAATAAACAACACATAATGCATATTTCACAGAGAAAAAAAAATTGAATTTCTGAAAGATTTTCAGAATTTGATTTTTATTTTTGTGTAGTTCCACATATAACTGGTCTGCCTGCTTTAAATTTTGGTTTTATTCCGTTTGTTACACATACTACATTAACAAACCACCCCAAATATTAAAGGCTTAAAACAACAAACTTATTTTGTATGATTCTGACAGTTGACTATGGTATCTGTCTGCTTCACCTGGTATCAGCAAAGGTACTGGGAAAGCTGGAATGTCCAAAATGGCCTCACTCATATGACTGGCAGTTGGTCCTGGCTGCCAACTGAGAACACAGCTGGGGCTATTGGCCATGAGCTTTAGTTTGTTTTCATTTGGTCTTCTCCACATGGTTCCTTTGGCTTCCTCACAGTTTGGTGGTTGGGTTCCATGAAGAAGTGTTCCAGGAGAACAAACACCAATGTTCAAGCACTTACCAAGCTTCTCCTTGTATCATGCTTCCTGATGTTCCATTGGCTAAAGCAAGGCATATAGCCAAGCTCAGTCAAGATGAAAAGGGACTATACAAATTCTGGGAGGTATCCTTAACTACAAATAGCAGCCTTCCACATATTTCTTACTAGCTGTGCTGTCTCTTTCTATTTCTTGATTTCCTCCTTTGAAATTAGGAAAAACTTAAACTATAAAACTGGACTGAGTATGTAACACATGAAAGAAGCTCAGATCTGTGCTCAGCACACAGTAAAACACCAACATGTATTAGTTTGATAATATTCTTTAATATTATTCGTGTACAGTCCCTAATAAAATCAAATAGATTTTTAGATAGTATCAAAACTAAAAAGCAATCATACTTTAATACTTTTGTAAGGTTCTACTTTAATCTGCCTTTCCCTCAAGCCCTTCAGGTGTGTAATTTCTATGATTATCACCTGCATCGTTATTTTGCATTGCTTGATTGATTTTAACAAGATTCTCCACTAATCAAAAAAAAAAAAAAAAAAC
>NW_026000249.1:20415260-20433400 GCF_001458135.2 Marmota marmota marmota | reverse complement strand
CCAGGATCATATGCAATTTGTTGCTGCTGATCCTCATAAGGTCCCTTTCCTAACAACATATCTAGATTTCTCTGAGGATAACCAGCTGCTGCATTTCGCCTAGCCGTCTCCTTGCAAAATTCCTCATTGGCAACCTTCCATAACAGGTATTGTCCTCCATTTAGCACAGCTTTACACATATTAGCCCAATCTGCTGGCGTCATGTTCAAGTTGTTAATGGATTCGACCATGCTTACAGTGAAGGGTGCTTGAGGACCATAGGTTGTTACAGCCTCTTTTAGCTGCTTCACTGTTTTGAAATTTAAAACTTGGTAAAATCGCTGCCCTCCTGCCTCAAATACAGGGCATGTTAATATTTGAGATCTTGTCTCAGGATCCCAACTATCAACTGCGGGGGTTGGGGACCTCCCAGCATATGGAGGTGGCCTTGTTAGTTGGACACTTACGTCCTCTGGTGATAGAAAGGTGTTAGTAGCAGTCTCCTGTTGTAACTTTCCCCCTGATGGCTTTTTCTGTTTTACACTTTCTTTCTCTGTCTGACTAGCTTGAGAGGCCTTCTCTTTTACTTGAATCTTTTCCTCTGTCTGACTAACTTGAGAGACCTTCTCTTTTACTTGAATCATTAT
The DNA here is from genome assembly GCF_001458135.2 of Marmota marmota marmota. Lineage (NCBI taxonomy): Eukaryota > Metazoa > Chordata > Mammalia > Rodentia > Sciuridae > Marmota > Marmota marmota. The sequence continues at coordinate 20,432,774 of NW_026000249.1, read as the reverse complement.
GTCTTCTTCTTCCTCTACCATTGTCTGAACTGAAGGCTTTGGACTAAGCAAACAAGATATGAACGTCCACAATGGCAATGTGCCAACTGGCAGAGTCCCTGGGCTTTTCTTTTCTATTCTTTTTAAATCTTCACCATGATGGTTCCATTGTGATATATTTAACAACTCCTCCTTAAAAAGCCATGGGCTACATTTTTGTATTGTATCAACGTATGCCCTGATTGTTCTTGATTTTACTGAGATGCCTCCTTCCTCTAACAATTTACTTAACACTCTTTCAGTTTGTTTTTTACTAATTTCTGATCCCGTATTTCTACTATAATACAACTCAACAAGATAACGCCTAACAAAACTGAAACTGAGTGAAACAAAATTGGAACAACACAAAATCATTATAATAGCCTCCTGAAATGTCCATCCGTCCTTTCTCCCTATCTGTTCCTCAGATGTGAGCGGTTTTTCTTCCATCTTACACATCTCCAGGGACAGGCAACTTAAAACAAAAGTGAAACAAAATAACAAAAGAAGAATCTTAAAATGGCTACCCATCCTCTTGCCCTGCCCTCAGGGGCGAGCAGTTCACTTACCCTCAGTCGCTCCCCGTGCGAGCCACCAAATGCCGCAGTCTGGCTGGGCACAATCAGGAGCCACTTGTCAAAAGAAACTAACTTTATTTTTAGAACCACACACGCCAAACAAAACAGCCTCTCAGGAAAAATCCTCAGAGCCTCAACTGCCACCACCGGCTTTCCACAAGCCTCTCTCTCCCCTCCACAAGCCTCTCTCTCCCACACAAGCCTCTCTCCACCTCCCACAATCCTCCTGCTCTTGAGGCCGATTGGCTGGGTCACGTGGGCGGAGCCAAAAAAAGTCCCCCAATGAGCAGCTCCGTGGTCTGAAAGGGCAGGGAAATAGTCCAATGAGCATCACCGCAGAGGAGCCAATCAGCTAGATGTTGCTGGGGCCGAGGAGCCAATCAGCTAGATGTTGCTGGGGCCGCTGTGAGCCAATCATCAGCCGGCAGCTGGAAGTTTGCTGGCAGCTGGAAGTTTGCTGGGGCCCCTTTGGCTGTGGCTCTCAACAATTTCCCAAATAAAGCATGGCCAAAATCAGGGAAAGAAATGAAATTCAGGGTAAATGCCCTATTTTGGAAGGTCTATGTTTAAGATATAGACCTGAAAATGAGCTTATAAACAAAGGTACATGTGAGCATAAAGGAAAATAAGAGATTGGAAAATCGAAATTAGTTTTCCTGAGGCAATATAGTTGCTTAGTCAAGAAATTGCAATCAGTGTGTGTGTGGAGACTAAAGAACTGACATTATAAAAAGAGGTCCCTGTAAAATTCACTTTAAAGTTCTACTAAATGTGAATGGGAATATATTTATTTAATATTATCATTATATCCAAATAGTGATAAGATATATATTGACCTTAAAGACAATTTGAAATTCAATATATCATATATTCCTGTTCTCTTATCAAGGGCTATTATTCCTGGCAGTATAAGAGAATCCTACCTTTTCATATTCAAATCTATCAGATAACCTCTCAATATCTGTCTTAGATTGAAGCATACAGTTTCACAACTCAATAGAAAAAAGGAATCAGGAAGAAAATATCTTCTTTAGAAAATTCACCAAGAGCCATTTATAAAACCTGGTTTAAGACTTGGTCATTTTATAGAATGGAGTTTAGGCTCTTGAAAAATTAATTTACTTTCAAAAACTTGAGATCTTATGAATCATTTAAAATTTTATTTTATAGTTTTTCATGAATTTCAAAACATGAAACTTATCCTTTAAATGGAAACGATATAGGAGTATTATTTATCACTTCTAAATTGTGCATTCCTGAGCAGTTTTCAGAAGTCAATTTCAACATGTTTTCAACATCTCCATGCTATATGATAGTACACTATAACTCAATTTCCATATTGTAATTTATTTCTTACTCATTCTGCCATCTCTTCCTCTCAAAACCTGTTAATCCCTTTTGCTCTTTTATTATCTTCTCTCTTGTTCTCTTTCTTTCCTTCTCACCTTAATTTCCTTTTTTTTAACCTGAATTTCCCTCTTCATCTTTTCTACCAATTATGTTCTTACCTGAAGTAAACATGATGGACAATTCTCCTATTCTCTCTCATGGTTTATCTTTATCATGGGTTTTAGTAAACAATTCAAAATAAATCATTATGCATTTGACATGTATAATTTAGATGATTGATGAGAAATATGCCTACCCCCAAAAAATCAATGTTAAGATGTTTAATGATTCTGAAGCGTCATTTTTAATGTTTTTATGATTTAATTACAGTTATACATAATAGTGGGGTTCATTTTGACATATTCACATATGCATGGAATATAATTTGCTCCATTGCAATCCCCAGTATTTACGCTTTCCTTCCCCTCTCCCTTCTCCTGTTTCTTATCCTCTACTCTACTGATCTATTTTTTATTTGTGATTTTTAAATATACAAGATAGTATAGTATATTTTGACATATTATACACTCATGGAGTATAACTTATTCTAAATATGATCCCATTCTTGTGGTTGTACATGTTCTTCTTTATATTTACTTATTTTTTTTTTAATTTATAATTTAAAGATATACATAAAGGTGGAATTCACATATGTACATAGCATAATTGGGTCAATTTCATTCTGCAGTTCCAACTTTTCCTCATAGCTCCTCCTCTACCTTTCTTTACTTCATGGATCTCCTATTTTCATGGGATTTCCTTCCCTTTCTTTCCTTATTTCTTTCTCACTTCTGCACATGAGAGAAAACATTCAACCTTTGACTTTCTGAGTCTGGCTTATTTCACTTAGCATGATGTTTTCCAGTTCCAAAGAACTGAACCAATGAAGTTGCTTAGTCAAGAAATTGCAATCTGTGTGTATGTGGAAACTAAACAATTGGCATTATGCAAGAAGGCCTCTACATAATTCAATGGAAAGTTTTAGTAAATTTGAAAGAGATTGTGTTGACTCAATATTATCATAATGTCAAAGTAATGACAGGATGTACATTGTCCTAAGACAATATGAAATTCACATATCCCTGATCAGATATCAAGAGCTGTGTTATTCACATAACATGAATGCCAAAATCTGTTAAGCCTGCTTAGAAGCATCATTTTACCTAAAAGTAGACTTAACATGTTTTGGCATTCACATTATGTAAGGCTGTGGATACTTTTAAAAAGAGCTATTTGAAATAGCAAGTCATTTGCTTCAAATGCAAGATGCTAAAATAAAACTAGAAGACTAACAATATTACTTATCTTTATTATTGTTCTTTTTAAAAATTTCAAATGAATGTCAGAAATGTTTTATGATAAACCTTAATGCTTTTATTATTTTATCTGACTACATATTGGATCTCTTCTTTCCCATTCCCATTTTCCAGTAACTCTTTAAAATATGAACATTTCCTACATTGATAATATTCCTGTCCTGAAAACCCTACAACTTCACCATCATTTTATTTATATATGTATTATCATATTTGTTTATTAAAAAGCAATATGATATTAGTTATCTATTGGTGCATAACAAATTACCACAAATGTAGTAGCTTAAAACTAAATATATTTTTCTTAAATTTCAAGAAATGTGTGGTCAAGGGTCTGGGTTTGGTTTATCTGGATTCTATGCTTTAGACTCTAACAAGGTTTGCAGTCTAGATGTTAGCCAGAGTAAGGGTTTCATTTCAAAGCTTGACTGGGGAAGGTGCTGCTTCTAAGCTCACATGGTTATTGTCAGGGTCAGTTCTGTATGGGTTGTTAGCCTGAAGTCCTCAATTTCTTGTTGGCTGAAGGCCATCCTTAGTTCCATGCCATATGTGCCTTTGCAACATTGCACTTTGCCTCAAAAAAGCCAGGGAAAGAGGAGAGGGAGAGAGAGACAGAAGATGCTGTCAAGAAAATAGTCACAATTTTATATAGCCTAATTATAGAAGTGATACCCCATCATCTTCAATGTATTATATTTGTTAGAAGAAAATCACATGTCTTATCCACTCTCAAGGGGAGGAGATTGTGCAAGTACTAGAAAGCACAAATACTAGAAGGCAGGAAGAGGGAGAGGGAGAGGGATCACTAGGTGCCATATTAGAATCTTCCCACCACAGATTCTTTCCTTCCAACAGCTGGCATTTTGAAAATGCAGCTAATTCTCTAGAAGTTACCAAGAAGATATTTTTATTGGTATAAACACCATTTTTAATATTAGAAAAAATTTTCATAGTCTTTTGTGTGTGATAGCATATTTTTTTCAAGAAATTGAATTTCTAATTCCATATTTTAAAAAGTATATGGAATCAGGGGGAAAAACTAGTTATCATAGGCTTTAAATCAGGTATGAGTTGCACTAGATTTTGACAGATATTCTCTATGAGATGGTATGGGGCTGAAATCAGTGAGATTTCAAAATATGGATGATTCAAATTTATAGAGTTTTCATGCACATTTTCTCATGTTGATTTAAATTTTCAGACTGTAATACATGGTGTTTTTTTTAATAAAATAAATGTCCATGAAATTCTAGTTATTATTCAAAAACATTATTGTTAATACTAGTGAAAGTTAAGAATATCCTTAAATAAGGTTTGTGCCCTCTTTAAGAATTTCATATTACGGTAATGTTATTCCTTATTTTCTAGTAACTAAAATTCTTACTGAATTCATGAAGAGTTCTGTTACTGGTAATGAAGTTTTATTACAAATAGAAATGTCAAAATATAACAAAGATAGAGCTATAATTTTTTCATCTATAATGTAATTTTAAATAGACATTTTCTTACATAAGTAGAAATTTATATTCACATTTGATTTCACAGAAGGATTTTCATATATATTTTTAAAATAATGAGGTTACCATTTTGGAGTAGGAGTGTCATTAGGCAGTATTTATTGTGACAATGATTCTTATCTTTCATCTTTTCAAATGATGACTTCAATATGTTTAACATAGCTGATTCCATAGTATTACAAATGTTCTCAAGAGGGAAAAATCATAAGAAACTAATAAGAATAATATTTGTTTGAAGTTTAATAAATTTTTATTTGAACCAAAGCTTAGACAAAATATCCAATTTTTCCTTTTAGATCAGTGCTATAGAACATGATGGCCACAGCGTATCATACAAACACTTGAAATGTGGCTAGTCCAAGTTGAGATGTGCTGTGAATGTTCCATACTTACCAGATAACAAAATCTTAATAGTTTTTTCCTATTAAGATATAATATCTATATTAAGATATAATGTCTTATTATTTTTGTCACTTTGAGTACAAGTTAAAATAACAGTTGGATTATATAAGGTTTAAGAAAGTACATTATGCTTGGTGAGGTGGTGCATGCCTGTAATCCCAGCAGCTCAGCAGGCTGAGGAAGGAGGATCTCAAGTTCAAAGCCAGCCTCAGCAAAAGCAAGGCCCTAAACAACTCAGTGAGACCCTGTGTCTAAATAAAATACAAAAAAGGGCTTGGGATGTGGCTCAGTGGTTAAGCACCCCTGGGTTCAATCCTTGGTACAAAAAAAAAGTATATTCATTAAATTAATTTTACTAGTTTCATTTCACTTTTTTGATGTGTAGAAATTTTTAAATTACATGTTTGGTTCACATTACATTTCTATTGAATAGCATTTTACTAGATAAACAATGGTACAAACAGTATTGAGAGAAGTAATGGCCTGGGCAGTTGTCTTTGTGGAGAGGAAGTTAGATTAACTTTACAATATATATTAACCCACAAGTTACATAGAATTGAGTTATTCCATTTTCTTGGGAGTAGGTTTTGATGTGAAACCTCTGTATGATTTAACCAACCAACCGACTAGCAAAGAATATTGAAAGGAAAATAATCACTTTTTGCATCTACTTCACACACTTAGTATTGAAAAGAAAAACAACACAGATGCAAAATAGAAGTATAAGGACTGACATTCCTGATAGAATACTTTATACCTAGAAGATAGGTAAGAAATTATTATTTAATGATTGTCATTTAACTATCAGTTACATTTTCCAGTAACATATCTACTGGTAACAAAATATAAGTATTAACTCATTTTCATTCCTAGTCAATGAATTAATACTGCCCTTATATTGCTATGACTGTCCTAAACTCACTGGTTTAATCAGCAGTGTCCTTAATTGTATCATCCTCTTACATTTTTCTAAATATCAGTTTATAAACCATTATATATTGTATGAAATGTTTCCCATACCTAAGCCTTACAAAGTTATAGGAAGTGGGTCTTGTCTCTTTGGTTCAGAAAAATCCATATTGAGCAAGGTTTACTGACCTTGTTTAAGATCAGCATATTGCTAAGTGACAGTGCTCACTTTCTTACTAAACCTTGCAAATCAAAAGAGATTTAAAGAATTAACCTTGGAGAGCAGTAGTAAAGGGGTGAATATTTTATTATGTTGCCAGTTTTAATAATCACCAATTTGATGCTAAGGCTGCTAGTCATTTATAATGAAGAGCAGTTACTTTGAAGTTGGTTGATTTATTATTGATTGACAGAAATATTATTTTTCCTAATGAATTAACTCATTATAGAAATTAAACATTGGTTTTATTCATTTAGAAAATAATTAGACACATTATGTGCATGATAGTGGCCTAAACGGATACTATTTTTTATTTTTGTTTATTCTAATTAGTTATACATGACAGTAGAATGCACTTTGACACATCATACATAAATGGAGTATAAGTTCTCATTCTTCTGGATGTACATGATGTAGAATCATACCAGTTGTGTTGTCCCATATGCACAAAGGGTGATAATGTCTGGTTCATTCTGTTCTCCTTCCTACACCCATATCCGCTTTCCTCCCTTCACTCCCCTCTGCCTAATTCAAAGTAACTATATTCTTGCCTAGCCCCCCACCCCTTGTTGTGAATTAGCATCCACATTTCAGAGTAAACATTTGTCCTTTGGAATTTTGGGATTGGCTTATTTCACTTAGCACAAATCTCCATCCATTTACCAGCAAATGTCATAATTTCATTCTTTTTTAAGGCTGAGTAATATTCCATTGTGTATATATAGCACATTTTCTTTATCTGTTCATCTGTTGAAGAACAACTAGGTATATTCCATAGTTTAGCTATTGTGAGTTGAACTGCTATAAACCTTGATATGGCTGCATTACTGTACTCTGCTGATTATAAGTCCTTTGGGTATAAACCAAGAAGTGTGATAAGGGTCAAATGATGTTTCCATTCTGAGTCTTCTAAGGAATCTCCATATTGTTTTCCATGTTTATTGGCTGTACCAATTTACAGTCCCACCAGCAATGTATAAGTGTGCCATTTCCCCCACATCCTTGCCAACACTTATTATTGCTTCTATTCTTTTTTATTGATTTGTTTAAAAAATAAATGACAATGGAATACATTACAATTCTTATTACACATATACAGCACAATTTTTCATATCTCTGTTTGTATATAAAGTATGTTGACACCAATTGTGTCTTCATACATGTACTTTGGATAATGATGTCTATCACATTCCACCATCCTTGCTAATCCCCTGCCCCCTCCCTTTCCCTCCCACACCTCTGCCATATCTAGGATTCATCTGTTCCTCCCATGGTCCCCCTCCCTACCCCATTATGAGATTGGCTAACTTCACTTAGCATTATCTTCTCCAATGCCATCCATTTACCTACAAATGCCATGATTTTATTCTATTTTATTGCTAAGTAAAATTCCATTGTGAATATATGCCACATTTTTTTATCCATTCATCCAGTGAAGGGCATCTAGTTTTGCTCCACAGTTTAGCTATTGTGAATTGTGCTGCTATAAACATTGATGTGGCTGTGTCCCTGTAGTGTGCTGTTTTTAAGTCTTTGGGGTATAAAATGAGGAGAGGGATAGCTGGGTCAAACAGCTGCCATTCTGACTGGAGTGAAATGAAATCTTAGTGTAGTTTTGATTTGCATTTCTCTAATTGCTGGAGATGTTGAACATTTCATATATTTGTTGACTGATCATATTTCTTCTGAAAATTGCGTGTTCAGTTCTTTGGCCTGTTTATTGATTGGGTTATTTGGTATTTTGGTGTTGAGTTTCTTGAGTTCTTTATATATCCTGTAGATTAATACTCTATCTGAGGTGCATGTGGTAAAAATTTTCTTCCATTCTGTAGGCTCTCAACATTATTTATTGCTTCCTATGCTGAGAAGCAGCTTTTTAATTTGAATCCATCCCATTTATTGATTCTTGATTTTACTTCTTATGCTTAAGGAATCTTGTTAAGAAAGTCAGATCCTATGCTGATGTGAAGATTTGAGTGCACTTTTTCTTCTATTAGGTGCAGGGTCCTTGTTCTAGTGACTAAGTCTTGATCCACTTTGAATTGAGTTTCATGCATAGTGAGAGATAGGGGTCTAATTTCATTTTATTACATGTGGATTTCAATTTTCCTGGCACTAAATGGATACTTTAAAAGAGGAAAAATTGCTATAGTAATACGTCTATTGTATTCTTGAAAATTACTGAGCAAAGTTGAAGTGTACTCACCATGAAAATATGTGAGCTAATACATATGTTAATTACTTTGAGTTAGCCATTCCATGATGTATTCATATTTCAAAACATGGTGTCATACAATATTAAGATATGTTCTGAGAGATGCTTCATCAATTTCATCATTTTGGAAACATCATATTGTATGCTTACATAAACTAAGATGTCACTAGGTAATATAATTTTATGGGACACATATATACCACCATCATATATGTGGTCCATCATTAAAATGTTATACAGTGCATGACTGCATATAACTTATGTCAATTAAAACAATATATAAATTAGAAAAAAAAACACTAGGGTCATGAAAGCTGAAGTTTCATTTATGTAAACATTGTTACTATAAAAAGTCTATCTAAAATAATTTTTATATTAATGATGATTCTTGTAGACTCGAAAATAATGAAGGATTTATACATTAAAATGTTTGTGAAAAGTAGAGATTACAGTGAAACAGAAAAGGAGTAACCCTATAGTCCACATTAAGCCCTCCAATCAACTTAGAGTTAACTAGAAAAAATATCATGTGGAAAGTTGAGATCACAACAGAAACAAGTTTACAGAAGGTTCCCAAGGACAGGTAATTATCTTCTCAAATATACTACAACAGAGGAAAAAATTGCCTTGTATCACAATGATAAAGGAAGCCCTCATGTAGACATTGTTCCATTCTGAAGTAGGGTTTGAAACACTCGAGAGAAGAGGGACAATGATTACAGGTAGAGAAATTGTAAACAAAATATTATGGCAAGATTGCTTCTGAGTATAGAAGGGTTATTGTTTTCAAAATTGAAAAGGTATGTTTGGGCAGGAGTTTGAAAATCATTAACTGCCAAGCAAAGGAACCACAATCTTTATCTTCTGTGGTGGTTTTCAATGATTATTGTGCAGAACTCTGTCCAATTAAAGACAATAGACTCAACTGCTTCTAGTATGGGCCCACCTAAAGAGAGTTAAGTGACCTGATATATTTATTTCCCCAATGAGTGTTTTCTGAGGGAAGGCCTTAGCTCCCTTGAGTAGTTAGTAGGGCTTCCTTCTAACTATTTTTCCCGGCACCACTAGATGGATACTTTAAAAAAGATTACTATAGTAATCTAAGCAAACTTGAGCTAATACATATGTTAATTACCTTGAATTAGCCATTCCATGATGTACTCATATTTCAAAACATGGTGTTATACAATGTTAAGATATGTTCTGAGAGATGCATCACTCTGAGAGAATGTACCAGAATCTCTAGAGAAGAATGGGTAGTTTGTCCTTTCCCTGTATGCACATAGAAGAAAAACTGGTACTTTATCTAAATAGGAGGGGTTTCTTCTTTTAAAGAAAATACTTTTAGGTGTTGATAGACTTTATTTTATTTATTTATTTATTTATTTATTTATTTATTTATTGTGCCGAGAATCAAACCCAGTGCCTCGTACCTGCTAGGCAAGCACTCTACCACTGAGCTACAGCCCCATCCTGAGGGATTCCTTCTTTAAAACTGAGTTTTACTTTCGAAAATTCAATCTGGTGGCAGTGCGGGAGTTGAAGTATTTCAGGTAGAGACTGGAGATCTACAAGCCAGTTTGAGATTTTTTTCCAACCGCCCAGGTGATAATGGCCTGAACTAGCTTCCTGCCAAGGTACTGTGAAAGGGAAGGCTGGATATAAGTGTCATTATAATGCAAGATGAAAGAAGACTCTGGAGTGAATATGAAGCAAGATGAAGAGGAGCTATGAAGTATAGGTACTGTGAGAATTATGGGCTCTGTTCTACAAAAGAGAAAATGGGTTTAGAGAGGTTACCCCACACCACTGAGATCAGATAGCTTGCGGGTTGTAAAGCAAATCATTAAATCAAGCCCTTTCAACCCTTAACTTATTTGCTTTACTATGCCACACTTGACTTCAGTTTTAGACTTAGTAAATTTGGCGTGAAAGCAGATTGAGAATAGGGGCAAAATGTTAACACAGAAGCAGTCTAATTTTCTTACAGCTAATGAACATCATAATCCATGTGGACTGCAGCAAGGATGTTTCTACTACTGGGATATAGGCATCTATTTCCAAATCATAAATACAAAAATGAGTTTTAGGTATCAGGAATCCACTACAGAGTTGCTGTATGAGATTCTCTGGTCTGGGGCTTATATATACGTATTAAAATAGAAATCCCTACCCAATTGATTCTGCTATGTGCTCTGGTTAAGAATACTATGGTTAAAAAAGGAAGTCATTGTTCAATGGAAAGTTTATTGTAATATTTAAAAGTAATTAATTTTGTAGACCTTTAAATCTTATAACTCTCTAAGACAAGGAATTCAGAATTAAAAGTCAGTTATAATAATCTACTGATATTTATCCTTCATTTCTATGTTATTACTTTCTTCACTTTCCATCATATATTTGTTCATCAGTTGGTTTTGATGAACTTCTCTTTTCTTTCAAAGAGAATTTAAAAATATTGTTCTACCAGAGATTCAGTTCATTGTTTTTAAATATTTCATTGAATATTAGAGATGAGATTTCTTTCTCAAAAAATCAATACAAGCCTGCTGATTTTATTTATTCTAATATGAAAGCCCATAAAATGAATATGGCCAAAAAAGGTTAAAAAGTAAGTCTGTTTTTCAAAAGACTAGATTGCCAATTGAAGCAGAAAATTATATTCAGTGCATTGGATTTATGCATTGTTTTAGTCTTCTCCAACCAATTTGGAAGTGCGTTCTTATAAAATTGAGATTATTACAAATCCTGTACTAAGCAGCTAAAATAATGTGCGTATGCCAAGGTCATATCTTAAAAGTTGGGAGGAACACCTTGTAATCAAATCTAAGTTTATGAATGAACTCTATGTATTTTTCTGACTTATTCCAATAACTGAATTTTTATTTCTTACCTAATATTGTCTTAATTTTTACTTTACCTTTGACAGTGTTTCATACATATTCATTGCTTGAAAGAAATTAAGCAGACATTATTCTAAAGTCAATATTGAGTCTGCTAATGAAAATGGTTAAGTTAATTAACTAAATGGCAACCCTCACTGAACTTGTTCAAAGCTATTTCCCCTCGTGATGTGTTTTCCTGAAGAAATGATGCATAGAAATTAAACTCCTGTTATTCTCTATTGTTCTATATCAGCCTCTAAATTGTTTCTTTACATGTCACAACCTGTTGCATGATGAATAATTATGACAATTTAATGGCAGCAGGTAAAAGATAAAAGCCTAAGGGTTATTTAAACTGTCTTTTCTTAAGAAAAGGAATTTTTAAATATTGTTCCACCAAAGATTCAATTCATTGTTCATAAATATCAGATAAAAACAAAGCCAAATTAGTATTTTAGTGCACAAGATTAGATTTAAATCAGAGACAAAAATCATATTTTATTTTTGTCTTTTTGTTGTTTTGCATCCATCAAAAATTTTTAAAAAATGTTCAAAACAAGAGAAAAACCCCACCCATTTTAGCATTGCCTATACTGAAAGGTTATTTTAGGATACTTAATAAAATTTTCCTCCATGCTCTATAAGCAGATGTAGATCCAGATTTTATGGAGCTTGAAGAATATTCTACTGTAGCAATCTTCTTTAAGTCCAAAAATATAATAGTAAAAATACAATATTAGGTATGAGCATGAAAATTTTTTATTAAAGAAAAAGAAGGTATGACAAATTTTAATTTTGAATAAGTGACAATACTACATACATAATGAAATTGAGAAAACAAGTGCAGTTTTTAATAGTTAACTATCTCTATAATATGATAATATACATAGTACTATGAAACACTTTCCCCCTGTCTGTCTGCATTCTTTTAACATTTCATCAAATGAGAGAATCAGAAGATAGTTTCATATTTCCTTTAGCATTGTCTATTAATATTGATAGTTTAGAATTTTTCCACATTCACAACTCATTGTTGATGATGGCACGTTAATTATTAGCATTATTCCCAAATTCAAGGAAAACCTATAAAGGTTTATTCACATATGAATGGTAAAATTTGCCATCAAATTATCTTGCCCACTAACTAAGAAAAAAATTCAGTCTAGTCATACTGAATACCCAGACTTTATTAAGGAAAATGGTAGAATGCAAAAAAATCGAGGACTATTTATCTTTACTTTTGAAACAAATGGACAAGGGTAAGGTCTTAGTTCAAGAATAGAAGAGAAGAAATTGGAAGCATGGAGGTCAATCCTCAGTAAGAGTTGTAAAACAACAAGTTTTAGTGAAATAGGAAGGAAGAAACCCAAGCAAAAGTATGCCAAGTTTTAGAGAATCACTGAAGCAGAGTAAGCTGAAAGATGTTAACAGTTTGCAAAGTAAATCTCCATCAAAGCCATCCCTGTCAGGTGTGCCAGCCATCAAGCATCGTCCACAGATGAAATCTTTGGAAAGCAGAATGGGATCTTCTTGGGTTATTAATGGGATTTCACTTCTTAATGGTTTCAGGTTTCCCCTTGCACTCTAACACTATAGTATACTTCATTTAAACTCCATTTAAAAGTGTTTATAAAATAACTTCAAACCCCATAGGGTGCACAAAACTATTAAACCTCACTCAATTGCTATCGTGTTATTTCACATTCCAATCATAACTAGGATTTCAAGAATTAACAAATGAAAATATAGAACACCTAGATTTCTTAAGCATAAGTGTGTCCCAAATAGTGCTCAAAAATATCACTGAAAAATATTCATTGTTTTGTGAATTTAAACTTAACTGGGTATTTTGTATTTTATCTGGCAACTCTACTCATAAGTCTTTCCTCTTCCCCCCACACCATCAAGCCCAGGCCAATACTTCACCTTTTCATGAACTGTCTGGAATGGCTTTTGCTCATTTAATCATTAATTTACACACAACTCAAATAAGGTTTCCTTCATGAAATCTTCCTTCCCTTCTACCACCTGTTTCTCCTTTCTCCCTCCAGGTTAATAGTCCCTTCAGATTCTGTACCTTCACAGTTCTTTGTGTCTGTCTTTATTAGAGTATTCATCACTTAGTAATTCAATTATATATTTATTTTTTTTTCTTTCAGAATAAATGTTCACTACAGTAAGGTATGATTACCAAGCACCATGTCTGGCACATACACAGCCCCAAATAATTTTTCTTTCAACAAATAACCAACTAGCCAATTCAACAATTTTTAATGATTGAAATAAATTTCAGTGCTCTTATTTAAATTCATGATTCTCAATGTGAAAAATGTAGATTAAATGCAGTCTGGAATTCTGAGTAATTTATATAAAATTGATGAAAAGGAGCATAACTTCAAATTTATAGTTCTAATTCCACCTTTGGCTCTTACGAGGCTTAGGAAAAGACAGTATCTGTTGTTTAAAGAGTGTTATCACAATGAAAAAATTATAATGTTGGTCCAACAGAGTTGCTCTTATGGACAGCTGTGTGTGGATTTCACACAGTCCCTGAGGAATTAACTTGGAATGCAAAAGTTAGGAGCAACCTCTACATTTGACTTTACGTGGCATTTTTCTTTCCCTTTAGTTCACAAGTGTTGTGCAGATGTCCCAAAATGTCTCTGCTGTTCCCTTAGGACTTGAGATATTCTGCATTTGCCTAATCTGGTCCTGAAAGTGGTAGCGTCCCAGGCCTGAGAATGGCTGTGTCTCACCTTTCTCTTGGAAGTCAGAGTCTAAAATATTGCCACATCATCAGAAACATAGCTGCAAACTTATCCAGAGCCAAGAGATAGCTCTGGACATCTTGGGCTGGACAAAATTGTTAGCCATTTGGTGTCAGCCATTGTGCTAGGTCCATTACACAGGTTATCTGGCAGAAATCCTGGTTTTGGAGGAAGGACATTTAAATCCTGTAAATAAATGGCTGAAATACCAGTAGTTTATTGTGTCAAGTCTGTATCCAAAATTGCTTTGTTAGGCTTTATTATGTTGTTCATTATCTTGCTGTGAAGGAAATTAAGCTTGCATCTGTTTAGGGTGACTAGGTATCCTGTTGTCATAGGATTTTCCACATTTTAGTCCTATGTCACAGGATCTGAATAAATCCTTAGAGAACATCCATCTTTTGTGTTCATAGACGTTCAAAGGTCAGGGAGACAAAGTCTTGGTTACCCTTAAGCTCACTGATACCCTCAGGGCTCTATACATTCCTTTTTTTCTCCATCAGAGATAAAATTTATTCATATAAAGTTCAAGCTAGATGGGACCTCAGGAACTCTAATCCAATCTCTGTATTTTTCAATTGAGAATATTCCAGAGATACTTGGTGAAGGCCCCTGCATTATTCAAACAGTGACAGGTGGTTTTAGAACTCCAGTGGTCACCTGACTCCCAGTCCTCTGTTACTCTTCCCTCTAATGCAATATTTTTTATTAAATTATTTATTTATTCTAATTTGTCATACATGATGGCAGAATGCAATTCATTTCATATTACACATATAGAGCACAATTTTTCAAGTCTCTGGTTGTACACAAAGTATTTTCACACCATTTGTGTCTTCACTCATGTACTTAGGGTAATGATGTCTAACTCATTCCACCATCTTTCCTAGACACAAGGCCCCTCCTTCCCCCTACCTCCCCTTTCCCCTATCTAAAGTTCCTCCATTCCTCATATGCACATCCCCTCCATTGCCATTATGAGTCAGCATCCTCATATCAAAGAAAATATTCAGCCTTTGGTTTTTTGGGATTGGCTTACTTCACTTAACCTTATATTCTCCATCAATTTACCTGCAAATGCCATGATTTTATCCTCTGTTAATGCTGAGTAATATTCCACTGTGTATATATGCCAAAGTTTCCCCATTCATTTAGCTATTGTGAATTGTGCTGCTATAAACATTGATATGGCTGTGTCCCTCTAGTATGCTGTGTTTAAGTCCTTTGGGTATAAACCAAGGAGTGGGATAGCTGGGACAAATGGCGGTTCCTTTCCAAATTTTCCAAGGAATCTCCATAATGCTTTCCAGATTGGCTGCACCAATTTACAGTCCCACCGGTGTGTGCCTTTTCCCCCACATCCTCGCCAACACTTAATGTTGTTTATATTCTTGATAGCTGCCATGACTTACATTTCTCTAATTGCTAGAGATATTGAACATTTTTTCATGTATTTGTTGAATGATTATATATCATCTTCTGAGAGTATCTGTTCAGTTCCTTGGCCCATTTATTGATTGGGTTATTTGATTTTTTTTGGTGTTAAGTTTTTTGAGTGCTTTCTATATCCTAGAGATTAATGTTCTATCTGATGTGCTTGTGGTAGAGATTTGCTCCCATTCTCTAGGCTCTCTACACACTTCACTGATTGTTTCTTTTGCTGTGAAGAAGTTTTTTAGTTTGAATCCATCCTATTTATTGATTCTTGGTTTTGATTCTTGTGCTACAGGAGTCTTATTAAGGAAGTTGGGGCCTAATCTGACATGACGGAGATTTGGGCCTACTTTTTTCTTTCATTAGGCACAAGATCTCTTGTTTAATTCCTAGGTCCTTGATCCACTTTGAGTTTTGTGCATAGTCAGAGATAGAAGTTTAATTTCATTTTGTTACATGTGGATTTCCAGTTTTCCCAGCACCATTTGTTGAAGAGGCTATTTTTCTCCAATATATGTTTTTAGTGCCTTTGTCTAATATGAGATAACTGTAATTATGTGGGTTTGTCTCTGTGTTCTCTACTCTGTACCATTGGTATACAGGTCTATTTTGGTGCCAATACCATGCTGTTTTTATTACTATTGCTCTGTAGTATAGTTTAGGGTCTGGAATAGTAATGCCACCTGTTTTACTTGTCTTGCTAAGGTTTGCTTTGACTATTCTGGGTCTCTTGTTTTTCCAGATGAATTTCATGATTGCTTTTTCTATTTCTGTGAGGAATGTCATTGGTATTTTGATCAGAATTGTATTTAATCTGTATAGTGCTCTTGGTAAAAAGGTAATTTTGACAATATTAATTCTACCTATCCAAGAACAAGGGAAATCTTTCCATCTTCTAAGGTCTTCTTTGATTTCTTTCTTTAGCATTCTGGAGTTTTCATTGTAGAGGTCTTTCACCTCTTTTGTTAGGTTGATTCCCAAGTATTTTTTTTTTGAGGCTATGGTAAATGGGGTAGTTTTCTTAGTTTCTCTTTCTGAGGATTTGTCACTAATGTACAGAAATGCCTTTGATTTATGGGTGTTGATTTTATATCCTGTTACTTGACTGAATTCATTTATTAGTTCTAGGAGATTTCTGGTGCAATTGTTTTTGATCTTCTAGGTATCGAATCATATCATCAGTAAATAATGATAATTTGAGTTCTTCTCCTCCAGTGCAATATTTATGTAATACCCCAACTCTCATTTTCCTTATCTAGCCACATGCTACTCTATTTTCCCCTTGGTTACAATCCAGGTGAAACCACCACCAGAGTTCCTCACCTGCAACATTGGAATTGATCACCGTTTTTCTTTTCCTTTTCTCTTTTGGTAAAGTACCATTATCCATGTGCATTCATTCTTTTTTTCAGTACCTGCCGCTTTAGATTAGAAGTTGATGAATAATAGTGTTGCATGGTATGCAGCCTGGGAGCCAAAATATTGGACAAGCAAGGATCTTCAAATGAAACTAGTGTTCTAATTTCCTGTACAATGTGTTTAGAGGACAGGTCTCACAGTTCTTAGCATGACAATTCAGTTAAACATGGAGGCCAGAGATTAAGAATATTGAATCAACACACATAAGGCTTCTTCTGAGTGTAGGAAGCATATTGGTGATGTTTTGTCCAAGATAAGCTAATATTTTGTTCTCTTTCATAATGCTTGCTTAAAATATTTCTTTAGCATTTTTTGTTGGTTTTAAAATATTTTATATCAATTTACAAATTATTTACCTTTTACTTTTTGTTAAAATCAGGAAATCAGAAGATATAATAAAAATCACATGAATATATATATATATATATATATATATATATATAT
>NW_026000249.1:20392948-20414163 GCF_001458135.2 Marmota marmota marmota | reverse complement strand
ACACAGAAGGACACATGTAGTTCACATGCAAATACTGTATCATTTTATATAAGAGACTTGAGCATCTGTAGCCCTGGGACTGGGTAGGCTGTAATGAAATGGCAGGCCAGAAAGGCTGTGGATTTTTAAAAGTTTCCTTTTAAGGATGCTGTCTCATCCATTTTCCAAGTTTCCTCAGCAAACTCATTTAAATTTTCTCATTGAATCCCTGGTACCACCCTCATTTATTCACTTATTAAAACAGCTCTGGGAGACAGGCAGGGAAAAAAACTTAGATGTACTAGAGGTGGAGCAACTCCTTGGTAATGTAGAACAAGGATCAGTTTTACCCTATAAAGGTCCAGAGACCATATATTTTAGGCTTTGCTGGCCATAAAGTCTCTGCCACAACTACTCAATGCTGCTCTTAATATTGTTAAAGCAGCCTTAAAACATAAACACTATGCAAGCAAATGGGCATGGCCATGTCCCAATAACACTTTATTTACGGGCATAAATTTGAATTTTACATAATATTCATGTGTCACCTGTCATGATTTTTAAATTATTTAAAACATAAAAATTGTTCTTCTAAAACTGTATAAAAACAGGTGAAAGCTGTATTTAACCCATGAGTCAAGAGTTTTCTGCCCTTTGCCCAAGACTCTTGTTGAAATGGCTAAATGCAACAATTCAAGCAGGAAATAAAATTGTTTTGGCCCCTGACCTATGACTTGACCTTTCATTTTTCCCAGAGAAATCAAATATTTCTTTTCTTCATTATTTCCTCATAGGTTCTCTTTTTCCCTGTGCTCTTCTAGCTGACTGGAAGAGACTCCCCCATACAGGTTTTATTCCCTTTACTTGAATTGTCTGCACACCTGGTAAAACATCAGCCTAACATACCAATGCTACCTACTCTGGTTGTGTTCAAAACCAATAAACACTCTTCCTAAGCATCACCATCTCCAGGAGTAGCTGTTCTAAATCATGTTGTTATTTTACTTGTCAACAGCATTAAAACTCCCAAGGACATTGATTTTCTTCTTTGTTAGGCATGTTTCATTTATAGGATAATGCAACATGCATTTTACTTCACAGTAAAATAACACATCAATTTGTAATAATATAGAATAGTACACAGAGAAAATATAAATGTGAGTTATGTGAATTGTGACATTTAATAAAAATGTTTTTTATTTTGTTTTAGTTGTAGTTGGACACAATACCTTTATTTTATTTTTATGTGTTGCTGAGGATTGAACCCAGCACCCTGCACATGCTAGGCAAGCACTCTACTGCTGAGCTACAACCACAGCCCCCAAAATGATTTTTAATCTTGATATTTTTAAACATCACAATAAAATGATTCCATTTTGATGAAGGCAAAGAAACAGGACTCCTTTTCAGCATGATAATTTTCTTTTTTTTTAGGGAATGAGTTTTGGAAAACAAGTTTTGTAGCCAGAATATATTGATAGTAAAAGCCTCAATCCACATTTAACAAAATTGGTTTATGTAATTGAACAGTCATGAATTTATTATCTAAAATACCTTTTAAAAATCAAGAAAATTAACAAGACTTTTGGTTGCATCATTAGTGAAGCAAGTAGTATAGGTTTTAGCACTGACTTTGTTGTTGTTGCTGTTGTTGTTACTGGGGATTGAACCAAAGGGTGCTACACCACTGATCTACATCCCTAGTTATTTTTACATATATTTTTTGAGACAGGGTCTCACTAAGTTGCTTAGGACCTTGTTAAATTGTTGGGGCTGGCCTCAAACTTGAGATCCTCTTGCCTTAGCCTCCTGAGTTTCTGGAATTACAGGCATGTATCACTGCACCTGCCCTAAGATGACTTTTTGCAATGATGACTTGTTCTCTATCTGTGCTGTCCAACATAGTTTGGCTTTTAAACATTAGAATTGTGAGTACAACTAAGGAACTTATTTCAAAATTGTATTTAATTTTTAAATTGGATTTAGACTTAAAAATTTTTAGCATAGAAACCATAGTCATCACTGTATTCAAAATGGTACCATGGCCATTATTATTATTAATATCATGCTTACTGATATTAAGAGACAGTTATAGTCTCTAGCATTTTCCTTGATCTTAATTATTTCAGGAATGGGCATAGTGAGCATACTCTGTTCTTTGTAAACTCTTTTGTTCTGATTTATTTCTTCTTTTTTTCTAAAATGTCACCTTATTGGTGTGTTGGAATTTTCCAATCCCTCTAATAGATTTTAAAATATTTTCAGTTGATATTCTAAAACTAAGCATATGTGATCATGTAGTATATTTTCCCTTTTTGTTTGCCGTGAAGTATAATGATTTATATAAAAGTAAAAATAAGGAGATTATTTTAAAAATTCTATTTTTTTAAAAAGCTAATTTTAGCAGATACCTCAAAGACTAAGGTAATATATATCAAGGTATTATAACTTTTTTATGATTCCTACTTCGTAGATAACATTACACGGATCATGGCTTTGTTTTCTTTGAATTTTGGTCAAATGAAACAAATATTTATTTAAAAACAGTGTTTTCTTAAGAATGTGTTATCTGTATCAGCCAGACTTTTGCTAAGGTCCCTTCAGGCAAATAAGATGTAAGATTTCTGATGGGAATGTGTAAGAATAAAGTACCTCTTGTTTTACAGTGAATATGGCTGGGAAGGAAGGAGAAAGAAAAATATATTGTTAATTTGTAAGAACATATTCTGTGGAATGTGTACATGCCATATAAAATTGCATTAACTTCTTTGTTTTATTGTTCTCAATGTTTAAACAGTAAGTGATCAAAATCACATTATGTAGTAAAAAGAGGATATTTGTTTAATGGCATGTGGGTAGGTGGGTAGTTAGGTAAGTGTAAATCCCTATAAATCCCATGTTAGAGGAAAAATGGGAGCTATTGAAATTTGGACAAATAAATTTCACCAATTAATTTCATTTGTATAATGCCTCTGGGACCATTACAGGGCTTGTTAGCAAACTTTCGGGTAGATTTGAATCAAGGTAAAGAGTAAAAACAAAACAAAAAAAATTTTTCCATGTACTGTATATTCTTAAAGATTTTAAAACCATAAAGGGTAGTTGTTTACACTTCAAACTAAGAAATTAATGAACAAGAATACTGCTCATGAACACCAAGGTTTATTGAAAAGCCAATATGGGTTTAGTATGGTAATAAGGGCAGTATACTCCAAGGACTACAAACCTATTTATTGTACATCAAATTTTACTGACTTTGAAATTTTCCTACCACTATTCACTTACCTCATTGTGTATTATGCATTTGAAATCTTTAGGAATAATAACAGAATCAAGGTGTGGCAATGGAGTGATTGTACAATAAAACTAATATACATTGCGATTTGAAACTGCAGACTTCACTATTGATATTAGTATAATATTCACTATTGTATTCACCTAAAATTGGAAGCAATATATGAAATATAGATCTATAAAGATTGTAAGTAAATTCATACTTTAAAAATTAAATCCACTTACTTTTAAAGTAAAATCCTAATAGATATGCCATTGGAGTGTGACAGTTCTAAAATTTACTTGCAATTATTTACTGTAAAATTATATATGAATTTATAATTTTTAAATGTCTGGTGAAATAGAACCATATTATATTTTTTTCAGTTTTATATTCATTATATTTTATTAAATTTTTGGAGGGAAAGAAAATAAATGACCTTCCAGTTAGGGAGATTTTACCTTGAGAATAGCTGTAAAAAAACAACAACAACAACAACAAAAACAGAACATTCTACTTGAGAATACATCTTTCCTAAGCCTGGTTCTCTAGTTGTTTTAATTTATTGAAGTTGTAAAATATTTGAGACAAAATGAGGTCTCCAAATAATTCATACAACAAGCATTTTGCTTAAAAGATGATAATGGTCTACATTAATTATTTAATTGATATTACTAAATTTAGAAGTTTTCACTTTTGATTGGTGGCAAGAGGGTATTTGTTTAATGGCATTCAGAGTGCACTGTTACTCAGCTTTTATCAAAGTAAAGGCTGTTGTCATTGGAGGTTTATACTTAGCCATGCAATGATAAACTTCAACTAAAGAAGCAATAAATTTTTAGACAGTATATAGAGCAGTAGTTGAAACAAAAATAGTTAGTAGGTAAATATTCATTTATTTAATTACATGGACAATGCTAGAATTTAGCACATATTCCTTAGTCCTATAGACTGACCCATATCATACACTTTTATATATCTGTGTTCCTCAAATAAGAGATCTCTCTAGTCCAGCTTCCAGGCAATGCCTAGTCTGACTGTTCTAGTGAACTTGGATGTTCACAAATAAGCTAAAATCACAACTGAGTTATAAATGACATATGTGAGAACACAAGAACTTTTAAAAGACTTATGCTTTATTAAATCAAAATTAATTTTATTGAAACATAAAAACATAAAAATAGTATGTATTAGTTGGGTACCGTATAATGTTTGATTCACACATGTTTTGTGTAATGTTTAGATTAGGTTAAACATACTTCTGAAATAATCATCATTTTATGGTATAAACATACAAAGTTCTTTCTTCTGGCTTTTTGAGAGGTACAGTATATCATTGTTTTCTATACTAACATTACTATGCAATAGCACACCAGAATTTCTTACTCCTAACTATAACTTAGTTCTCATTGATCAACCTCTCCCCATATTCCCCACTCTGTCTAGTCTCTGGTAATTACTATTTTACTCTTATAAGATCAACTTCTCTTATATACATGTATTTCACATATAAGTGAGATCATGAGGTATTTGTCTTTGGGTGGCTGGCTTATTTCTTTTAACATAATATTCTCTACTTTCATCCATGTTGTCACAAATGACCAGGATTTCACTCTTTTTTTATAGATGAATAGTATTCCATTTTGCACATATACCACATTTTCTTTATCAATTCAGTTCATAGATTCTTAGGTTATTTCCATTTCCTGACTATTGTGGATTGAGCTGGAATAAATATGGGAGTACATATGTCTCTTCAACATATTGATTTAATTTGCTTTGAATACATACCAGTAGTAGGATTGCTGAAACATATAGTGGTTCTTTTAAAAAAATAGGAACTTCCCTACTATTTTCCATAATGATCATACTATTTTACAGTCTCAACAACAGTATAGTAGAATTTTCTTTTCTCCACACCCTCACTAACACTTTTTTTCTTTTTGGGGGGGGATGTGCAGGTAATAGCCATTCTGACAGGCATGAGATGATATCTCATTGTGGTTTTCATTTGTTTTAGTAATGTTGAGTATATTTTCATGTATCTGTTGGCTATTTATAAACTTTTGTTAGAGAAATGTCTAACTATCTTGCCCATTTTTTATTAGGTTATTTGTATTTTTGCTATTCAGTTTTTTGAGTTCCTTATATATTCTGTTTCTCAGCCAACATGTATAGTTTGCAGATTATTTTCTCCCATTTTTAGGTTGTATCTTCACTCTGTCAATTGTTTTCTCATATATATATATATATATATATATATATATATATATATATATATATCTGTTGGTCATTTGTATGTCCTTTAAGGAATGTCAAGTCAGGTTCTTTGCTATGTGTACATGTTGATATGTAAAAGCTGTGTAGAAAATGGAAGGTGTAATTTATGGTATATAACTTATTTTAAAATAATAAATATGTCATGAATATTTTTGATGTAATAGAATATTTCTCATTATATGTATTTAAATGAATACAATTATTCCATTATGTGAATATAATTATTCTAATTATGGGACTTTTATATCAGTTATTCACTAATATAAGTGATAGAATTGAACATTCTGATCATATGTCTCTATCTTTGATATTCCTTTAGGAAAATTCACAGAAGTGGAATTTTAAAGGTGAAGGGAATGAATACATTTAAATTCCTAAAATACTTTATGCAATCTTTTAAAGTTAAGTATAAAAGATGCACAGAAAATTATTCAAATCTTAAGAGTAAAAGTTGATGGATTTTGTAAATTTTGCATAGCCATGCTACTATCACTCAGATCAAGAATTAGAATATGGCGTTTGAGGTTGTGGCTCAGTGATAGAGTGTTTGCCTAGCATGTGTGAGGCACTGGGTTTGATTCTCAGCCCCACATATAAATTAAATAAAGGTCCATCAACAAATTTAAAAATATTTTTAAAAATATTTTAATATTTTAATATGTATTATTTTATGATTTATATATCAGCAAAAATTTAAAAATTAAAGGAATTAGAACATGACCTCAGAAACCCCTCAGTTATAAACTCCTTTCTAGTTACCACCCTCTCCCAAAGGTAATTCCTCTTCCAACTTTAAAATTAATGTCAATAAGCTTATCTAGTATATGCCCTTCTGTTGAACTTTCAGAGTTCAACATTATTTTGTGAGATTATTCTATGCTGTCGCATGTACCATAGTCTGTTTACTTTTTCTCTGTACAGTATTCTATTGTATGAATATGCCACAGTATTTGTTTCCTTTGCTGCATTTTGAATATACTTGGGAGCTGAATGACTGCATTATAAATGTGTGTTTGGTTCCGGAATAACCACAAAACAGTTTTCCAGTGTGATTATGCAATTCTCCTTCACCAGTAGTGTGTGAGAATTCCAGTTGTTCTATGTATGTATGTTTTATTTGTTTTCTTGTACTATTCTTTTTATTCTTACTGTTCTTTTACTATTCCTAGTGGATGTTAATTGGGTATCACATTGTGTTTTAATTTACAGTCCCCTGATGATTAGTGCCATTTTTATATCCTCTTATGTGAAATCTTATTGCAAAACTTTGGCCCATTTAAAAAGTAAATGAATTTAAAAATTCATCTAACTGTAAGAAAAAAAAAGCATTTTTTTTTCTTACAGTTAGACGAATTATTTAGATACAAAGTTTTTGTCAAATGCATGCATTGTGAATATCTTCTTCCAACTTAATGCCTTGCTTTTTGCTCTTAATAGTGTTTCATTATGAATGAAATTCAATTTACTTATCTTATTCTTTATGGCTAATGATTTGTATAACTTAATTTAACAAATAATGACCCTAAAAATATTATGATAAGAAAATATTGTTTTTCCTTTTATATTAAGGTCCAAAACATTCTGTGGCCAGGTGCAGTGGTGCACACCTGTAATCCTGGCAGGTTGGGAAGCTGAGACAGGAGCATCACAAGTTTAAATCCAGTCTCAGAAACTTAACAAGGCCCTAAGCAACGTAGTGAGACCCTGTCTCTAAATAAAATATAAAAATTTCTGGAGATGTGGCTCAGTGGTTAAGTACCCCTGGGTTCAGTCCCTAGTACAATAAATAAATAAATAAATAAATACAAAAGGTCTACAAGTGATTTTTTTGTGCACATATGTTATAAAGTAAAAGTCAAGATTAATATTTTTCAAATGAATATCTAATTAATCTACTACAATTTATTGAAAAGATCATCCTCTCATCACTTAACAAAAGTGACATCATTATAAACTAAATCACTATAGGATTTTTGTTCTCACATAAATACAACATACACAATTGTAATAAACATTGATATCTGGTTAAAAACATTCTTAAACTTTGTTATTCTTTAAGATTTTCTTGGATATTATTGGCCCTTTTCACTTTTGTATAAATGTTAGAATTGGCAAGTCAGTTTCTGGTAAAAACTATCTGCTACATTTTTATTGGGATTGCACTGAATTTTAGTTTATTTGAAGAGAACTGATATCTTTACAATATTGGATCTTTGAGTCCAAGTTCTCCAGTAGTTTCCTCCAACTTTTTTCATTCTTTGAAAGATCTTTTTATATAGTAGACTATTGTCTTTTGTCTGATAGATGTTACAGATATTACCAGTTGGCATGAGTTTTAATTTTGTTAATTGGCTTTTGATTTCTAGATGAGCAATACAAATGTCATGTTCAATCATTTTTTTCATATGCCTTTATTTCTTAAAATGTTTATTTATTTATTTATTTAGTTTTAGGTAGACACAATATCTTAATTTTCTTTTTATGTGGTGCTGAGATTCAAACCCAGTGCCTCACACATGCTAGGCGAGCATGCTACAACTTGAGCCACATCCCCAGCCCTCATATGCATTTCTAAAGGGCTTCTTCACCCTAATATTTTATTCTAGTTCTGTTGTTACCCTTTTATAGTTAACACTTTAACCTCCCTACAATATTTTTGTATAAGATATAAAGTATAATATTTAATTCCTGTTTATTTCTAAAATGGACACCTCTCTTTATCTTAACATTAACATGTCTACACATTTGAAGTTAACATTCAGAAATGAAAGAACAAGGAAGCTAATGTTGTGTGAAATTAGGTCAAGATTTGGTTAGATACTAAATTAACACATAAGGGAACTGAGTGTGTTTAATTGTTTTCTTTCACCATAGGGAAGATGTTGTATGAAGAGCATGGTTCTATACTTGAAAAGATTATTAGGAAAAAAATGTGCATTTAACGAATCAAGTGTTTATGTATATATTTTGTTGAGGATGAAAAGTAGTAAACATAAGTTTAAATTATTCTAAAATACATAGAAACTGATACAAAAATTACTTATTCCATATCAAAAACAACTCACATCTTTTAGTTTTGTCCATGGTCAGTATAAAACAACTCATCAATATGTAAAGACTGGTTTCAAAGAGGGGAGAAAACATGAAAAATATGTATTAGAAGGTCTTTATTCCCCCACTGCCACCATTAACTAAGTGATCTTGTCATAGGCAAATAACCAGTATATTTTTGGTTGATAACTTTAGAAAATGTTATATCCTACGAATAACAATTCATTATTAAAATATAGAAAGTATGATATATCACCCATATTTTGTCATAAGAAGAAAAACTAGTAATTTCCTGATTATATTAACTTATTTCTTTGCAAAAGTGATACTTGTATGTTGTTCAATTTTTTTAAGTATAGCAAGAAATCTCCTACCATAGTTGCCATCTGTTCTTCCTCACCAAGCATTGATTGTACTTCCTGAAATATATGTACAAAAAAATTCCTAGAAGTCAGTGTCCCGGGTCAATGGTAATGTTTTTCATTCATTTGATACACATTTCCAAACTGTTGTCCACAATGGGTGCCCCAATATACACATCCCACCATTCATGTAGAAGAATGAGTATTTTCCCACAGCCTTGGCAGCATAGCATGTTTTCAGAGTTGGATGTTTGCCATTGCAATAGATGGAGCTTTAATTTTCATTTCTCTGATTATGAACAATGCTAAGCTTCTTTTAAATCCATTTATAATTTTTTTCATGAACTGTCCTTATCTTTTGTCCAATTTTCTTTTTGGTCACTGACCTTTATCTTTTTAAGCTGCAGAAGCTCTTTTATGTTTTAGGAAAACTAGTACCTTATTTGAGATATAACGCACTATTGTTTTTTGTAGTTTGTTATTTGTCATTTAACTTTACCTATGGCTTTCTTGGTCGTACAGAAGCTTCTGATTTTTATATAGTCTACTTTACTAATATTTTGTCTGTTAATTAAAACTATCAACTATATTTTTATACTTATATTTAATATTTTGACAAATCAAGACATTTACTGTTTCTTACATTGAAAAAAATAATCCTGAATTTGGAAATTTCCTTAAATTCAATGTATTTATTGTAGGTTCATCATGTGTGAGAATGTAGCTTTTCCAGAAATAAAAGCTCAGCAAGGGAGCTCCATGTAAATAACAAATTAAACAATGTGAAGTAAATGTTGTGATGCTTGGAAGCATAAGATCTATGGGGATATACCTAATACTACATCATAATTAAACTGAAAACAGTCTCATTATATGCTAACATTTCATTATTCTGATATTCTGATATTTCATTATTCTGATATTAAATTTTATTCATTGTCCTGTTTTATGTCAGCAATCATTCTACCTCTATAACCACAGAGAAAGGGACTGAAAGGATGAGAAAGAAACCAACAATGTTAGTTAAATATCATACAAATATCTGAACTTACATATAAAGCCTAAGTGAAATGTGAACGATTTTATAATCAGATAAAAATGAAGTTCATAGCTCAGTTTTAGAGATTTTAGGAAAATATGATGGCTATTATCTCTAGTACTTTCCAAATCTAGAGGCTCTTAGATGCTGTTAGTTGAAACTGTAAAATGCTTTTTACATCTACTTGTGAGTAGAAAATGATCCCATAAAAATAAAATGGTTTAGTTACCTCCTTTCAAATGCCAGAAAAATAAGTTGAGGGCATTATTAGATTACATATTACAGATATAGCATTACAATTGTCATATAACCTCTCTCTCTTTAGCACACATACATATACACACAATTTAGCACCATAGATGTAGTTACAGGTTTGAACTCATGAAATATAACTAGGCCTATTTATCTATTACTAATCTATTTGGCTTTATAACAGGACACAAGTCATGCAAATCAGACACATCATTGTGATTCATTATTTGTGGACAAACATTCTATGCTCCCTGAGAAGTTTACTTTGTTTGCCCCCTCACACACAGAGAGGCTGCCAGGGATGAGAGTCAAGTGTATGCAGGGCACCTTCAATAGGAATCATCACTTCTATTTCCCATCAATCTTCTACACCATTTTAGTCACATAGATTCAAGACCTATGTCCCAATTCATGGTTCCCTGAGTCCAGGTATAGTTCCATACAATAAAGGAGTGAAAAACATTTTCCATTTATTCTAACATCAGTGTTTCCAAGGGAACAATGCTGTGGGAGCCTAAGGTCAGTCCCAGACTGGCCTGCTTCAGCCTAACCTGGATGTTACCCCTTGTTCATGTATCTATATGCCTTTTACACAAAATATGTAAATATATGCATGTTAGATTTCAGTGTACATGGTATTTATATATAATAACATTTTGTGTAAAATTCCTGCACC
Source organism: Marmota marmota marmota (assembly GCF_001458135.2). Taxonomy (NCBI): domain Eukaryota; kingdom Metazoa; phylum Chordata; class Mammalia; order Rodentia; family Sciuridae; genus Marmota; species Marmota marmota. The sequence goes on along the minus strand of NW_026000249.1, from coordinate 20,403,250 downwards.
TATAAATTAATTGCTTGGTTATTTTGTCCCTAAATCTTTTTTTTTTTTACCCCACATTTCAGCGATCCTATTAGAGTGTATAATGTTCACTAGTGAATTTTTTTAAATAAATGATTTTTCCAATGTATGTGGGATTGTGTAGTATATTAGCATATTAATCTAGTAAATTAGACACCAATATATTATTATACTTATCCAGTTTATTTTAAAATGTTCTCTGCTATTCATATCATAATATTATATAATAGATTTATATCAACATATATATTACAACATAATATTTTTCTATTATTAGAATGTTATTAATACCATAAAGAATTGCCATTACCAGTTTGCATTCTTTATTCTTGGATAATGGTTTTAACCCTTGATATTCCAAAAAAAAAGCACTTTACTCTTGCTAATCCTGGTTCTTTATTTGCACTTGAGCTTGGGCAACAATTGCTAACACTTAATGACTTTGTTGTGTTTCACTATTAGGCAGAGTATTGGGATAAGCAATTTTCATAGATTACTTTATTCAGTCCTAAGATTAATACTAAGCAGATACTATTATTGTTCCTAATATACAAAAGAGGCATTGAGAATTAGAGAATATTTGGCTAAAATATTAGGCCAGAGCTAGAACAAGGATTTAAATCCAAGCAGCCTAATCCTAGTCCCCACAGTATTTAAAGCTATAGCATACTGCTCCTAAACTAATTAACACTTCTCAACCCCGATGTCATTATCTATGACTAAATAGTACCTTTATCAGCGTGTCACTGGTTAGATTAAAGAAGGCAATAAATGTGAAACATTCAAGCATAATGCTTGTAATAGACACAACCCTCAATAAAAGTAGCCTATAATCATTCTGTTAAATTCTTCTCAATCCAAATATTATTTTTTACTTTTTATCCCAAGCATCTGCTTCTAGTTTACTTGATTATACTGTGGTTCACAAAAATTCTTACCTTACCAATTTTCCTTGTACATAAAGGATTTCCTTAATCCTTTTACTTTTTCTTAAGTGAAAAGAAAATTATTAACAAATATAATTGCAGAAATGATTACTATACAAACAAAAATTTTAGTTTGGTTTGCTTTCAAATTTTTCATGTTCTTAAAATCAAATCACTCATTTGAGATTTAAGAAACCTATGTTATAAATCTAGTACTAATGGTGAATAACTTGGCTTATTCATTTTTTGGTGGGGGTACCAGGGATTGAACTCAGGGGCAGTCGACCACTGAGCTATATTACAGGTCTATTTTGTATTTTATTTATAGACAGGGTCTCAATGAGTTTTTTACCACCTCACCACTGCTGAGGCTCACTTTGAACTTGTGATCCTCCTGCCTTAGCCTTCTAAGCCACTGGGATTACAGGCATGTGCCACCATGCCTGGCCTGGCTTATTCATTTTTAAAACTGCAAAGGAATTGTGCTTGGCATATAATACACAGCTCACTATTATGTTTTGTAAGTGAGTTGATATGTGAAGAATGTACTTCTTTATTTTCATCTTTTGGAGTTAGGTATGCATTTGTGTAGTTATGTTATTTGAATTTATAGAAAGGCATTTATAGAATTGTGTAGTATTAATGAATGATTTCTAATACTCTAATTAAATCCTATCATAACAACTATAAGTTAATATAATAAATGCAATTATTCAATATCATGATGATAAAATTCCCTCTTATATTTCTATAACATTTCAGGCTGAATTATGTTTGAAAACATTTTTTTTGCCATTTTTGTTTATAACATGAAGACCGATTACCTTTCTAAACATTTTTTTTTTTCTTTTTAGGTTTCTAGAGCTTTACCTGAAAAACAAGGAGAACTTGAGGCTCATATAAAAGATCTTGGGCAGCTTGAACAACAGTTGGATCATCTGCTTCTGTGGCTGTCTCCTATTAGGAATCAGTTGGAAATTTATAACCAAACAACTCAAACAAGACCATTGGACATTAAGGTAGGGATGTTTTATTTACATATTATTTTCTAAATGAATGGCAATATCTTTGAATTAATTTTCTCATTCATTATCATTATTGTCATTATTGAAGAAAAGAAATGGTACTTGATAAAGCATGGTAAAGAGGACATCATGATGTATACAGGAACCACTGAAATAGGATTTTGTAGTAGGGGAATGAGATTGGTCTCAATTCTAAATATAGAGAAGTAAGTGATGGATAGCCCAGAGGTAGGAAAAAGATCAGTGGATAAAATTGACAACAAAATAGCTTTGGTATTAGGGGATATTCTGGCTAAACCAACCTAATGGGATACTTGCTAAAGTCAGGCCAGGGTGACCAATGAGCACCTTGGTGATGGTGGAGCATAAGGAACCCCATCACATACGGAGAGTAACCAGATATTAAGGGTATCCAATATACAGAATGAGAGGTTCCTGGTAAACTGAATAAGCAGAGTTTTTTGTTAAAACTGGATTTTAGAAAAAAGTGAACAGATAGGCCTGGGAGAAGTTTCAGAAGGCTTATCAAAGTTTGGTCAAGCAAAGAGTCATTGTCACTATCATCATTGTTGCTATAATTTTGTTTCTTCCAATATGCAGTAGAAATGTCTTCATTAAATTCATGTCACCAGAATGCCTGCATCATATCCATTACCATGATCCCTTTTCACCCCTGCTTCAATTTCCCTTAGTACATATCTGTAGATTTCTTTATCTAAAATTGATTTGTATCTAAAATTCTTATCCTAAATGTTTGGGAAAGATATCCTTGAATGAGAGAGATAGAGAGGTTTTATCCAGCTAAAATGAGTTATATTTGCAAAGTATACTTCATTCCTTTTGCCTTACTTCTTCCTTATGCTTCTATTTACCATTCTAATAATTACCCACCCTCGGTGACCCAGCACCAAGAGCAGATGGCAATACGTAAATTACAAACATCATTTTGCTAGTGAAAATCTCAGCCTGATCAATATATGGCATACTCCTGGATTCAGTCTCGTAGTCAAACTCATGAATAACAATAGCTTATAAACAATAACAAATTAGTTTTTTTTTAAAAAAATGTACAGGACAAATAACAACATAGCCTGCACATTAATGGTATAGAGGAGATCTTACATCAAGGCTTGGCTATTGATGCCCTGGTCACCCTGATCTTTAGTCATGCATGGTCACAAGGGGCAAGCCTAGATGAATACAAAGCTCATAATCGGTTCAAAGAAGCCATCAGTTCTAGGATCTCTTTAGTTTTTTAACTTAGCTAGTACTTAATATCCTTACAGATATTTAATTATGTCCCATTGACCTGTGCAACTACATCATCAATATAGATATTTCATTACCCATTAGGAAATCTCAGCCAGAGAGGCAGGAGGATTACAAGTTCAAAGCCACCCTCAACAACTTAGTGAGGCCCTAAGCAACTCAGCAAGACACTGTCTCAAAATAAAATTTAAAAAAAGAAAGAAAAAAAGTGCTGGCTCAGTGGTTAAGCACCCCTTGGTTAAAACTCCAGTAGTCCCCCAAAAAATCCAAAAAAGGAAAAGTAGTTACCTGGTCCAATGTATACAATAACCTCAGTCAAATTCCCAGTTATTCTATATCCAATAAAAGTCCTTGATTTAATATTGCTGCCCTTTCCTTCCTACCAGAAATAGCACTTTGTAACTCACTGGTAAATGCCTGTTCCTCTGCTTTTAAATATAAGCTTTGGTTAAAATTGCTATTTTCGCTGGATGTAGCAGGCATATCCCTGTAATCCCAGCAGCTCAGAAGGCTGAGGCAGGAATATCAAGAGTTCAAACCAGCCTCAGCAAAAGCAACTTGCTAAGAACTCAATAAGACCATGTCTCTAAATAAAATAAAAAATAGGGCTATGGATGTGACACAGTGGTTGAGTGCCCCTGAGTTCAATCCCCGGGACCCCAAAATAAAATATGCTACTTTATTATAAAAATGAAATATACACTCGGTGCTAGGTATCTTCCTTCATAGAATATATTTAAGAGGGACTATAACAAAATACACTGACACACATAAAGACTGTTGACTCATGTAACGTGACTTTAGTCTTTGTGTGTTTCCCCTAGAATGGTTCTCAAATATTGAAAGCCCACATTGGGTCTTCATTTGTCCATGGCCCATAAGGTTTCCACCAAATGGGTCCTGGAAATTTGAAGTGAAGACAATTCTTAAGTGTGTTAATGAATTTTCTTTATCAAAGCTTAAATCACTGCTCTTGCTGCTGTGTGTACTTTCAGAGTGTCATGATATTTGCCTCCTACAGCTTGGTCCAAATCACAGAGGAAAGAGGCAGCTGCGTCTGCCCTTGTAGAAAACTCCTTGGCTTCAGTCCTGTGCGCATATTCTGAGTTTTCTTCTCTGGAGTGATGATTTCAAAAATATTCCTTCAGTCTTTATTTCTGCTTGTGGCTCTATCTAAGCAAAAAAAAAAAAAAACATGAAATAATATATTGATAACTTCGGAGTTTCTCCCAATAATTCTAAAACCCCTCACTTATAATCAGGAAATGGTGGTCCTACATGCATAATTTAATAACTTACCTAGTCATTTATCCCTCTTTTTCCAGCTTCTGACTCTACTCCTTGTCTAAGAAATGATTTATTAAGACTACACAAAGTTATTCTGCTTTAAGATATGGGATTTTAGTCTTTACAGCCTCTGCTTAAGGAGATTAAACTTTTTTTTCAATTAAAGAACCATGGGAAAATGAGTTTGTCTCTTCTAAACTTTAAACCACCAAAACACCAAAAATAAAGTTTTTAGACAGTTTTAAAGGCATTACCATATTTTAGCACAGATAAAGGAACTGCCTTTAAAATATATCCTAGGAATGAGTTAATATAAAGAAAGTAGATGTACAAGCAGTGAGGACCATGGTTTCATTTTCTAAATTTACAGAAACTTTCTTTGTTTGGCTATGGCAGCCACAGCTACCTCAGAAGCAAAGGGCTAGAGGCCCTGCCATTCAGGTCATTTGTTTTCTCGAGTCAAACTCTGAGCACCTGTTAGAAAAAATATGTAATACCCACTGTGAGCCTCAGTTTTGCCTGCTTGCTACTTCATGCTTATTGATGAAATGCAGCTAGCTGTGTAATGAAACCCAAATAAAAAAGCCTTAAGGGTTCTGTTCTGATACATTGTTTATGCTGGAGTGAAAATTGACTGCACATCGCTTGGTTTGTGCAATTTACTCCTGAAATATTCCTATTCAGGAAATCCTGCAAATAGCAATATTCATCTTGAAAATCACCTCACAGAACCCTTAGCAAGCTGAGAGACATAATCAATGAGATCGTGATGTAGAGGGTGAAAATTAGGCATAATCACAGCCCTTTCCCATCAGTCAGCCCACTAGAAGGCATGCCTTTGAATTTTGATTTTCAAATGTACTCTCAATTTAGACATAAAATATGTTGATTTCAGATTTCACAAATGATAATTGAATGCTAAGACACAGGGACCAGTTTAGAATTTCTATAAAGGATCTTATGTTTTTAATCTTCAATGAAGGCTTTCAATAATGAGTTAGAGGTATACTATTTATCTGACATAAATCTGCCTAACTACTGCTTTCCAAACTTTTTATTAAAGGATGAGGTGGGGGTGCATAATTTTGTGTTAGATTCACTGACTGAAATACTTTCATGTTCATGACAGAGAAGTTTTGGGGTTGTTTTTCTTCCCCTCAAAAATGACTTTCCTTCTGTGGACTATAAATAAACACAATATGCTACTCTGCTCGCTCTTTCTTACCATGTAAGAAATATAATTGCCCATAATGTCAAATCCACAGACAAAGGACAAAATTATAATGAATGACCATCAAAGTAACTGAATACCAGAAGCCTTTGCTGCATGTGTCCACATTGCTGTGAGTGTTGTCAAAGAAAACACTCTGGACCACACCTTACCTAGAAAGAAAGTCTGTTCAAACCTTTTACAGTAGAGGAGAGACATTGAGTTCAATGGAGGACTTTTAAGTACTGAATGAATTTAGTGGAAAAGTACAGAAGGATGTTAGTGGAAAGGCTGGTCAATGTAATTGCCAATAGTGCTTATTAAAATTAGATTCTTACTCACCTACAGAGAGTGTCTGGTTGGGGCATTAACTTCCTTGATTATTGCATTTCAAAAAGATGATTCCTGAGTCCTTTAGAAAAATATTCCTAGAGTATAAAGCAAGCAAAAAGTAGAGAAAGAGTGTATAATAGAAGAGTTTCTAAAGTAATTTCTCTAGGAAAAGGGCAGGAAGAGCCTATCTTAAGTTTAGTCATGCTGAGGAAAATGATAAAGCTCTTTGTCAGTTCCCCCTTTTGTTCTACAGAAGCCAGATTGCCCACTGAACAACTTAGGAAAACTGGCTAATGTAATCATTTCAGCAGCTTTCTGTTGTTGAAGGACTAGTTGATCCAATTCTGATACACGATAGCAGAAAACATTTACTTGATGGTATGAATAATCAGCTATTTCCTAAGGGGGACTTTATGAAAGTAAGAAGGAAATATGAATACACTACCAGTGACACTCCACATCATGTATAATCACAAGAATGGGATCCTACTTAGAATAAGTTATACTCCATGTATGTATAATGTGTCAAAATATATTCTACTGTCATATATATCTAAAAAGAACAGGAAAAAAAGATTTTTTGATGCTGGGCTAGAAATGTCCTTAGATGGTGGAGTGAAGATGACATAGGCAATCTTATGGCTCTCTTGGTTTTCAGTTTAAATGCTTTCAGCAGTGGTGTAGGCAGTAGAAAGTCTTCATTGGGATTATGTCTCATGAAGTAAAGCATGGAAGATCTGGGAGTTTGATGAACTTCCTGAGTAGTCTACATATTAGTAGCTGCAGGCACAAAAGTTGTCTATAGATAATTAATTTGCTACAGTGATGATTCCTGTGCAGTTTACATCAAGTCAATCAACTTTAGCTTCCAGGGCTTCTTTAGATACTGAAATGAAAGGGCAACAACAAGCAAATAACTAGGAATTTCAATAAGGATCCAGAAAGTCAGGTTTTAGTTCCCAGTGATGGCAAGTCAGGAGGGTGGGTGGAAAATTTGGAAGAATAATTTAGAGTGTTATAGCCAGATATTGAAGGAAAGCAAAAGAATTGAAAATTGGTAAAGAGTGGCATAATGTATAAGAAAGCAGAATCTAGTCCAATTTACAAATAAGGAAACAAAGCTATGCATCTTATAAGGAAATACAAAATAACTCAAAGATAATGTGTACAATGGAAATCTAATAACCCACAAATGCATGTTGTAGTTTTTGTTGAAATTTCAAATTTATCCCTGCCATCACCAGCCTTTGGATCAAAGGTAATCAGAGTAAGAGTACTCTTACTTACAAAATGAGACTGATCTCTTTTTTTATATGGATAAAACAAGAATGGTCATTTACCCCATAGGCCTTTTAAAGTTTTCTTCACTAAAATTTTCATGAAGAATTTCAAGATGAAGAAGTCCTAGATATTTACTTTATAGAATAATGCATACAGTTAATAATACTGTATTTTATACTTAGAAATTTGCTAAGCAGGCAGATCTTATGTTAAATTTTCTCATTGTAAAATAGGAGGACAGGTAGTACATGACCTGGAAGGAACCTTTTGGGGGTAACAAGTGGGTTTATGGTGTAAATTATGGTGATAGTAAATACTTAACTTCTAAATACACTAAGTTGTATGCATTAAATATATAGAACTTTTGGCTGTCAATATGTCTCAATTTTGAAAATGGCATTTCAGATACTTTTAAAACTTCTCAAATTCAGGAAGTCAAGCCAAAATCTTTCCATCACATTATACCTGCCATACCTACAGATTTGGCTAATTATTTCTTTCTCCTGTTCCCCCCAAGTAGCCTAAAGTTTCTGGCTTGCCAGAGAGGGAAATTTCTTATTCATCTACATGACTCAGAATTTTGTAAGCCAGGTTCTTCATAAGCATTTACAAAGGGTTTGTAGGCAATGGCTCTAAAAAGTCAACTAAAGTTCCTTAAAACTATCTATTCATATCTTATTCTATGCATGTTATTCTTAAATATGATGTTCTGGTCAAAATATTTGTCTTATTATAAATTTTCTCAATTATGTGCTGTTAAAAGGAGGACAAATGTTTACTGAACCTATGCAAATAATTATATTGCTATTAAAATAAGAATACTCAGAGTCTCAGAATTTTAAAAGAATCAAATAGGGATAAAAATATAAATTGTTCATTCTCTTTACAAAAATATAATCTACTTATTTGGCCATCTTAGTCTGCTTTCTGTTGCTATAACAGAATACCTGAGACTGCATAATTTATAAATAACAGATGTTTATTTGGTTTATGGTTCTGGAGGTTGGAAAGTCCAGGAAAATAGTACCAGCATCTGTCAAGGACATTCTTACTATGTAATAACTTGATGGATTGCATCAGATGGTGAGGGGGGTCACTATTATAACAAGCCTACTCTCAAGATAACTAATTCCCTCCCACAATAATGACATTAATCTGTTTTTAAGGGCAGAGCCCTTATTACTTAATCACCTCTTAAATGTCCTACCTTTTCACACTGTTGCATTGGGGATTAAATTTTCAACACAGGAACTCTGGGAGTACATTTAAACCATAGCTCTGATAATGCTTTTCATGCAATTCAATATATCAAGTAAACTTATTTTTCAAGTCAGTTTATTAAGATTGCTTTTAGAATTTGACTTTGGGAAAGTAAAATATCACAAGTTGTAAAAAAAATGTTAAAAGGTTTGACTACTTGGCTATGATCATAGGTCACAGTGAAATTATGCACAAATACCTATTTAAACAAAATAACAAAGAAAGATTACAAAAATAAATACAGGAGGTAACATTACCTTAAAAGACTTTAGCTCTTACAAAAGTGAAAAAAAATAAAAAAACCTCTGTTTTCTTCAATAACCAAGGTATGTAACGAGGTCAACATAAAACAATGTAAGTTATTATGGTAAGACACAAACTCTTTGTTTCTTTGACATAGTATGCAAAAGATAAACAAATATAAACATTTTATAATCTCTTATTAAAAACAGACCAAGAGAGGAGATAGCTATGCTAATTAACTTGACTACAGTAATAATTTTTATATGTGTACCTAAACATGATGTTGTACACCTTAAATACATACAATTTCTGTTAAAATAGAACAGGCCAATAATCCAAGAAAATTTATCATTATAACAAGAAAACTTAGTTCATTTTTCATCATTATACTGTCGATGCTAAAGCTGATTTTAAGAAAGCTTGTAATTAATTCCATAGCAAGTATTGATTATGTGACACAAGATTCCTATACCACAAATCTTCTACTACTGCTTATATTCATTCAGATTTCTCTCATTCTGAAATAAACTGTCATTTTACTTTAGAACAAAATCACTCTCTTTTTCCTTAATAAAATCATAACCTATAAGTATGCATATTATGTATACAAATTTGTTTTCCTTTGCCCTTTTTGTTTCTAGGACTTTAATTTACACACATTAATTATATTTTTAACCATTAATGACTCATATTCTCCTGAGAAAACTAACAAGTGAATAATGATGAACTGTCTCTCATATATCAGCATTTTGTAACAGACTAGCAAAGTTTATAAATACAAGTTGATGTCACCTGCTCAATAAATAACAATATTTGTTAAGAATACCTTGGAAACTTTTTTTAACCTTGGTATGTAATTGTATGGAGGTTGTGAGCTAAGATTTGGATGAGTGAATGAGGAAATGTGTAGCAGCCACCTAGGTGTTGCAAAAGCCCACCTGAATGGATAAAAATATCCTTTTCATTTCCATTTGGCATTTCCAGGCTCTGTAGTTACTATTGGTGTTCCAGTTCCTCCAGAGTCCCGTATGAGGGCAAAGATCTGAAATCTTGAGAGACCATAGGTAGTTAACAGACTGGTAGAGAAAGGTCTGGCAAGGATGGGCAGAGGAATACAGAGGATGCAATGGCTCGAAGGGGGACACATGGGAAAATTCAAAGGAGCTCACAGGAGTAAAATCAATGGTGGTAAAAAGAAGCAGGAAGAGTAGAGGACATGAAAAGGGTAAGGTCTTAGATGGGCCACTTTAAGTAGATCTTATGTTTTCTAAAGAGGTCATTCAATATCAAATTATCTTTAGTAAAATTATGCCAACAATGAAGAAAGCAGAGTTAGTGCTTTAGTGATATAGCGTATAATTGGCAAGACTCTTTAGAGGAGTAGAATCAAAAGACTGAAAATTTTACACTGGGAAGTAAGACAGCAAAAAAAAAAAAAAAAAAAAAAAAA
>NW_026000249.1:20381346-20389736 GCF_001458135.2 Marmota marmota marmota | reverse complement strand
TTATCATGCTAAGTGAAATAAACTGATCCCCAAAACCCAAATGTCAAATGTTCTCTCTGATATGTGGATACTAACACACAACAAGGGTAGAGGGAAAATAGAAGTTCAGTGGATTAGACAAAGGGGAATGAGAGGATGGAATGGGGGGATAGGAATAGGAAAGAGTAGAATTAATCAGACATAACTTTCCTAGTTTTTACTTTTTAAGGAGTGATGTTAATAAGGTGAGGAACAGAAAGAAAACATTATCTTTCCATATCTAATCTTCTTTCCTAGAAAAAAATGTCCAGTGTTTTCTACTGGGTATTAAAATATGCCAGTGGTATTTATCCTGAAAAGTAATGGGTTAAAGTTGCTGGCAAATTATTCTTATTTAGGAAGCACCTACACAAAGATTTATTGAACATTAAATTTTTCAACCTGATTTAAATTGAGGGCAAGAGCATAATTCTGACCCTTAAAAAACTTAAAGATTGTAGAAGTTTGTGGATAATTCCATATTTCAGTGGATTTAGATATCTGCTGTTCTGTATAAATGCTGAATACCAAAGTATTTTACTTGCTAACCTTTCTATTACTTTCCATCTGCCCCCAAAATCATTACTGAGTTGAGGAAGTATAATAATAAGGAAAGAAACAAAAAAAATTGAATCCCAACTCTGACACTTAGTTGACTTATGATATTATTTTTAACTCACTTGCCCATTTTAACTTGACTTTCTTATTCATTAAAATAAAAAAATTAATCAATTTTCTTGGAATTCTTTTGAATCAAAACAAAACTAAGATGGAAACACATTTCCTAAAACATAGAAAAAACGATGAATGAACCTTCCCATCATAGGAGACTTTGGGCAACAGTCCCTAAGGAGAAAAATTATTAAGCTCACAAAATACCCTCACTTTCAAAAGGAAGCAACAATTGCTAACAGAAAACAACTCCAGGAAACTTATGGTAATGACATTTTTCATGACTCACCAACCCAATTTGCCCATATAGGGAAAAGATGATGAACTTGAAAAGAGCTTGTCGAATTGAGAATTTCTAGAATATATCTTTCAAATAGGATAACGCTTTGTTGACCAAGAGAAAACTATTATAATTTCTACTGTTCCCTTCATCATGGGGGAGGGGAAGGAAAGCCAAGGAAGAGGACTCCAAAAGTATCTCTATTATAGTGGTACTCAGATCATTCTGTTTATAAAATTCTAAAAATAGTTTAGAAAACTGAATATCCCCTTACACATTTTAAAGGTGATAATTTCTTTACCGCCCTGTAATATAGTGAATATTGACATTTAAAAAGTGTTACTCTTTTTAATGTATCCAGTGGAATCCAAATATCATACCAATATAATATCTATCATCATCCACTTAAAAATGTACTAATAAACTTATCTTTAATAAAAAGAAGTTTTATGCCTTTTTATCTTTAAATTATATTTCCATTCTATTTCTCCAAAGAATGGTATCCTAATTCAATATACATTTATGTTATAAACTCTTATCAACAACTCTGTCATCCTTCTATATGACAAATATGTATCTATGTGGACTTAAATTCAATTTTCCAAAACAATATCCTGTGACTTTAAGATTGTACATGTTTTTAAAAAATCTTTTCGACTGAGTTATATCTACAATAACTATACCTAGTATATTTGTTAAACCTAAATATATATTTAGCTTTTGATAAGTAATTATTAAACATGTTCAGTGTATTTTCATTGAAAATGAATATATAAATGATATAGACAGGTGAGTGTTTGATGATCCCTTGACTAAAAGTGAATTTTTGTCACCAGTATTTTGAGTTGTTGTTTTACTTAGTATAAATGAATCTTGGATGCAATGACCACTGGAATAGGTCAGAGAGGTGTACTTTTATTTTGTAAAGTAGAAGAAGGACTACCATTAACCAAAAAGAGGAAAAGAAAATTGCAATGATTTGTTTACCACAGGGATAAACCCAGTCAAATCCCTTGTAAAGGCTTAGAATCTGAAAACTGACTCCATTAACGCCATCTCTGCCCACGTATCCCTGGGAAAGTCTGAATGTACCTCTAGAGGCTTACTCCAGTCTGAAGATTGGCATCCTAGGAACGATAGGCAGGGAGTCTATAGGAAGGAAAGGAACAATTTAGCTTTTGGTGAGACACTTGTTAAGCTGCTAAAGGATCATCAAGTTTATCTCAGTAGAGTTCATACCTTTAACCATTACGCAGTTATTCACTTTAGCAATAGCTACATTACATTATTGATTCACACTGAATTTCCTAATGTCTAACACCCTAGTTCTTCTTCACATTTTCTCCTTCAAGATGATATTTACCCCCATCCTGCCCTGTGCCATCTGTTTTTATGAATTAGATGTAGGGCTGTCAATTCCTTCCCAAGACTTTTTCAGGTTTATTCACTGAGATCTGCTATATCCCATTTTATGATCCAGTCCTAACCAAGACAGACAACACATAAGAAACCCACCACCACTAGTACATCAGGAACAAGCCTTGCTGCCCTAAGCCTGGTTTATGGTTCACTTTTAGTGAGTCCAATTAGTCTTTCAGAGAACATAATGTCATATTCACTGCCTCCCCTTCCCCAATTATGATCATTTGCCTCCTACTGCTATACCCCTCGATCTATAGACCCAAGAAAGAAAACATGTTCTTGACCCCAAAATACTTGACTGAAGCTTAATAAGTTTTTCAAACCATCAATCCAATTAATATTAGGGATGAAGAGGCAGTAATTTGGGGGTCCTAAATCTATCATACCATTTACTGCAGTATCATAATGTTTCCTTCAACTTCAGATTTGTTATGTCCACCTGCTATAACTTAATCTGGGTTGTGCAAAAATCTGAAAATAGACTGAATCTTAAGACAGAGCACTCTAGCACATGAAAGGGAGCCTACCTTTACTTTCACATCAATTTGCATTGGCTGCAATTGTTTAATTAGTTATTAAACCCTGCTTATTTCAACCTAGTTCATATTGTTTTATTTTGTCAATAAGTGTACATGGAGATTTTATCAAAGTGTATGTAGAAATGTACATTAAATTTATTTGTATATATTCTGATCAGCTACTCTAGGTAAAATAATACAATTTCTATGCAACTAGGAAACTACTTACTAATTAACTACAATGTCCTACTATGTTAAGGTAACCCTCACTTTCAATATCTTAGTATTGAATTGGTGCATAAATATGCTCAGTGTACTAAATGCATTCAGTGCAGATGTACTTGCAGTGCATCTAGTGAGTTCACTTAAAGGGTTCTATGATAGCCAAAAAAATAATTCCCAACCTAGCCAGCTACTAGATCATGGCTACTAAAGTATAGTTCCTGGACCAATGGCATCAGCATCACCTAGAACGATGTTAGAAATAGAAAGTTTTGTGCCTTTCCATAGACCTCCTGAATGAAAACAAATGGAAGCAAAGCCCAGGAATCTATGTGCTAACAAGCCCTCCATAAATTTTTACTTGCTGAAGTTTGAGATGTTTGAGTTTAGCTACAATGTACCAAAGGATATGACATCTGCAGGAATTGAAAGATGAGCATCGATAAGAACAGAGATATGGAGGTGGTCAGGAGAATGAAGTATAGGAACAAATACAAATTTAGTGATGTTAAAGTGTAGTCCAAATTAGGGAAGGCTTGGACACCACTTTATGGAGCTTAGACATTATCTTTGAAAGAAGTAGAGGCCATTAATGAAAGGTACCCGGCAAACTCTCAGATTTGAGGAATACAGGACTAAAACCAAGGAGAGTAGACAGGAGGTTCCTGATATAGTATAGGAGCAACATGTTTCTATATTACTCCAAATTCAGTAAAAATACATTAATTACTGCAAATGAAGGCATCATTTTAAAAACTGCTTTTCAAATTATTGCTGGTAAAATATAATACAAATTATTACATCATGTTGAATGTGTTGTTAGGTATTGTTTTGTGGAACTTTTGTTTTCATTTGTATTTTTATTTCATTTCAGTCTTATTTCTAATTTTAAAATATTCTCCACAGACTTATACAAAATGAATTAATTAGTACACTATCAATGAGGCCATACTGAATTAATTATTACAAAATTAAGAGTAAATTCATCCCTCTATAACAAATATTTTTTAAAAGTATAAATAATTTCATTTATTGATTGAATAGATAATACTTTTTTTCTAATTCAAAATTCATGGCATTAAAGGGAATGGACTGATTATCATTTGCTTTACTTTCTATCAATCACCCAATTTCTCTCCCCATAGACTTCCAAGGTTTCAGTTTCCTGGATAGTCTTCCAAGGACAGAGAGAAAGAGAGGGAGGGTGGGGGAGAGAGAGAGAGAGAGAGAGAGAGAGAGAGAGAGAGAGAGAGAAGAATTATAAAGTGTTTCCATACTCTGCTTATTTTCTCATAAGGATGTATACTAACAATTATTTTCCTAAAAAGCATTCTCTTTTTTTACAGTTTCATACTATTCTAAGGATATACCTAAATCTTTAACAATATTCTAATTAAGAAACATTTTATTTGTTTTCAATTTCTGCTATTACCACAGCAGAACAATGTATAACATTGTACACATGACATCTCACACATTATAAGTATATCTATAGGATAAGTTCCTAGAAGTAGAATGATTGATCAACAGGGCATTTGCCATTTTAGTAAAAATGCCAAATTTCTCTTCATAGAGAATTCTCAGCAATATAAATAATTTGTTATCTACCCCCTGTATCATTGCCCACTCAATGTGTCATCAACCTTTTCAATTTTCTACACAAAGAAAAATGATATGTCATTGCCATTTTAATTTATATTCTTCTTTTGAATGAAGGTGATTTTTTTCATGTGTTTCAAAATCATCTTTATTTTCCTTTGTGTGCTATTTGCTACATACTTTACCAATTTTCTCTAGTGGGTTATTGGTCTCTTTCTTCCTGTGAAAAATATAGTTTACAAACTTGAAGTAAAAACATGACTTTCTACAACAAAGATTTTAATGAATATTTGCTATGACAAATAGATTCTAGTTTTAAGGTTGTAACCTGAAAATATCAAAACTAGTCTTTAAATTGCACAGGAATGCTCTTTGCCCTTTTTAGTAAACAATCCTGGATGGGAATTCTATGTGATGACAAATCATAGAAGAATTACAGATTTTTTAAATTGAGAACTGGTATGTAAATATTTGCTTTTTTTTTCTTTTCTACTTAACACTGTATAATACGTAGAACCCAGTTTGTTTTTTCAAAGGGCATATGTCAACTGACTCCCATTCTTGCAAAATTCATTACCTAAGGTAGGCTTATGACTTTTCCCTGCATTTCATTTTCTAGCCAACTCTGAAATAACCATTTGGAAGGTTTTAAATTTATTTCTACACCTAATTTTTTCTTATGAAAATCAAAGCTGTACTTTTCCAGTCTTCAGGAACACCCATAATGGTTTGTCATTTGGCTTGCCAGTTTTATTAGTATCCTGAGATGTAATTTATCTAGATCAAAAGAGTTAAGTATGAGCAGCTGGGGGCTCTCTAATCTCTTTACCCATCTTCGACACTAGTTCCCTCTCATTATTATTTGTTCTGTTCTTTGCAGTCAGAATGTTATTCCTCTTGACATATAAGAAACAAACCCAATAGGAATTAAAAGGTCTTCATTTTTAATTTGCCCTCACCAATATTATCCCAAAGCAGTCCTATCCTATCCTAGATCATTTCTGGCTCCAAATATACCCTGAAGAGTCATTTTGTCATCCTAAATTTTTTTATACTTTTTTGATATCACAGTTTTACTGCATACTAGAATTTTAATTTTTTTACTTAGCAGTCTTCCACTGGTCCATTAAAACCAAGTGTAGATAATGATACTTTAGAGGAAGTTATGTGAGAACATCAGAAGCAATGTTATCATTATTTTTAAATGTACACTAAAGAAAGCTCTGCCCTGCATGTGAATAGCATCCTTTATGCTTTTTTGTTTCCTATGTGTGCAGGAGTAGAAAGATGGAAACATTTCCACTAGTTTTCAAATAACTTCTGTTTAAGTGAATGAATGGACCACCTGGTTACAAACCACATTTCCCAAGGAGTGACTTTGATTGGCAGACAGAATACAGGGTAGAAACAATGGAAGTTAAATAAGGAAGATTTGGAGCTTGCCAGTAACCAGCCTTGGTAGTAGGGGGTAGTATTGATAGAAAATATCAGGCTGGGATTTCATATACATTCAGAGGTACTGTGCACTTGCAATTTGCAATGTTCAAAGCAGTGCAGTTTTCTAATCATAACTTTTTAAAAAAGATTCAGCCACCTTTCTTTTTAATATTTTTGTAGTTGTAGATGGACAGAATGCCTTTATTTTATTTGTTTTTTTATTTTTATGTGGTACTGAGGATCAAACCCAGTGCCTCATGCATGCTAGGCAAGCACTCTGACACTCAGTTATGGCCCCAACCTTCTGCTGCCTTTCTTGGTTGTCTCATAAAGCTGTTTCTATGTAGCTGTTTATTCATAAAACTATAGCATTTAAAGATAAATATTATTTCCCTAAGTATGGAAATGAATTAGAGTTCTGGGGTTTACACTCATTTGTTCCCATGTCTGTTATATGTTATCTTGAGCCATGTTCTTGAACTTTAATGCACTTAAAGTAAGCTAAGAATCTTGGTAAATTGTAGTTTCCAATAATACTGATGCTGCTGGTCTGATGAGCCATGCTTTGATAACTGTTATGGATTCTTAAGTAGGCAAATAGTCATTATCTATAGTAAACATACAGCAGGAGGTATATGGGTATGTCTTGGGGTCAAATGTCCTTTCATACAAAGGCAGGTTCTCCATTTTCTTTCCCTCAGTGATCTTTACAACCCATCTTTTTATTGGGTAGTGAGAGAAAATTGGCTTATTCTGAAACAATAATTTAATGGGTCTCTATTTAGAAGTTGGTTCTTAGATAAATGGTCAGTCATTTAGATCCTCTTGCTCTCCTCCTGCTCTTCCCCAAGATGGCAGCTGGGTTGATGGACGAGGGAAAATTACAAGACATACAATACCTAAGTTCCCCTTGCAGGTCCGTGTACTCCCCTAGAACCCTATGCTCTTGGCAACATTGCAATTTTTTTGGCCTGGTGAGTGTCTACTTTGCTTACCTCCTATCTGTGAAGTTATATTTTTATCAGGAAATGCTGTGTTCTGCTCACTAAACTATATCGGTTACTAAAAGGATCCTTAAATCTGATAGTTACCACTGAAGAATACTTAAAATTCTAAATACATAATTATGACACCTCTAAAAACAAGCATGAGTATCATTATGAGTAAGAATGTCTGCCAAGAAGTTACAGCAACATAAAGTGACTCATTACATTTTATTTGGTGGTGCTTGTTGGGGGTGGACTTAGTGATTACAGGTAAAACATTCATGTGCTGTGGGGAAAAACAAAAGCACCAGAAGTAATGGTCATAATTTTTTACTTCATTTTTTAAAAGTAAATAAAATAAATATATATGTATATACATATATATACACACATACATATAAACACACATATATCATTTAACACTGAAAACAGCTCTTTAATAAATACTTATATAAAGCTATTTTAGTATTTAGTTGCCATCTCAAGAACTTAGACCAAATTAAACTTCCACTTATATTTGATAGCTAAAAAGTTATCTAAATGGCAGGTGAAATTAATTTAAAAATGAATATCTCTAATAAAACTCTATAACATTCTGAAAAAAAATTGGTACCAGAGATTGAACCCAGAGGCATTTAACCACTGAGCCACATCCCCAGCCCTTTTTATATTTTATATTGAGACAGGGTCTCACTAAGTTCTTAGGGCCTTGCTAAGTTGCTGAGGCTGGCTTTAAACTCACTGTCCTCCTCATCAATCTCCTGAGCCCAGCCACTAGGATTATAGGCATGCGCCACTGTGCCCAGTTGCCATTGATTTTTAATCCCTTTCAGTGTGAATATGGATGATGGGTCCTTTCTCTGGCCATGGATACAAAATCCTTTCGAGCACATCCGCACTTGGTGGGGGGCACCTGTAGGTAAACTTTAAGTTCCAAATGCAAGCTTAATTAAGAGTCCAGTCTAATATATTAATCAATATTTAAAACGCCATTCAAAGATAAGGTTGCCATGTGGGACTCTGTTCAGCCTCTTCTCTTTCTACTTCCTCCTCATCTTCCTGCTTCTTCTACAACGTTGACATATGGGGCAAGGAGGAGAGGGAAGAGAGATAGAAAGATTCCTAGTAAAATAGTTTTTATGGTCCTACACCTGAAGACCTCTAGTTCCCCAGGATGATGCATAGAGGGTCTTGTAGGGTCCTGAAACAAACACACACACACACACACACACACAC
>NW_026000249.1:20354652-20381222 GCF_001458135.2 Marmota marmota marmota | reverse complement strand
CAAATTAGCAAGGCCCTAAGCAACTTAGTGAGATCCTGTCTCAAAATAAAAAGCAAAAAGGAGTGATAAAGGACCCTTGGGTTCAATCACCATACAAGGGGAAAAAAAGCAATATCATAGTAAAATTTCCTCTTGAATAAACCATTTGTATCCTGAGGCTTCACTTACTACATTAATTTCTATTATTGAAAAGAAGAGTATATTATTAACTTAAGTAACATATATGTATGTGTGTATACCCCTGTTATATAAGTCAAACTTAAAATTAATTAATGTTACTTGATGTTGCTATTTTTTGCACATTTGTACTTGACTCAAAAGTAACTTTTGTATTCCAAGTACTTCCCAATTGCCACATAGCTACTCTTCTTTTCCTATTCACAGCCTCTTTTCCCTCATTCTTCTTGGTTGTCCTTGTTTAATACATATCTGATATTTATTTTGAAAAAGAAACACCCTAGGAATAAGTTAACTGCTTGAATTATTACCTAATGTGAATGTGTTTAACTTGCTCTGTAATTTCAAAACAATTCATATAAAAAAGTAGAGCTTACACGTTTAATATATCTGAAGCAATGGTTTCTAACTTCTGAACATTTCAGTGCCTCCTCCAGATATAATGAATATTCAATATTTACCAATCATAAGGACATAGTTAATAAAAGCAATCTCAATTATTAAACTTTGACTACTTAATAAAGTTTGAAGTTTGCTATTAAATAGCTCAAAATGCATTTGTAATAATAATCAATTACGTAATATGTTATTGAAATGAGATTGATGTTCTTGGAATTTATAATTCTGTTAATATTCAGAATACAACACATGTAAATACAAACTGTGTAGGATGCAACTAAAATTCTACCTGTTGACTTGTGAAATGACAAAGACCTGTGTGCATATTATTTTTAATATTCAAGATTTTTTGAAGGTGCTTTTATGAATAACTTATAGAGAAAATATAGATAGGTAGGCATCTCTGTTCTTTAAATTACTTAATGAAATAGGTGATAAGAAACAAAATTAATAATTCATGGTAACCTTTATTATAGCATATCTTATAGTATTAGCATACTAATAAGTATTAGTGATTTACTTAATTGGAGAGATAATACAAATACAAAATTAGGCACAAATACACACTATACTTCACCTAAAACAGAACAGATGGCATTTGGTCATTATTCTGTGTATGCCATTATAACTGAAGTCAGATTTGTTAGAATTAGCATTGCTATTATATTTTATTTTATTTTATATCTTCAATAATTTAATTTTGAAAACAGGAATTTACTTTCCTTATGACTAGGTTAAATAGAATTTTGGATGACATAAAAATAAAAACAAATATCTTACATGGCATTAAAATAGAGAAGCAAAAGTTAAAATATTGTAAATTTTAAGAGGAACAAAATAGTCAACATGGTTACCAGATTAACAACAAATGATTAGTTAAGTTGCTTCCAATTTTTACTAATGTAAACAAAGCTGGAAGAACATTCGTTGTAGGTCTCTTCATGAACCTATATGAGAATGCCTTGAAGTGAAATTGCTGATTCTAAATTAGAGTATTCACATCTTTAGTTTGAATATATATAGTAAATTTGCTTTTGCACCAGCAGGAAGAAATGACATTAATTTATGATTTTAATTTATATATCCCTGGTTGAACAAATTTTCATGTTTTTTGGACATTTGAATTTTTCCTTCTGAGTTGACTTTTTATATTCTTGCCCAATTTTCCATTGGATTATTGACTTTCTCTTATTAATTAGTTCTCTTCTTATTCTGGATTCTAGCAGAATTCTGGATTATATGCATCTAAGACACAGATCCACATTTCTTTTTATTATTATTTTCTTTTCTGAGATCTTTGTTCTCTTTAGGTTCATATTTCTTACCTAAAACTTTATCATTCACTCTTCAGTAGAGCAAAGAAAAATAGTGTCTTAGCTGAACACATAGAAATCTTAAGAATTATGAGTATACAAATTAAGTATGGCAGGATAAATGAAAACCCGGTGTCCAAGATGAAGACTGACATATTGAGTGAATGAAAGAAGGAGAGTTATTCTGTCATGTGTTCTTTTTCTTGATTTTAGAAATGCTTACATTTGCTTTGTTCTCTGTGTTTAAGGAAAGGCTATTCAGAAGAGAAAATGGTTTTATTAAACACTTATTTATTTATGTATCTTTAATTTTAGGCGGACTCATTATTTTGTTTTTATGTAGTGCTGAGGATCGAACCCAGTGCCTCATGCATGCTAGGCGAGCATGCTACCAGTGAGCCAACCCCAGCCCCCAAAATGGTTTTATGAACACAACTTTAATTCAATTTTCTACTTGATAGTTTGAGTTTATAAGTTTTGGAATAATTTAGAAAAAGTTGTTGTAGATAATGACTATAATTTTGGTATTATACCTATAGTATAAAAAATCGTTAATTTTATTTGAAGTGCATGTCAATCATGAAGTCAAGATTGAATTGTTCTTTACTTTTCCTTTAATAAAAATTATCCCAACTACTGATTAATGTTTATATTTTATTAAATATTTTGTCAGAATTTGACGAACAATGTCTAATTACCATATGGATAATAACTTAGAGATGTGCTGTATTGGTTTAAAATAATGCAATTTTTATAGACCATGATTTAGATATGTCAGAATTCCTTTCTGTTGTATGTACTTCTCTATTCCTTAGACTTCATTGTGTTTCCTAATCCCTTTGGGATATTTAAAACAGTGTTTAAGAACAATTTATCTATAAACTGAAAACATGTGATTATGATTAGACTTCATCAGAGCCACATTCAAATCAATTTTAAGAATCATAATGTTTAGTAGTACATTTGAAAGATTATATTAATAGATGACTTTCACACATGTTTGGCACAAGAAAATGGAAGGAAAGGTATTCATATTAAGTCATATGGAAACATAGATGATGAACAGGCAGACATTTGTTCATTTGATCATTCATATATCCAATAATGTAGTGATTCTCTATCAGGGATGATTATATCCCCCAGGGACATTAGGCAATTTCTGCAGATATTTTTGGTTGTCACACATGAGGGAAGAGGAAGTATTATGCTATCTTGTGAATGATAACCAGGGATGCTGCAAAGCATCCTACGGTATACAAGGCAGTTCCCTACAAGAAAGAATGATCCAACCGAAAGTGCTACTAGGTCTTAGATTGAGAAACTAATTTAAACTAAAGTTTATTTCTCGTCAAACTTCTTCATTCAGGTTCTAAGTCCTGGGATTCATAAAATAAAGTCTAATTCACATTGGTACCATATTTAAACAAATTTATAGAACCTATAGTACAGTAATTAAATATGCCTCATTTGCATCAGGCAGAACAGAGTTCAAACTTCAGATCAACCACATGTTAGCTTGTGCTTTGGGCAAGTCTTCTAACCTTTTGTGACCCTAGTCTTTTAGTCTGAAAAATGATAATGTTTGCTGAAAGGTTCTGCAGTAGAGAATGAGATTAATTGAAATGATTTATCTTCAGTGCACAGCAGAGTGTGTGCACTTAGGAAGTTTTCAGGAAATGGTACCAGTTAATGTTACCTTTGCATGAACTAAATAATTTGATCCTGACCTAATTACATACCACATTTTATTGTTTTTAAGACAGCATTAATTAGAACATACATAATTATTTTATTTGTCACTAAGAAAAAGTGCTGTCAATTAGACTGTGACACACAACCATTTATAAAATGTGTCCCAATTTCAGAGTAGTTAATCTGTGGGAGTAAACATGGGTCTTAGAATTTATTATTGTAAAATTCATCAAGAAGTCTTATTTTCTTAGGTGCAACTGAACAAAACTACCATTAACCACACTCAGCAACAACAGTGGAATTAGAATGCACGGCCTTTTGTGCAGCATCCACAGAGTCATCAAAAAGCAATTCACTTTGTAGCACCTTCCCATTCCTGGATGGCAGCACAGGTGCAAACAAAGGAGACTCACATGCAGGTCCTGGGTCAACCCTGGCCTAGAATCCTCATGTGCCTTAGGAGCTGATGTCTGATACCATACATAGAATTTCTAAGATGCACAACAGGGACATGCTCATTTATAAGTGTTGCTGCACTTATGGAATCAAAAGAACTAAGGTTTTTCATTAGGTACTTATAGGCCATGTATTATAGAACATCTGAGGAATGTGTAATTTGCCAATAAGGATCACTTTTTAATCAATTGCCTGCTAACACATTTGACGTTTCAACTTTATCAATTTTCCAGGGACAGTAGAGCTAGAAAATTAATCAAAGATCAAATGCTTATGCAGAAAAACAGAGTATATTGTTGACTCTTTACTCGAAATTATTACCTGTGCATTCTTATATAATTAGCAATACTGAAACTCAAAGGAGTTAGATGACTTGCCCCAACTCATGGATTAATAAGCCTAGAACTAAGGTGTTTTATTCCCTAGTTTGATTATTTCCAGGCACACTGTAATAAATTCAGCCCTCCACCTATTTTGTAAGTAAAAAAATTATTGGGGCAAACTTATTTGCTTATTTATTGTGTCTGGCTACTTTAATGCTACACTGGTGTGACAGGAAACACATAACCAAGCGTAAAATATTTATTATCTGGCCCTTTATAGAAAACAATTGCTGATCTCAGCTCTTAAGCATAATTATAAATTTTTTGACTATCACTATTAATCTATGTAAAAAGTTAAAAAGAAAACATGTTTATTCCTAATGTTTGATAATTAAAAACATATACCCATAAAAATTTTAAGAATTTATCTTTTTTATAATTTTAAAATTTTGTTTTAATTAGTTGTACATGACAGTAGAATGCATTTATGCACTTTAATGTATCATACAAAAATGAGGTATAATTTCTTATTTTTCTGATTGTACATGTTGTAGAATCACAACAGTCATGCAGTCATGTATGTACATAAGTTAATTGAGTCTGTTTCATTCTACTATCCTTCCTGTTCCCATATCCCCTCCCCTCCCTTTACTCTCCTCTACAGAATCTAAAGTATGTCTATTCTTCCCTAGTGCCCCCCCTTATTATGAAATAGCATTCACATATCAGAGAAAACATTTAGCCTTTGGATTTTGGGGATTGATTTATTTTCCTTAGCATGATATTCTCCAAATCAAAACTACTCCAGTAAAAATTTTATCTTTAATTGGAAAATGACATTTATATTTATGGGGTACAATGTGATATTTGGATGCATGTTTATACTGTGGAATGATTGTGTATACTTGAAAATCTTTAGAACCACAAAGCCTGGCCCTAAACATTTGTCTACATCAGCAGTTTTTTTTCCCCCTATAAGGGCCAGATAGCAAATATTTTTGGTTAATTTTTAAGCCTTGTGAGCCACAAGGTCTCTCTTACAAATTCTCAATTCATGCAAGAATTGTAAGCTAGATAACCTAGATAACTATTCACCAATAGGTTAGGAAAATAGTGAGACTTGAGGAGTACAAATTTAAATGAATGATCTTTTAAGCAGTATTCTGTATTTCTATTAAACTAAATGAGATTTTGCCCTCATTTAAGAACTGTATGTATAAGATTTTCCAAACAAGGGCTTCTGGTTTCCATGGACAAGTACTGCTCTCTAAGCAATGCAAATTTAACTCCTTTAGGAATCTGTTCATATCTACTATGTGTACACTGCATTCCTTAAATATAATCTTAATACAGTGGCTAGAATGATCTATTAAAAAATAAGTCAGTATGTGCATGTATGAGTATTTTACAATGAATTCCATTTTTCTGTATATCTTTAATACACTTATTAAAAATAATAAATTAATGGAAGACCAATATATTAAATAGAGAAAGGGGATGGTGGGAGGAGGGGATGAAAAGGGGAAATTCTTGGGAATGAAATAGAGCAAAGTATATCCCATGCATGTATGAATATATCAAAATAAATCCCACTGTTATGTATTACTAGAATGCACTAATGAAAATAAGTCAGTAGTGCATGTCTGTAATCCCCGTGGCTTGGGAGGATGAGGCAGGAGGATTGCAAGTTCAAAGCCAGCCCTAACAATGGTGAGGTGCTAACAACTCAGTGAGACCCTGTCTCTAAATAGAAATACAAAATAGGGCTTGGGATGTGGCTCAGTGATCAAGTGCCCCTGAGTTCAATTCCCAGTACCCACCACAAAAATGTCAGATCACATCACCCCTCTGTGAAAACTCTCCTATGGTACAGAGTCTGAGAATAATGCCCAAAGTCCTCACAAAGATGCCCTGTGTAATATATCTGCCCCTTCCTCAACCTCTCTGACTATGCTTCCTGCTACTTTCCCCTTGCTCACTAGACCGACCCCACTCATCCTGGATTGTTCACTTTTTTGTTGAAATACTAGATAAACTCTCACTGGAGGCTCTTTATATTTGCTGTCTCCTCTGCATGGATTGTTCTTCCCCTAAGATGCCTGTTTAATTCATTCCCTCACTTTCTACATATCTTTAATCAAATTTTACCTTCCTAGTAAGACTTTCCCTGGAGGAACTTTCAAAAATGTCCACACCTCAACTTCCCTTTACCCTATAAGTACACATGCTATCCATATTCAATGCTTTATTTTTTTTTTCTCTTTAGCACTTTTCACTCTTGGATATACCATAATTCATCTTACATCATCCCATTAGAATGTAAGCTTCTTGGAGACAGGAACAATTTAGTCTGGTTTTTTTCACTGTTGTCTATAGCCATTCTACCCTGAATTGGCCTGATTTTGTCTGTTTTGTTCACTGTTACATATCTAGTACCCCAAACAGTGTCTAGCACATAATAGGTGATCTGTAAATATTTATTAAATGAGTAACATAATTTGCTGAAGGGGTTTGATAAGATTGCGTTTGCTAAAAGAATTCCACTGCCAAAATAAATTTGAAATGCCAGCTTTAAGAGTGTCAAACTCATTGCTTGATGATCACTCCTATGTCCGCACTCTTTTGCTGTCCTTGAACATTCCCAAGTATGCAGCTTAGTAGATTATATCTTCTCAGTTTCACAGCACTTGTCACTTTAAAAATCAATACTACATTATACTTTGTATATTTGGACAGATTATTTTTGAAATCTATAAATCTCTAAATCAGAGAAAAAGCCTCCCTTTGGTGGGCTGCCCTTGATTATTCCAGAATGGAAAGAGAGAACCTGTCATTCTTTGTCAATCAGCTTGGCACATATTTGACAGCACACAGTTACAGTGAAAGAGAGCCACGTTACAGTGGTCTAGCAAACCTAATTGTAGATAAATAAAAGAACAGTCACCCAGCATGAGGGGAAAGAGAAAGAAACTCTACTACATAAGGTTGTGTTTTTACATCCATCAGCCTTCATTTGTCATAGCCTGCCTGAAAATCTAGGCCAGAGAAGTGAGGCTCTAACAGAATATTGATTCCATTTCATTTTTCATTTCTTGCTACCCTTTTTAGCAAATAGTTTGTATGTGGAATGAGAGATGGTGCAGTCAATATATGTGACCAGGGAACATTTATTTTCAAGGCTTACTTTGATCTTTTCATACCAGAAAGCCATATATTTTTGGTTGGTCGTTCAGTTTTACTATAATATTGCAATTGTCAGCTCTTGCTGCAGTAACAAACAACCCCAAAATTCCAATAATGTAACAAACATTTATTATTTACTTACATTATCTGTCTGCAGATTAGCTGCAGCTATGCTCTATCTGATGAGTTGGATAAGTCAAGGTCTCTTTTCATTGTAGACTGTAGATCTGCTCCAAATATCTTCTCAATTCAGGACCCAGGCTGAAAGAACAACTTCTGTATGATATATTATTCTGTCCTGGTGGAAAACAAGCCCTTTTATATTCTATTTTGAAATAGGGTCTCACTAAGTTTCTGAAGCTGGCTTGAACTTGCAATCCTCATGCCTCAGACTCCCATGCCTCTGGAATTACAGATGTGTACCACCACACCCAGCCTATGTGTTGTATTCTTATATTTCCAGCTATTAGCCAGACACTACAGCACAGTAAACATTTAATAAGTCTTTGTCAAATGAACAAATGAATACATGTTTAAACATATGTAAAAGTCTGTTTATATCTTCTTTACAGTAGGTTTGAAATACATATTAATTTTACATAGTAAAATGAATAAGTAAAATGAAGGAAACTTCAGTAAATTAAAAATAAGGAAGTAAAATAAAGAAAAATTTATTAGTGGCATACTATCTTTTGAAACACCAAAATTTCTAGTTAAACACATGCAAAATGAACTTAATGCTGAATTAGAAATACAGTGTTCAAAATAGAGAAAAAGCCAAGTGTGATGATCCATTCCTGTAATCTCAGGGGTTCAGGAGACTGAGGCAGGAGGATCACAAGTTTAAGGCCAGCCTCAGCAACTTAGCAAGGCCCTAAGCAACTTAGTGAATCCTGTCTCAAATAAGAAATAGAATGACTGGGGCTATAGCCCCAGTATCAAAAAAATAAAATAAAATAAAATAAAGGTGGAAAATATAGCATGTTTCTGAATAAATATATTTAATCTACAAAAATGTATGTTTCAACCCAGATTAGATAAATAAATTCTATGTGAGTCAGAAAAGAAAAATAATGTTAAATAAACAAATTTTAGGAAAATATATGTTAATTTGCACATGACTTGCTATTGTCACCTTCAAAGATTTATTGGGTCTTTTTTTTTATCAGTTACTTTTGCTTCACTGCTTGTAGAATCAGCAATTGCCCAATAGTAGTAAAGCCATTTAATAAGAAAGAACTAAAACTGAAGGTGCTTAGATTTACTCCATTTCAAAAACCTACCGGGGCAAGCCAAGTACAGTGGCACATGCTTGTAATACAAGGTGACTCCAGAGACTAAGGGAGGAGGATTGCAAGATTAAAGCCATCCTCTACATTTTAGCAAGATACTCTATCAAAATACAATAAAAAAGAGCCAGGAACGATGTAACTCAGTGGTAAAGTGCCCTGGGTTCAATCCTCACCCAGTACTGAAAAAAAAAAAAATCCCTAATAGGGCAAGATTTAAAAATTGACCATGCAACTTTCCTAGGGAGCATTGATAAAGGGTTATGCTCTATTAACTAATTAAATAATTCATTTTCTTAAAATGTACATTTGATGTTGTAGCAAATTATCATGAAAATAAAACTCTTCATTATAAGGGTCTTAACTCCTGGTGTACAGTGTTGGTTTGCAGAGGACATTAAGAATAAGTCAAAGAAGAAAACCTAAATGGAAGTGTTCTATTATTAGAAGTGAGGGATTTTTTGTTGTGTTGAAATTCCATGAAGACTTTCTTATCTGAATGTTCTTTGAAATTGAATAGTTTCTACTTACAAAAACTGGCCAATATAATTAGTGATGTTTCCATTTTAGATGTGGCCTTCTTCACCTTATCTTAAATCATATAAAGATGTGAGGCCATTTGGGAGATAAAAGATTTACTCAGACCAATTCTCTGACCTGGATACCAGAGGTTTGGCAATCATAAACACACAATGAGGAACCCTTGGAACATTTTCAAGTCTGTGTAAGAATTTATTTCCTTTTCTGTGAGAGAGACAGGATTTTCTCTCATTTGTATTCTTAAGAAAACACTGTATAATGGAGTTAAAGAAGAGGAAAAAGAATTAGCATGATATTAAGACCCACATCTGCCAATTTTAGCAAGAAGCCATAATAAGCACATGTATATATATGCACATACACATGTATGTGCATGTGCGTGTGTGCA
Source organism: Marmota marmota marmota (assembly GCF_001458135.2). Lineage (NCBI taxonomy): Eukaryota > Metazoa > Chordata > Mammalia > Rodentia > Sciuridae > Marmota > Marmota marmota. The sequence goes on along the minus strand of NW_026000249.1, from coordinate 20,371,462 downwards.
CGTGCACACACACACACACACTATATGTATATATACCAGAATGAGGAAGAAAGTGGGAATTTAGTGACAGATACAGCCTGTATAAATCTCAACTCTTCCATCTGCAAGCTTCATGGTTTTAAACAATTGACGTATTCTCTCTCCATCTCAGCATCTGTGAAATAGATAAAAAATTATTTTTGTAGGGCAACATGTATGAAAAGCACAATGTTTGGCAATAAATATTTAGAAACCGTAGTCTGTTAATATTATTATAACAGTTAAAATCATCATAGCAGTTAGTTGACATTTTCAGCACAGCTAAAAATTTTTAGTAGTATTTTCTTTTTTAAAAACATTTATTTTTTAATTCCAATTTGTTACACATGTGAGTAGACTGCGTTACAATTCATATTACACATATAGATCACATTTTTTCATATCTCTGTTTGTATAAAAAGTATAATCACACCAGTCATGTAGTAGCATTTTCATATCTTTGCATAGACATGTGGTTTTTCTGGAATTGTTTGTTTGTTGTTTTGTTTTTTAGTTTTTCCAAGTCAAGTTTACTTCTATGGAGGCATGCCTAAATGTTTAAATTTATTTTACCTGTTCTATTTTTTCAGAATCATTATGAGCTTCTTATAGAATATTTTCCTCATAGCCATTTAAGAAAAAAATATACTAAAGAATATTTAAGTGAATTTAATTGGATTTACTACAGTTGACCCTTCAAGCAATATCTTGCCCCAAATAACTGACCTATCTTTTAACTAATAAATTCACACTGAAAACAAACATAGGGAAGTAAATTGTGGAAATTTATCTTCAAAATGGTCTTTCTAAGGTGATTTATCAAAGATGAATGTAATTAGAAATCTGATTTTCCCATTATGTGCCAAGGAGATGTAACCACAAAGGATTTAGAGCTAAACATGATTTTTCTCACTCATTGCTCTATTTTTATGGGACCAAGAGTAAATCTCATCCAGGTATTTGAACCCTTCATTATTTTATTAAACGGTAAAGAGATGACAATAGGAATGTCATCTATTTCATCTACATACTTCTATGGAGAGAAATAATGTGACTTTAGGATGTCCATTCACTGGAAGACTAAATCTAAGACTACTTTGGTGACCTGTAGACAAGGAATGCAGTTGTCCTTTGGCATATTCAGGGGATTCGATTAGGACCACTGTGGATACCAAAATACATAGATGTATATTCCCTTTTATAAAATGACATGGTATTTGTATATAACCTCCCCACATATCTAGAGTACTTACAGAACCTGATACAATGCACATTATATCTAAACAATTGTACTGTATTGCTTAGGAAAGATGACAAGAAAACCATCTGTACATGTTTGGTACAGATGCATTTTTAAAAATATTTTTGATCCCTAGTTGGTTGAATTCATGAACACAGAAGAACCTAAGGATACAGAGAACCAACTGTATTGTACATCCTGTAGGTGCAAACCCTGGGCAATTCATTTGGCATACCATCTTTTCCTCAGTCAATCTACTAAGCACCTGCTTAAAACTTGGAGCTCTAAGTATTATTTGGGCTACCCTAATGTCAGCCATATTTTTCAGCTGCTCACTGAAAATCTGTATCAGTGCTATTCACAGGCACCTTGACTTATGTGCCCAACCTTAGCACATTAATGCATTTCCATATACAGGCTCATGTATCCATATTATACCCCTTGTCTCTTTCTCCCAATCTTTAAAATCTCAGTGACTCTCAACATTTTCTTTTCCCTTATCAAATTCTGCCAATCCTGCACAGATACAACATCATCTTAAGAGTGATCCTCCCTGAATATCCATGCTCCTCCTATTTTTTCAACAATTACTTGAACTTCTAAAATGCTTCCCTAACTATTCTCCATCCACCAGTCTCTTATCCTCCCTCCAATCTGCCACTAGAGTTATCATCTTAAAAAGTAAAGTTAGGTTGGTTTTGAACAAATATTATAAACTTGGTATATATAATCAATCATAGAAAGAGCTTTTCTCTGTCTTCTGTGTCTAAAATATCCTATGTAGGTTAGCAGAATATTGTACTATTTTGAATCTTTATACAAACTGGACTCCTCACCACCTCAGCACCTTTACACTTGCTCTTCCCTCTTCTTGGAATTTTTTTTTTCCAGTAAGATATTGCCCATCTCTGCTCTTCATTCAATTTCCTCCTGAGAGTAGACACATTCTTTGTTTATCATTATGTAAAATAGAGCCATCATCACTCTTTTCTTACAATCTTATCTTTCCTCATAGCATATATTTATATATATATATATGTGTGTGTGTGTGTGTGTGTGTGTGTGTGTGTATACACACACTCATACATCTACATTCATTAACACATTTGGATATATATAGTACATACATATCATGTATATAAATGGACTATGTGCTGTTATACATTATATAAAATATACATACATATGTGAATACATGGGTCATACACATATCTGCATGTGTGTGAGGACTAGAAATTTCTTTAGTATTGTATCCCAGTGTGTAACATATGTAGAAACTCAAAATTATTTGATAAATATTTTGATTAGATGGTGCAGTGCATATCTTCCAATGATACTGTTTTAAGAAAACCATTTTACTAAAAGTGGGATTAATACAAGAAGCTTGTTGTCCATCAAAATAGGTTGTAATGTATAAATACTATAAAACATAAAGTTGTGTCAAATATAACAAACATTAATTATCTGTATTTGGGGGTAGAAATTTAAGGGAATCTGAGGAATAGTGTCATACTATGCTGAATGAGCAAAAGAAATTAGAAATGGGCATGTCTGGAAGGAAGCCTAAGACTTTCCATGCTAAGGCATTGCAGGTTTTAAAACTCATGGGAGTTAATAGTTTTTATAGGAATTCCAGTCCTCTATCCCTTCTAGGTTTATTTTTCCAGTGAAATTTCAAATCAAAATTAAGAATTATTTATTATACTTCAAGTGCAGTAATTACAAAATGTTTGATTTGAGATCCTACATTCAGGTGTCTTATGTAAAATATTCACTTGTTTGCTACAACATTTGTATTTGTTATCTTCCGTTGGTTCCATAGATGAAGATTAAATTATGTAAATATTTTGACAAAGAAGGAAAATACCAATGAAATTAAATTTTAGGTTAAAATAAAGTCAACAAAAGATTAGTTCACTATAAAATAACTCCATTTTAATTTATCATAGGAATGGGTTTTCTAAATCTGTAATGAATAACACAAAGATGTAAAATTTTTAAACTAATTAAGGGAAATCTCGAAATAGAAGAGGAGATTCTGTATTTAACTCTAGCAAATTACTTAGAGGGGGAAATAATCTGTGCTATGAAAACATGCTCAACTGTCTGAATGAGCAAAGGTTTCTATTAATACACAGCCTAACTAAAATCCCACAGGCTTAAAGTGCAACAATATTTATTTGCCATTCAACAATTTTTTTTCTTTAGCATCTAATATGTCACAGGAACTGCCAAAGATATAATGAATGAACAAGGTAAATATGTGTCTTGTTCTCACAAATGATAATTCTATAGGGATGGTCAAATTATATACACAATTTGACTACTTCTGGTGTATTTAAAGAAAAAAAAAGAAATTAGAACAGCACAAATGAGGCTACAGTGTGGCTGTGGAAACAATGATCTTTGGTGTCATTTTAAAAAATCCCCTCTGGGCATGTTCATGCCCACCTGTAATCCTAGCTTCTCAGGAGGCTGAGGCAGGAGGATTGCAAGTTCAAAGCTGGCTTCAACAATTTAGCAAGGCCCTAAGCAACTTAGCGAGACCCTGTCTCAAAATTTAAAAAAAGTAAAAGAGTGGGGATTTGGTCCAGTGTCTAAGTAGTTCTGGGTTTAATCCTTGGTAGCAAAAATAAAATAAAATAAAAACCCAATGGGTGGGAATAACTACTCTTGCATCAAGTAACCATCTTCCTACTGGCCCATAATGACTCATCTCAGATGGTCTAACCATAGCATTTATCTGGAATCCCAATTCACACTCCACAATACAGATAACTTTATAGGAACAAGTTAAATTATTCTTTATTATCAGAGAGGTATGACATTTTATCAGCATATGTCATAATGTGAAATAGATTCAGATGATGAAAGCAAAATTGCTTAATGCTTAGAAATGACATTAATTAGAATAAATCAGTTTATATATGTTTTTGGAAAGCATGGAAAGGTAGCTAATACTAGTAGAAACAGCATGAACTTTGGATTCAAGCAGAACTATGTTTGAATATTAACTCTCCTACTTCTCATGGGATATTAGGCAAGTTATTCACATCATCATTACCATCACTACTACCCTTCCCATTCCAACTTTTTTTCTAATTTGCAAAGTGTGAATTTGTTATAGTAAATGTTTGGGAGAGGTAAATAGTAGTCATTATACAAAAGGTAACTATAATTTCATCACTAAATAATCTATGGCTGTTATGAAGCTAATCTGAAACCTCTGTCTAGTATCAGTAATTATCAAAAATCAATGACTATCAGAAGAAAAGTCTCTGGTAGTCAGGAAAAAATAGAAAACTGCACTTTATTTTGAATAAACATGCAAAATGAATGGTAGTGACACAGGTTCAAGTTTACTCAGGTTAGATGCATAATGCATATTTGACTTTCAGTATAATTTAAATATCATACATGAATTTGTCTTGGCAATTCATGATTATATATACATAGCATACCTGTGCAGGTAAAAATAAGTGATTACTTTTTTACCTTTTCTTAAATCATTTTTACCTTGCTAAAGATATGCTCTTTTCTCTGCTTCTTTAGAGTAATATACTTTATTTTTCCCTCATAATATTTTGAGATCATGTAAGCAATCACTACACCAAAATGTTTTGTGAATAGAGCATTTAAAGGTGAATTTATAGTGGCTGGGGATATATTAAAAATTCAGTGTTTAAAACTAGATGTGTCCCATCTCTGATCTGAGATCACAGCTATTTCTACCTCTAGCAAAGAGTTATAGTCATTCTGGGTACTGCACTTTGAAGGAACAATACCTTTTCTTGCAATGGGTGGTAAGACCATTAATCAGCAGTTCTGGAAGAGTGAAGTAGCTAGGCTTCTATTGTAAAGGAACTGAGATTTGCACACATACCTATTAATACATAGAGTTAGCCTTGAAGTTACAGACACTTTTGACTAAAGCACCGTCTCCTCCCACTAGTAGTCATTATAATAAGAACTGGAGAAATAGTCTCCCTTAAGAGTATGTGCTGAGCACCCATAAGTTGCAAGATACCCCACTGTGCTATGTAAGAATATAGTAGTGTGGAGTCAGGGTTTCCTGCCCTCACAGACGAAGAGAGAATAGAATAGGTACAAACACAGTATATAAAGGAAACAATGACATGAAGACACGTACACACAGCAGTGCTGAGAGGCTCCAGGGAAGAAGAGGGAAGAAGAGACTCGGGTTAATCAGGAGCCCCTCTCTAGGGAAGATTGCCCAGGCCCTGACTGATGCCTGACATTGATTAATCGATACTCTATCCTAGTGTTTAACAAGTGTTCCATCCAAAAAGTCTTCTGTAATATTTAACTTCACTTCCTTCAGCTTCAATTTATGCACATTTCTTTTGTTCTTTCTTCAAGAGAGCTAGACAGTAGTCACTAAGAAAACAGTTTATATTCATATATCTAAAGGGATTGTTTTTTTCTGTCATGCTTCAGTCTTCTCCGGACTAAGGAAAAACAAACAATAAAACAATTAATTTAATCATTCCTCAAAGGCCTATTTAATTTGACTGCTTGATAAATAATAAGCTTTGATACTGTGCTTTAAGTGTTTACTCTTTGGAAAGAAACTTAATTTCGACAGTGTTGTAGATAGAATTATTTGATTTACATCTCAAAAAAATCGTAGATCCAAATCCCAGCACAGAAATCTAGTGAAATAAAAAGTTTGTAAAGTAAAATAAGCATCAGGGTGATTGAGATTATTGAAGCTAGCACCAGAATTTATATGCACATATTATAAACTGTACCTTATATTATTGTCTAAATTTACTTTTTTGAAAAATAGAAAGTCTCTGTGTTTCTATATAATAATGTCATGCAATTATTACACAATTCAAGAAGATTTTAGATCAATTGTTTTAACTTTAGTGTGTTCCACAGAGACCTCTATTTTTCTTTTCTCTGCACCAAAAGGTATGTTTTTTGAGACCCTATGTACCATGCAGAAATTGATCTGCAATACATGTGGAGTCTCCAAGGGTGTATTTAAATTTAGTAATTTTATTGCTAACTGTGAAGTTAATCTGCACTGTATGGGTTCTTTTCCCCAGGAAACTGAAGTAGCAGTTCAAGCTAAACAACCGGATGTGGAGAGGATTTTGTCTAAAGGGCAGCATTTGTACAAGGAAAAACCAGCCACTCAGCCAGTGAAGGTAATGAAGCAACCTTTAGCAATATCCATTACCTCATAATGGGTTATGCTTCCCCTGTTGTACATTTGCCATTGATGTGGTCTATTTATAATCAATGAAATAACTTGTAAGGAAATATTGGCCATACTACCATAGCAGAAGCAAAGCTGTCTTTTTGTTCAACGAAGCCTATTTATATAGTGTGATCTTAAGGCTATTAACGAGTCATTGCATTAAAGGATTCATTTCTGTCCTGGTGTGCTGCCATCAACACAAAAAGTAGTCCCACCTTCAAGGTAGATTAAATTCTTTGGGGCTTTATTGCTTTGCTTGCCAGCCTTGATGCTTTTCATATTGTTTGGCTTAATTCAAATCAAGCTACTGCATCATACTGTCTGTCTCCAACAGCTGTAAAGAATCACAATATGGTCTGTGACCTTTCCTTTCTCTGTTGCTCTTTCTTATGAAAAAGGAAAACCAGCATTCGGGCTTCAGTACTTTATTGGGTCAAGAATTTTTAGTGAAATGTCATGTAATTGCTTCTTTCTTCGCTAAAAAGCTGGTCTGGGTGAAAGCTTTCTCCTTCTTTCCCTTCTCTTTGTGCATTTTGAAGTCTAGGGCACATTTATTCACAGGCTATTAAATGAGGAGAAAAATGGAAAGACAGGTCCGTTTTCAAAAAAACAGCTAATCAATGTCTTCCATTTGCAAATGAGGGTCCAGTGATAAATAGACATTAGGTATAGGTTACCTTATTTGCTGCACCTGACCATTATGATGAAGGTTCCTCGAGAGCCTGTAATGGTGGCTGTTTATTGATCAGTCTTGGTTTCTCAGCTAATGTTGCAGGCTGAGATTTAGTGAGCCTCACCCTTATGTTTAAAACTGCACTAAAACAGTGCAGGTCAATAACCTCATTATACAGAACCAGTTTGTCCTTGCAAACAACATTACCATGACTTAGACTCTGTCTCTAAGGTCACCACTTAGTTTCCCTTGTGCTTGGCCCAAGTTTCATTTCTAGAAAATTGTTTGTTTTTCCTATAGCTTACAAGGGACTATTCTTTAGATAAATTTAAAGTTTGGGCCTATAAATAATATCCAAATACTAGATGCTAAAAGGCACGGGTTTCTCTGTAGATTTCAATGTACCTTTATTTGAGAATACTTTTGTTTTCAGTCCTAAAATCCAGAAAAAAAATAATTTAATTCCAATTCCAAGCTCATTATGATCATTTTTCATAAAAAGACAATGTGTTTCATATTGGAGAGCTAGAGACAGTACTGAAAGCAGCAAATTTCAGGGTTCTTTTCAGTTTTTAGGTTGTTTTGTGTGTGTGTGTGTGTGGGGGGGGGGTGCTGGGGATTAAATCCCAGGGCTTTGTGCATGCTAGCAAAGTATTCTACCACTGAGCTGTATATCTAACCCTCAGGATTTTTATTTATACTTTAAGGAAAGCCAATCCCTAGAGCAGTTACCAGATTGATTCTCACTATAGCCAGTCATAACATGGACAAATGAACTGTTGCGTAGATTCATTCTATCTACTCTTGGTTAATCTTCAAAAACTTAATGCCATATAGTTATGACAATGAGCCAGAATTTAGCACCAATTATTAAAGATTACTAATTTGCATTTAATTCCCTTTGCTTTGTAACTGAGAGTCTAGACAATTTTTGCTCTAATTATTATAGATAAAACAATCCAAGCAGTTGATGTTAACTTAATCACACACAATCCCCTCCCCCAACTCCTGGTGCATTTTGACCTCAGAACTAAGATCTGGCATACCTGAGCTTATCTACTTTTTGCTGTTGCATTAGTAATATAAAAGGAGAATTACCTTTCTAAAAAAGAAAGAACAAGGAAATATAACTTCCTTTTTCTTTCACATCCCTTAAAACCATTTTGTAACAGTCAGTTTTCTTTCCCTGCTTCCCGACTCAGCTCATTTGGGAGAAATAGGACTTAAGTGAAAACTCATTCCTGTTGTCTCACTTTTCTCTTGAGTTTGGAGACAAACCAACATATAAAGGTGATAGGGGCAAAAAGAGAAAACTGATTTGGAGATATGGAGTTTGGAGAAATAGTTTACTAACAACAACAACATCATCATCATCATCATCATCATCATCATCATCATCATCATCATCATCTTTATTTTGTAGTGCTGGGTACAGAATCCAGGGCCTCTTGCATGCTACACAAGTGCTGTACCACTGAGCTACACCCTCATCCCCACAACTTTTGATATGGACCATGATCTTAGAAACACCTTAATATTAGCTGGGGTTTGTGCTAGCCTGAAATGCTAAAGGCTCAAAAAACAAACAAACAAACAAAAAAACTCACAGTTCAGAGTGGCACTCAACAGCATAAGGCTGAAAGCTGTGAAGGCTGTTTAAATCTTCACATGGATCAAAACTTTCTCTTTTAAAGGTTACAAATAATTTTTCTGAAGGTTGAACCCTTGCTCTGATGGTATATGAATAAAGCCTTTTTTAAAGTTGAATTCATATATCAAAATTTTTAAAATATGCTATTTCTTTCTTTTTTATTTGGTACTGGTGATTGAACTCAGGGGCTCTCAACCACTCACTGAGCCACATCCCCAGCCCTATTTTGTATTTTATTTAGAAACAGGATCTCACTGAATTACTCAGCACATTGCCATTACTGAGGCTGGCTTTGAATTCATGATACTCCTGTCTCAGTCTCCCAAGCTGCTGAGATTACAGGAGTGTGCACTGCTAAAATATGCTATTTCTTTTTTATTTTTTATTGATTTTTTTAAAAAAAATAAATGACAGCAGAGTAGAGAGGTAGGAGGGAAAGGGAGGTGACAGGGGGTTAACAAGGAGGGTGGAATGTGATAGACATCATCATCCAAAGTACATGTATGAAGACACGATTGGTGGCAACATACTTTATATAAAATATGCTATTTCTAATGCTTTTTCTCCTTAATGCTGATCTGCCTCATCCTTCAATATAAGGGAAATGGGTCTGAGAAGCTTGCTGTACATTTTGGGGGAAGGTACATTTAGAAATTATGACAATTATGAGCAAGAAAGTGATATTCTTAAAAAAGAAAATGAAAATCCCTCCTGATGTGCATTCAAGACCCAGTATTTAAATGGATAATTAGTATGTCCACTGCTTGCTGACTTTCTAATTAAGGACACATCAGAGAATGCTTCTCTTTCATAGGAAATTGACTACCTATTGGCACCTCCACATTCAGTATCAAACAGCCTGTCTGTTTAGCTGCTAAATTCTGCTAAGCTGAGTCTGATTGGGAGAGGGGGTCACCCCTATTCAGTTTCTTTCCTTTTTTCCTCTTTGCTTCATCAATTTCTGTAGGATATTCTTAATTTTAAAAGATGGTCAATTTTTGGTTTATTTTTTTTCATGCCTGACTAACCAACTTCTTCCTTATTGTCTTTGAGGATGTCCTATAAGAGTCAAAAATATATTATGAGACAGTTCTATGAATGACATCAATATAGCACTAGATCTCTGATATAAAATTACTGGGATAATCTTAGAATCGCATGATTGAAGAAATAAGCATCATTATTTTGCTTTTCTTCTCTCTCTTTGCCCTCCACTTCACTACTGGGTACACACACACACACACACACACACACACACACACTCATACACACTTTTATTCACTATATTTGTATATTACTCCTTTATCTTAACTTCAGAAATTGTTGAAGATGACTGTGTAAGTTAGGTAAATTGTTTAAAATTTTTCTAAAGTTATACCTTTTGTAATAATGTTTTATATTAATGTCATCAATGGGATCAATTTGAATACGTTCCATTTTCCACTACTAGGTCCTCAGTAGTATCCCATTTAGCAGTTAAAAAGCAACAAAATGGCTGTTATTAGTGACAATAATAACAACTATAGAAGGAATAAACCATTTGTTCTTTGGTTTTATAAAATTGTTTTTTTAACTCTCTAGTACTTTAGCATTTAAATGCCATTTTCTTCCATCCATACTCATTTTTAATTTTCTCTTAAAATGTTTACATATATATTGATTTTGAAATGCTTATATCATCTTTCATATATCAGAACTGAGAGCATTAATGGAATTTAATATCACTTACTGAAATGATAAGATGAAGCCAGATAGTTTGAATTGTTAAGTTTTTATATTATCAAAAGAAATCTTGCTTACATCAACTTTATATTTTATTTCCTCATCTTGAATTATTTTAAAATATAATAGTAAAAATAAGATATGAGGAGTCTTATATATTTGGTCAAAGGATTTCAACCCAACCTTAAACACAAAGTAATTGCTGTAGACAAATTTTCAAGAGGGCAAGTATAATCTTCCAGGCATTATTTCCTCAGATATAATTTGCAAAATGACAGCATCATTAGTCATTTTCAATTACAGTCAATCACAACTAGGGATGTTTAATTTTCCCAGCTGTTTTGTTGTTAATTAACTAGATTAAGCTAGGGGTTTGTTTGTTTTTTTTTTTTCGACCAAACAAGTTTGTTCTACTGCCAATATCAATATCTTAACATTCCAAGAATTTCCTAAGTTTTTTTTGTTTGTTTGTTTTTTGTTTTGCTGACCAATCTTTAACATATTACTCACAACTGATGTATGTCTCATCATGCATCAAGATTTATATATGCTATAACAGGTCAAGTAATGTCTTATTTATCCAAATGTTACTCAGTTAAATATTACTAAAATTATAACAATATCTGAATTTCATTAGTGTGTTGTTGGTCAAAATGTTGCCCAATTAAATATTATTAAAATTACAACAATATTTGGATTTTATAAATTACCTATCATGGATATTGTCTCATTTAAACTGGTACAATATTTTGTAACATCAGAAATCAATAGAGATGACAGACTGTCTTCAAATGATCAAATCCATTTTAACTGACTCTTTCAGTAAGCATAATAACAACAGAAAGAGTTGGGAGACTTATAGAAAGAAGGTAACAATATTAGAGGTATTTTATAATTTATTGATACACGAGTAATAGAATTTCTTTTTTAAAATAACAGAAGTTTGTACTATATCTGAGACAAAAGACTATAAGAGGTTGAATAAATTCTAATCGTGATGTATGAACAGTATGAACATGAAGACACTCCCACTTTCCTATTTTGGAGATAAAATTTATAATAGACTTTTTAAAAATATTTTTTAGTTATAGTTGTTGATGGACCTTTATTTTATTTATTTATTTTCATGCAGTGCTGAAGATCAAACCAAGTGCCTCACACATGCTAGGCAAGTGCTCTACCACTGAACCACAGCCTCAGCCCCTATTAAGAGACTTTTGAGAAATTTATGAATATAAATTTTTGGGGATATGGATAAGATAGCTGAATGTCTAATTATATTTAACTTCTTAATTGTGTAGTACTTTCATATTTGCAAACCTTACCTTTAATGAAATAACATTAATTTACAAATATTGTTTTTGCAACATTTATATTTTATGAAATAACTTCATTCAAATTCTTTTTCTTTTTTTTTTCCCCATGGTGCCGGAGATTGAACCCAGGGCCTTGTGCATGTGAGGCAAGCACTCTACCCACTGAGCTATATCCCCAGCCCTCAAATTCTTTATGTGTATATCCCAGAATTCTAGAGCTCAGAGTCTTTCTTCTATGTTATTTATAATATTGTGCTGTGAGAATCCCCACATGATGCTATTAAAGCATCTAAAAACTACTAGGAACATACCTGTAATCAAAAAATTAGGAATATTTAGCTTATTGCAGCATGGGGAGAAAGCACTCCAGGGAGTTTGTGGGGCATCTCAGTAAGAGGACTTAAGGAGAGCCTCTAGGAGGGTTTAGTTGGCTGAGTGATTCTAAGCAGGAATTAGGTAAGTGGAAGCCATGTCTGGAATAGATGCTGTCAAGAAATAGAGTCAATGTGATGATGAGGTATCCTAACTTTTATCTAGAAGGTAAGAGGATTAAATCAAGAGTAGACCATGTCACTGTTAAAGGAGAGCAGTGCCTCATATTAGTAGTCATTTCTGTGGTAGCAGATGGCCTTGTTTCGCTGTAGGTTATGTCTTTTAAGTGAGGTGTGTGTGTGTGTGTGTGTGTATGCACACACATATCTCACTTAGAAATTAGGAAATATATATATATCCAGTTATTTGTCATCTACCAGTAGGGACATTTTTCACTTTCTCATTGCTGTCACTGGGATTTTTATCCCAAACCTCAATAACCATTTCACAAAGTATTAGAAAAGCTGACCTCTACATTTTTTCTTAAACAAATACTCTATAATTCCCCAATAGACTAACTTATTTGTTTGCTTTTTATAAATGATCTTTAAAATACTTGTTTACAGGTTTAGCAGGCATATCACACATACTTGTAATACTAGCCTGGGAAACTTAGTGAGACCCTGTCTCAAAATAAAATAAAGAGGTCTGGGATGTAGCTCAGTGGTAGAGTGCTCCTGGGATCAATACCTAGTACCAAAGGAAAAAAAAAATGACTTGTTAACAATTACTTCTACCACTGGTGAATATATGAGGTTATATACTAGGAATAATTGCTAATGGTTTATCAACTTTCTTGACTTTCTTTACTTTTTGTTTAACCAAATCTTCTCATGTTGCTTTTGTAAGCATCCCAAACGCATCTTTTGTGAAATATTACATATTTCACACCAATATGTAACTATATTGTTCAAAATAAAGCCACTGAGACATAGAAGAGATGATAAAGAGTCTACTATGAGATAATTCTTTTCTGAGGAAGTATTTAGGTGAAGAGTCTCCATTTAGGCTTATTCAGTAGCTCATGCTTTAACCAGGCAAGCATTTTTAAAATTTGAATTTTACCTCTGGCCCTCACTTGTATTAAATACATTTAAATAGACAGACATAGAGACATAGGTGTTTCAATGACAATGTTCACATGCATGTCTATGTATATACAGCCATAAGTGGATTCCTTGATTTATTCAGCAGATAATAATTACATGCCAAGCATCGATGAAGTGCAAGATACAAGATTTTTAAATTTTAAAAATCTCAGACTCAAATAGAATTTAAAACTATATTTCACTTTAAATTAAAAAGGAAATCTATAGTAAGAAATCACCTTTTCTTACAATTAATTTATGCTTTTCATGAAGAAGAAATTTCATATCATATGTTATAATTGTCTTAACATTTAACAACTATTCTCAAGCAAAGGTATGTACAATGGAAAAAAAATACAACTGCAAAAATCACCTATGATGAAACTAAATTTTCTCACTTTGAGTAAAATATGAATCCATATTGTTCAATTCAGAGCTCATCTGAGGAAAGCAGGGGACCTATAATTTAATGAGCCTATACAAAGATTAAAAATTTGGGAAATCTAGTCAAGAATAGGTCATAATAACTATCATCCCACTGATTTTACATTTAAAAGTATTTGGAGTTTAAACACATATTTGTTTGTTTGTTTTATAATTTGCTTATGGATTGCTAACATGTATAGCAAATTGTTAACTTTTATACACTTTTACTGAGTGTTGTTCAAAATTTATTTTGTGAAGAGCACTGCACTGGTTGCTTCAACCAAACATTTTTTTTTCTTGCTACCTAAAAGCATTTTACATCCTCATAGAAAAGATGAGGTGATAGAAAATATAGGCACATGCCAGAGAAGCACAAACCAAAGTGAAACAAAACAGAAAAGAACTTGCATGATATATAATCAGTTTGAAGTTTTAAAGTAAACCAGATTTTTTAATTACAAGAATATTTTTGTGATGAGCCAAATCAAAACCTGTAGCCTTTCATAACTGATCTCATTTGCTAATAATTATGAAAAATTGACCCCTTGAAACCTAGGCATTTGTGGAACATCAGAGATACTACTTAATTTTTAAAACCCACCTCTGCATTTGAAATTACAGTGACCCCTAATTTGCCCATCTGGAAATAATTCTGGGCCAGATAACATTTGAATAAATGGGTAGACTTTTCAGAGTTTATGTATTAATAAAGGAAAATTGAATATATATGTTATTTTCCAGATAACCAAAACCTAGTCCTTTAAGCACTGAAATATTTTTATTGTAACTATTTTAATGAAAAATTTTATTGACTATCTTCTGTTTTGCTTCATTAAGCTCTGCATAATATCTAACCAACAATTTTATAGTACTTTACAGTTCACAGAGTTCTTTGCACATTAAACATCTCATTTAGTTTCTCCAACAAAGCTATGAGTTAGGTGGTGATATTATATCCACATTTCAAGGATGGTAAATCTGAGTGACCTATCTGATTTGCCAAGGATCACACAATCAGGAGTAATAAATTAGGACTGAAACCCAAGAATTCAGAATGAAATCACAATGTAATTTAAAATTTCTTAATTTTCAGGGTTGTCACTATAACATCAGCTGTTATACAGTGATGCACGTGAGACATGATGAAGATCATTGCAGATCATTCTTTATTCTGCTGAGGCCCAAATAAAGTGGTCAATTTCCTTTTAGAAGCCAAGCTATAAGATAAATATATATCTTTAAATGTAACCATCAAACACAATTTAGTAATTTTTCATTTCTTTGTCCACTCTCTCTGTGGGCATATGATTGTTGAGTAGAATAGTTGACAGACACTCCAAAAGTATTTAAATCAATTTCTGATTTCATTATCCTTCTCCTCTCCCTTCTTTCTCCTTTTATTTCTCCCTTTCCCTCTTCTACTCTCCCTCCATCTTTCTCTCAGATTGTACAAGTGATTTCCTGTAAGTTAAATGATGTATGATGAGTCATGGTACCATATGTTAACCATATATTGAAATGTCATCTCTTCATTGAAAGACTATGATTACTACATCTTAGTTATCAACTTTTATATTAATTGCCTTATTTCTATTATCTCTTATTACTTTCTGATATCAGCATGGTTGCTTCTAGTTCCTCTTATCATTCTTTCCTTGTGAAATTACTAAAACTTCTCATGGGAACCAAGAGACTGGATACATTATTCACTAACCTTTTACACTATTTAATTCTTAATGGTGGCTTTCTGATGTCAGAAAGATATCTTTTACATGTCATGATCTTCAATGGTAGTTTTCCATACTGATAAGAGTCATTTTTTTGTTCATATTTGAGATTAAGACTCACTTTTTAAGAAATAAAAGTAAGTATATTCATTGATATGCTAATAAATGCATTCAGAGCATAAAAAATTAAGAGATCTTTTGACATGACATTGGACACATTAAACATAAATAACTTCTAGAGTATAGATGATAGTTCAATTAGGAAGTGGTGAATGTTTAGTATTTGTTACCTGTGGGTGTTTGTTTGTTTTGTATTTTATTTTATTTTATTTTATTATTATCTTTTTTAACCAGTAATTGAACCCAGGGTACTTAACCACTCAGCCACATTCCCAGCTGTTTTTTTTTCTTTTATTATATACTTTTAAAAATTCTAATTTGTTATACATGATGGCAGAATTCAATTCATTTCATATTACACACATAGAGCACAATTTTTCAAGTCTCTGGTTGTACACAAAGTATTTTCGAAACATTCGTATCTTCACTCATATACTTAGGGTAATGATGTCTAACTCATTCCACCTTCTTTGCTACCCACATGCCCCCTTTCTTCCCCTCCCTCCCCTTTGCCGTATTAAAATTTCTGCATTCCTCCCATGATCCCCACCCTCATTGCCATTATGAGTCAGCATCCTCATATCAAAGAAAACATTGGCCTTGTTTTTTGAGGGGGATTGGCTTGCTTCACTTAGCATTGTATTCTCCAGCTCCATCCATTTACCTGCAAATGCCATGATTTTATTGTCTTTTAATGCTGAGTAATCTCCCATTGTGTATATATACCAAAATTTCCCTATCCATTCATCTACTGAAGGGCATCTAGGTTGGTTTCATAATTTAGCTATTGTGAATTGTGCTGCTATAAATATTGGTGTGGCTGTGTGCCTGTAGTAGGCTGTTTTTAAGTCCTTTGGGCATAAACTGAAGAGTGGGATAGCTGGGTCAAATGGTGGTTCCATTCCAAGTTTTCCAAGGAATCTCATACTGCTTTCCAGATTGGCTGCACCAATTTGCAGTCCCACCAGCAATGTAGGAGTGTGCCTTTTTCCCCACATCCTCTCCTACACTATTGTTGTTTGTATTCATAATAGCTGCCATTCTGACTGGAGTGAGATGAAATCTTAGAGTTGTTTTGATTTGCATTTCTCTGATTGCTAGTGATGATGAACATTTGTTCATATATTTGTTGATTGATTGTATGTCTTCTTCTGAAAAGTGTCTGTTCAGTTCCCTGGCCCATTTATTGATTGGGTTATTTGTGGGTTTTTTTTTTTTTTTTTTTTT
>NW_026000249.1:20331476-20353875 GCF_001458135.2 Marmota marmota marmota | reverse complement strand
GTCAAACACACACACACACACACACACACACACACACACACACACACACACTCCTTCACCTTTCTCTACATGGTCAAACTCTTTGGTCAGATCCAGAACACTTTTCACTCCTATTTCCACATTAGTTTCCCAATTCATGTCTCTGCTTCCTTCTGATAAAGACTCCACACTAAAAAACACAAATCTTATCACATCACTTCTCTACTCTAAACACCTCCATCTACTCCCTGGTTTTAGAAGAGAAGAGAATCTGATAACCTCACATTACAAGACCTTAATAAATTGTCATTGGATCTGGCCTAGCAGTTACATATCATTCCTTATAAACTCTGGTCCAGATAACTAGGACAAACTGCATTTTCTTGAAAAGACTCAGTGGCTCTTGTCTCTGTGCTTTTGAAAATGTTCTTCCTTCTGTTAGGAATGTCTTCTCTCTGCCTGATCCTCAAAAGTTACTTTTCTGAAAAAAATAAGTCACCTTTATTAACAAACCCTAGTCATCTCTCAAAACCAATTCATATGTTAGTATTTTAGGCAATCTATTGACCTCTCCAGGCTGAGTTAAACTGTTTCCCCAGTGTATCTTGTTGAAATCATTATTATTCCCCCACAAGTCAACTGTAATTTTCTTACATGTCTGTTTTTTCCACAAGACTGTGAATGTTTAGTGATCATCTTCATTTGTAAACTTAGTAACTGGCACAAAGACTGGCACAGAGGAGCAGCTGAACATTTATTTTCTAGAATAAATGAATGAATGAATGTTTTTACTGAAGTTATTGGCACTAAATTAATCATTAGCACCAAACCACAACATGTATAAAACATTCCAGTTAGGTTGGGTTCATTACCATTCCTATTTACTCAACACCTCTGTAAAGAATTTGTAATTTCTGGGTCTTCCAACTCTGAAACTTCAGACTAGAGATGCAGTTTCTGTTATTCGTTTTAATGACATCCAGTGTCAATAAAATTATTTGTATACTCTACAAAATAAATTTAGGAATTTACAGCTGTATAAAATCGTTGCTATTAACACTCAGTGCACTGGTGAAGTTTTTAAGTGTATTACTACTATATTAGGAAGGTTTGCTAGTTAACTAAAAATTCAGTCACTTAACACAGTAGAAATGTTTTTCTTGTTTAAATGACAGTCCAGTGTTTGTGTCCCTATTCAAGCAGCTTTCCTGCCTGTGTTAATATAGAAACCAAGGTTCCATCCATCTTTTGACTTTGCCATTCCCTTGGCAGCTTTTCTCAACTAATGTTTCCCAAGAGAATTAAGTTGTATTGCAAATGATATGAAGGCCTATTTTTGTATTTTTCCAAGGATGCTACATAGCCAATACATTGAAGATACTTAGGTAACTCATTATGTATAATGAAAACCTTCAACACTGGTCATGTACAATCAGCTTTGGAATCATCTGGAAAACTGTTAAAAATGTAAAGTCCTGGGCTGGGGCTGTAACTCAGTGGCAGAGAGTATGCCTCACACGTGTGAGGCACTGGGTTTGATCCTCAGCACCACATAAACATAAAAACAAATCGAATAAAGACATGC
Organism: Marmota marmota marmota; assembly: GCF_001458135.2. NCBI lineage: Eukaryota > Metazoa > Chordata > Mammalia > Rodentia > Sciuridae > Marmota > Marmota marmota. The sequence goes on along the minus strand of NW_026000249.1, from coordinate 20,352,311 downwards.
TCTCCATCTACAATTACAACAAAAAAAATAAATGTAAATTCCTGGGCCCCAACCAAGCCCTACTGAATCCAGAATTCTGGGATTGGAACCAATTCATCAGGCCTCCAGGTGATCCTGTTGATTCTCAAGTATGAGAACCACTGCTCTAGGAAATTAGAATTTAATCCCGCCTTTCCAATTCTTGAGAAGGTTTGCACTAGTACCTTTAATGTCTTCTGCTTCCAGTTAATAGAAAAGGAAAAAAAAAGAGTCTAGATACCCAACTCTATTTTGTAAAAGTCTCAGCAAAGAACTGACAGATATCACTTCCACTCATATTGTAGTGGCTATAACTTATCTTTTTTCTGCCCAGTGGTGGTGTGCTGGAGCCAGCAACTTTAGCTCAGGAGAGCTACTATTAAGTTTGCAGGCATTTTGAGAGTCATTTGGCATTATATTAGTAAATATATATATATATGGCACAATCTAAAATTTGCAGCACAGAAACACATATACTAAAATCAGAGAACCACTTGTTGTATATATACCAGCACACCGCTAGCCATAAACAGTTGGCTGACACCATTGGAAGTTCTGCAGCTGAAATGACCTTTCAAACTTGCACTGATTTGAGCCAAATTGGCCACATCTTTATATCCTTACTTTGATCAGTCATCATTGAGTGAAGCCAGAGCATGTGCTTGGAGGACACAGCTCTCTGCAGCTGTGAAAGTCTCTGAAGGGACTCACAGCTGAAGGATGTCTTTCTACCATCTAGGACAAGAGCATTTTCTTACGGGGTCTCTAGGTGGTGTATCCCCATGTCCTCCACAGCTTCTTTCTCCAAGAAATTCTGATATAATTGAGTTAGTGCATTAGGACTATTTTTAAAGTTCTCTGGATAATTCTAGTATACAGCACCCCTAGATATTATTTTAAAGAGTCAAGTCAAGTGCTGAGGACTGTTTTTTGCTTGTTTCGGTTTTTTGGTTTTTTTTTTTTTTTTTTTTTTTTACTAATGTTTGCACTCTACTTTTTTAAAAAAGAAATTGTGCCTGGAGGAAGACTTTATATGCAGCAATCAATAAGTATTTGTAGGGTAGTTGGCTAAAATAATTATAATTACATTGAAAGGAAATTTACCCAGAAAAGTTAATTTAGAAGTAAAATATAATAGAAATCCAATAATATATTCATAAAATGAATTAACTTCAGGAATTAAGTTATTTTCAAGGTGATAATCAACTAACAATTCAAATAATGTGTGCTTTTCTATTAAAGAAGAAGCTGGAAGATCTGAGCACTGAGTGGGAAGCAGTAAACCATTTACTTCAAGAGCTGAGGGCAAAATATCCTGACCTTGTTCCTGGACTGACCCCTATTGGAGCCTGTAAGTATACTACATCCCATTCTCTTTTGCTTTAGCTGTTTGCTAAATGTAGTGATCCCTGAGTGAAAGGGAAAATTATTTTCCAATTCTGCAGATAGGGATAAATCTTGGTGTTATATGCTATGCAAAAGGTCTTAGAGTAGGTTCTTTGGAAAATGACTGTGATTCGAAGTGTTATATGGCAAAGGTTTATTGAGAAGCATTCTTTGAAGATAAAACTATAGAGGAGGACAGGAAGGAATGGGAAAGGCTGAAACGTGATGTGGTTTTAACAGAAACTCAGATTATTCAGGAGCCCTAAATCTAGGCTGGCTTTGGAGAGCTGCACTGAATTGCAAGGAGAGGTCTCACCTTTGTATTCCTGATCCAGCCACAGCCATTACCTCTCGGATACCTTCTGTAAGCAGTGGAGAACTTGGAAAAGCACTTTTCTGAGGCTGGAAGAAATTCCTAGACAGAAAAATGATAAACAACCAGTATTCCTATCTATCATCCAAGAATGGATGTTTTTCAATCAAGGTGAAGCACCAGAATATCCACTAATGCTAAATCCACAAGAATTCCATTTCAATGAATTCTGTATCATTTAGACAATGTCTTTTGAGTATGACTAAAAAAATCACAAAAACCCACATAGGCCTGTTAAAATCTTTCTGTTCCATTTGAAACTAACCTCTTTTGGGGATAGGGAGAACTGGGGATTTAACCCAATGGCATTTTAGCACTGAGCCACATCCTTAGCCATTTTTTTTTTTTTTTTTAGTTTTTATTTTGAGACCAGGTATTTTTGAGTTACTAAGGCTTGCAATGAACTTGTAATCCTCCATCCTCAGCCTCCCCAGCCACTGGTATTAGAGGCTTGTGCCACCACACCTGGCTAAAACCAATTTTAAAAGCTCTTCCATTTTTGTTTCAAAAAAAAAAAAAGAAAAAGAAAAACTTTAAGCTATGACTACCACAAGCCAACTTCAGAGAGGAAATTTCTTCATTTACCTAGAGCTTCTGTTTTTCCTGCAAATTTTGAGTTTATTTCACTTCTTATTCAGATGTTAATAGAAAGTATACATAAAATCTCAAAGCAATCTCAGTGCTGGCTTTGATTCTCAGGAAAGAAGCCAGAAAACTTATTTGCTGTATAAATTCTATAGTGAGGCAGAACTAAAAACATGTTTGGGTGTTTTGTTGTTGTTTTGCCTTGTTTACTTTCCAAAGATCAAATAATTGAAGTATAAAAGCATGGTGACTGGTTCTTTAGGTAAAGTTGATTTTTATTTTATATCAAGTAAAAATATACAAAACTGAAAGGATCACATCAAGGGTGGCATAGTCATAATTCAATAGAAGGCATAAATAGTGGTTGTATTAAAAAAGGCCATACAAACTGGGGACAGCATATCTCATGTGCCCCCTGGGGTTTCTGAGCAGTCATCAGAGGTTCATTTAATGACATTGGAGACTTGAAAAAGATGTACAAGCATTATGTTTTTTCACCAACATGGGATGCTAAAATTTCTATATCAAGTTTATATTTAACTAATTATGTGAGGTTTATTCCTTTTTATGAGCTGTAATTTTTGGTTCTCTCACGTATGCATAGTTTGTCCCTATATAATCATTTATTAGTGTTTGTTTTCTAGTTGTCTCTGGTACATTTGGCTTCAGAGTCTGTAATTCTGTGAAGATATTGTGTTCAGTGACTTTTTGATCAGTTTGTTGAATCCTAAATTTAGGGGTTTATGCCTTCCTTTAAGGCACTATACACATGGTAGCAAGGTTCAAAAGCCAGAGCACCAAAATCTTTTTAACATGTAATATGCTTAAATGTAATGCTGATGTTTGTAATGGAAAATACCAAGCTCCAGTTTTGATTTCCAGCAACATGAGTATTTCATTAACTCCGGTATTTGATAGAGTAACTTCTACGTATTGGGCATCAGACTAAAGCACCTCAGGTCTACCGAGTCACAATCTGCCTTTTCATAGAGTCTCCAGGTAATTTGTGTGCACTCTAAATTTGAGAAACAGTTATACAGAACAAGGAATCAGGTTATGAGGGAAAGGGAACTGGGATGAGGGCATAATTGTCTAAAGTGTGGTCAGGTGAACTATTGCATTAAGAGAACATTTGAGAGTATCACAAAGGTTATGTAAGTGAAGCAGTGAGCCATGTGTACATCTGCAGAAAAGATTTCAGGTGGAGAGGGAACATCTAGAGCAAAGGCATTAAAGTAGTAGCAAGATGAAGGAATATCAAGGAGACCAATGATACTAGCAGAGAGTAAGGTAAACAGTCATGAAAGCAGTAAGAGTGTCTTTCGGGGATCCTTTACTACCTCTTCCCCTCCACCCAGTGAAGACCCCCCATCCCAGTGGCTCCTTGCTTTCCCACCACTTGCTCTATGTTGCTGCCAGTAGGGAGATTATGGGTGTACTCTCAGTCCCAAGCTATTGTTGATAGCTGGTGGTGTTGTAGCCAGAGCTGAAAAACAACAACAAAAAAATTATTAAAAAAAGGAATTTTCTCAAAAGCAGAGGCAAACTGACACAGAGCTGGGCATAAAGTCAAAATGTTAAACACACAAATGTTGAATGAAAAGAATCAACAGGGAGTCAGAGCCAGAGCTGCTTTATTCAAATAAGACTTTTTTTCTTCCATGTGGTGGTTTAAACATTAGAATTAAGAATTGTTTGTATTCCTGACTTTGTGACACTTACAAAGTTAATCTGAAATAAATACAATATAAAAATCTAATTTGTAAAATAATTTTTATATATGATGATTATTTCATGTACTATATTGCAATACAATAGAATTTATAATTCATCATAATGCCTTTCCATTGTGCTCCTACTATTGCATGCATAACTTCTTGTACATTTATATCTTTCTTCTCAAAAATAATTTCAAGGTACATATGGCTATACACAACTTTTTAAGTGGTAAGCAGCCCAAGGTTTGGAAGGGAAATAGCTAGATTAAGGACATACAGCTGGAAAGAAAAAGAACCAGGATTCCAATTCAAGTGTATCTAGCTCCAAAGCCAGTGTTTTGTTTTGTTTTATTGCTGTGCCTTGTACTATCTCTCTGTCCAAGAGCCTAATGGAAATTCTAGATAGAGAGGCAGGTAGCCTGTAGTTAATCTAATTTAACTCACTCTTGGATGTATGGGAAGTAAAAGTGATATGTGGTTTTGTTTTTTCTACATAAGGAGTAGAAGAAATCAGTTTAGTCTGAATTTCTTAGAAGCATAGAACTCTGAACTTGGAGTAATCATTGAAGTTATCATCCAGTTGAATATTTTTCTTTTGTATGTGTGGACACTGAGACCCAATGTGACTTTTGAAAAACACTAAAGCAAACTCCCTTGTGACTATTTACCTAAAGTATGTAATGTGATGCAGCAGTTCTGCTTGAGCTGTATAAATTGTTTAAATTTGCAGGATAATGAGCATGCTGGAAACAAACTTCTGCAATTTTTGTCCCTTGGATACTTGGGTGTAGCAATTATCTATTGTTGCATAAAAGCACCCCAAAACTCAGTGACTTAGAATTATTTGTTGCTCATAATTCTGTAGATCTGCGATTTTTTTTCTGTGATTAGTTGGATAGTTAATCTGATTGCCTTGATTGATGTTATCTATGTGAATGCCATTATCTGGCAACTGAACAGGATCTAGATGGTCTTCTGAAGTACTCCTACTCAGGTATCTGACAACTCTTGGGTAGAGAACCTCAGTCCTTCACAAAGCCTCTCATCCTCCAGTAGGCTAGACTAGGGATTTGTTATGTGATGTTCTCAGGGCAGCCTTCCAAGAGAAGGATGGTGGAAGACCTCTTGATGTTTATACTTTGAAATTTATACATTATTTCTGCTACATTTCATTGGTCAAAGCAAGGTCAGCCCGGATTCCAGGGGATGTGAAATTACTTCATTTCGTGAAGGTAGAATTGTAGTGTCACATTGAAAAGGGCATGCAGGCACTACTAGGACAGGAGGCTTTATGGTAGTTCTCTTTATACACAAACCACTACATTGGGGGAAGGAGTGAAAAGTGGACATAGAAATGTTGGTCTGTGTCCAATACTGTCAGTGGTTTTCAAATTTTACCATCCATTAAAACCACCCATTTCTGATTAAAGCAAGATTGTTAGGCTTCAAGCCCAGAGTTTCTGATTCAGTAGATCTGGGGTAAAATTTGCACCTCTAAAAAGTTCCCATGTGATGTTGATGCTGCTCATACAGGGACTACATTTTGAAAACTAGCACCATGGGTCTATGGCGGGTGGGGAAGAAGGAGATCATCTCTACTGCTGTGTGCAACTAAATGGGATTCCAGTGGGATTGAGTACTATGAATGTCATAGGGAACCACTTGTTATTTCAGCACCTTCAATCCCTGCCTCCCCCTGCCAAGAGTTTTGTAATGTAGAAGTTCAAGGTGGTGGATAGCAAATGAACTAGGCAGTATTTGCCCAGCCAAGAACTGTGGGAAGATAGGCATACTTATATGAAGTTTCTCTAGATAAGCTAATAATCATTTAGCTAGTCAGGACTTTGCATGGGTCTGAAGGCCTGCATGACAGATGGAGGCAGAGAGCCAACAAATCTGGTTGTAAATGTCAGTGTGAATCCTTTCTTATCCACAAGCTGCTGGGCCTGAGAACACTCATGTTCTATAGAGCCCCATTTAGCATTTTTGAACAAAATTGCATATAGAACATTTGTAATGTGAATATTCCAAATCAGGATATTGATTCAAATGTCTTAGAGTAATAACTATGAAAGTAAATTGCCATTTGTATAGAGATATACAGAAATGCCAGTTAATAGAAGATTCTAGTTGATTAAATGCTGGTAAAATCATGTCTTCCTGTAATTAATTTTGGCAAGAGAGCAAGTCTCAAAGGTAAATACAGAACGATAGCATTAGAGGTCATGAATCCTACTTTCTAATCTCAGTTGTGCTGTGAACTAGATAAGGGATCAACATACTTTTTCTGTAAAGGGTCAAATGCTAAATACTTTAAGCTTTACAGGTCACACAATCAACTCTGTATTGTGGACTAAAACTAACCATACCATAGATAATACACAAATAAAAGGACAGTGGCCCTATTCCAATAATACTTTATATACAAACCAGGGTAGGTAGGTCAGATTTGGCCTTTAGAGCCCTAACCAAATTCCCTTAGCACTTAGCCTTCCAGAAAACCTAATGCTTCTAGCAACAAGTACCTGTAAACTTCTTTCTCTGGACAGAGAAAAAGGTTACCTACCTTATAGAGCAGGCTGGAAATAGTAGGGAAGGAATAGCAATTGACCACCAATGGAGGAGAGTTGGTAGATAAATATCCCAAACTTCTTTCCTCCCTTGAGTAGGAAACCTCTGAGGTGTGAAGTTTCACACCAGAAGTCTCCAGTGACCTAGACTACAGTTGCCTGGAGTAATAATTTGCTTATTTACATGTCCTCTGTAAGGTTTTGGCCTATTCTATTAATTTTCCTCCTTCTCTGCTATGACTTTCTGAGACCACCTCTCAGTTAAATTTCTGAAATGTGTCTCAAGGTCTACTCCTTCTCAAGGGGAACGTAAATTAAAACAACAGGTATTGGAATCAGTGTCACAATTATACATCTTGAATGAGTTTTATAGTGATTCCCATTTTACAGATGAGAAAATTGAGAATCATAAAGGTTAAATGATTGGTCCAAGTTTTCAAAGCAATTAAGCAGAGTGGATATTCAAAGCAAAGTCTCTGTGTTTGCAAAGCTCATATACTATAATCAGTGCTCTGTGTCTCAGACAGTGATTTATTTATCTTCATTTGAATTTGAAGGCTATATTTAAATTAAATATCAAATACATAGAAGTTAGTTTTACATTTATTATTTGAACTCCACTTACCAGAGTTGAACAACGCATTCCAATGCCATTTCAAAATTATTTTAAATACCTAGACAATTTAAGAAAAGCATGAGGTTAATTGCAGCTTAGATGCAGTCTTGGCATACTACTATTTATTTGTTTGGCTTTAATTGTGAGAAAACACTTATTTTGAAAATAGCCTTTATTCTTCTGCAATGATCATAAAAGAAGAAATTTGTCAATTAGTTCTCACATTCGTATTCCCTTCTTGCACAGAGATCCCTCTCAAACACCTAGGAAGAGGTGGTACCACTCAATTTTAGACCATTTCCAAGCTATTTTGAGGCCTTTCCAACTCTTGGCATTAATACCTAATTAATTAAAAAAAAACATATTTGTATGCATCAGTGAGATGAAGGTGTGGGAAGTATAATGATCTGTGTCACCCTGTACAAAGAGAAATAACCATAGTAATCCCTGCCTGTGAGGCCTCAGTATTGCTCCCATTTATCAGAAAGGAATCTCTCTCTTTAGGCAGTGGGGGAAGGGGGTTCCTGGTTTAAAGCCAGTATCATCAACAATGTTCCCTGGTTAGTAGGAAAGACACAATAATGGCATCATTGCTAATATACCAGATAGTGATAGACTGTGAAAGCTCCAGATTTTGCATGTGAATTTCTCATTTTGTGATGATTGAGTTCCCTTTATTCTCCCTTTCTTAACCTTTACGCAGTTTTATTGCTTGGCTACTAGTTCCGGTTAGAGCTTTGGGGTCTGAACTGGCAAAGAAAGAGAAGAAGCTCTAATCCATCATTTCTAATGCTTGTTGGAAGCATTCCTGGAAGTTGGGGGCCGGGGGGAGGAGACTACCACCAATAACTAAATAAAGTATTCTGATCAGTAGAGTTTTTCAATTCCCCATGTCTTCCATTTTCACAGAAATAAATTGTTGATTACAGTAAAATTACCTTAACCCTCTTAATGCTATGTAGCTTCCACCTAGAAAGGACCTTTGCTTAAAAATCACTATGTATGATAATATCAAATGTCATATTTTTAGGGAAAATTGGAACTGCTTCAACATGTTCATGAGAATAGGTGTTCTACAGCTCAGAGCAGAAGGTTTCAGCATTTATTCCTAATGTTTCCCGAAAGTTCACTGAAGAGTTTTAAAATTGAATATAACTTTACCTTCAAAGAAAGAAGATTCCAAAAGGAAATTGTAGAAGTTTTACACTTAAATTGTATATTTTAAGATTGTAGTCTGAAAGGCATTTAAGAGGTCATTCATTCTTCCCCACTATCTCTGGTAAAAGCTCCCTTTCTCTCTCTCAGAAGCAATCTTCAGAAGGCTATCCGCCTACTCTCTCCTTAATGAAGAGCAGGTAGAGTTCCACCACTGCTGTTATACTCGACTTTTAACTGCCTAATCCAAATTTCAGTTACTGTCTAAATTTATGTTTTTCAGTAAGAATAGAACATTTCTGCTGACTGTTCATGTAGACAATGTTCATTCATTCTTTAAAGTCTGTTATTTAATCTTCCTTTAAACTTTCATTTTCTAGCATAAATCAGATGAGTCCTCATGGCCTGTCAATAGAAAAGCTCTTTTTCAAATGTTAAAAAAAAAAATCAGGCCCCCCTCCACCCTCCCAACTTTGTTTTTTATATTGTTTTCCTAATGTAGGCTTCAGTATTGGACTTTGTTCTATGATTATAGTCTCTACTCATAACTTAGTTACATTATTAAGTCTATAGTATAGATTCGTTTCCTATATTTATATTCTACTCCCATGTATATCCAGTTTTTATTCAAAGACCTGCACATAGTAAGCATTCAAGTAACATATTTTGACCAAATGAACATGTACATTTATTTTAGAATTGGATCAAATAAGTCAACCTTCCCATATAATTATAATATCAGGGGAATTAAGTGAATATATGCTTTTCTACCCGTTAGGTGGCAGAATCTGAATCTAGGTATCATATTTAGGTAAAATTGATAATAGCACTAACTCTGCCAGTGCCTAAATTACAACATAGACATCCATAGAAAAAAGGAAAGATAGTATCTTCAAATACCGCTTTTGTAATAATTATCATACCCTCCCCTCAAAAAAATCATTGTTTTGCAAATTTACAAGGAGGAACTAAATAACACACCACTATAAATGTAGGAGACAATGTTGAAATAAAACAAATTAGCCAATCTCTACTGTCACCTTTGTTTCTCTGGATCATTCTTTATTGTCAGAAAATTTTATGGATCAAAAATATAAATAAACTTTCTGTAATATTCAATATGGATTATAAGTTGAGAAGGTAATTTTCCTTCTCATATTGAAATGAGTGAGTCATTTGCTTGATAATTAACATATTTTTACCCTATGAAAAGCATTTTTGCTTTGTTTAGTAAGCATGATCAAAAAAGAAGTTTTATTACTTTCTTGCTGATTCCTACTTGTCTAGGTAAAATGTGCCTTTCTCTTTTGAACCTGTACTCTGTTTTAAAAATAAGGACATAACTCAGAACTGAATTGTGCACTTTGATTTGAGATTTTTTTCAAGGTCAGGACCCAGTTTCACAAGAAATTTTATTTTTTCTAATATAGCTGACATCCACTCCTACCAGCTGAAAGACAAACTTGTCTAATAAAGCTTTCAGATTCAATTTGCTGTCTACATACAGCTTGAGGAATCTCTGGAGGTCACTCACAGCATGTGCTGCAACCCCAACAGGGAGAAGTAATGAAAAGATTCTGGTTAAAAAGCTGACACTACCCCTTCCAACATCCTTGAATGTGAATATAATAAGCAAGTTTATAGACACAAATCTCTGATTCTGGGGATTTCCATCTTGATCTCTGACTCCAAGGAACATTTGAATGCATGGATTTGTATCTATTATCTGGATGAATAAATGCTTCATATTGAGCATATTGAAGAAATTGTGCTTTAACAACAAAGGTCTGATGTAAATCAGGCAAAACAACATTGTCACTTCATGTTTAACTCAATTAGACTGTCTCTAAGGTTTCACAGTCTGGGTCTATTTCAGTAATACATAGGCATATCTTAGCTGTTTTCAAAAATAATACCTGCTTTCATTTCAGTTGTTCCCCCAGCTTTTGCATTGACCCAAACATATCTAATATTTATCTTAGAGATAACATGAGTTAATGCCTTTGCTCTATAGCAGGCATTTTGCTAAATATTCTATGTGCATTGTTTTGTTTATTCTTACAACCCCTTACAAGATAGGTGCCACATTATTTTTATTTTTTTTTTTACCATAGGAGGAAACTAGAGAGAGCCTAGAGAGAATTGTTATCCCTAAGATACTCAGATACTAAGTGAGCACAGCATGGCCCTGAATGCATCTCTTTCTAAAGTTTGTGCCTGTGTTTGCCCTTTATGTTAAACATACTGGGTCTTTGTCACACACTCTATGAACACAAACTCCATACATTATTGAATTATTTATTCCATATTGTTCATAATTTTGAGCATATTTTTAAAATAAAATTCACCAACAGTACTGTCTCCTCATCCTCCTCTCTCTCATGACATTCAAATCTTACACTAAAGCTATATCGGTGGAATTAGGTCTTACATATACTCTTGAAGTTTCCTCAGAGCTGTGGAAGTGATTTCAGTAAAAAGAAATATGTAGTTTCTTTTATTTCTTTCCTTTTTTTCCTTCCTTCCCTGCAAGATAAGAGGCTATTGGGATGGGAAAAGACATTGAGATGATAGGCCTGATTCTCCCACATTGTTGTTATTTAGCTTTATTTATTCTCCCAGTTTTATATCTGTCAGTCCAAGGTCAAACAACCAATACCACAGCAGAATTATTTAAAAAAATAGAACTGGAAAAGACTAAAAGATACCACAGTCTATTGTCCTGATGTAATTCAAAATCAATTAAAGAAATATATTTAAACAGCACTTGATTCAATCTCTTCTTAAAGACCTGCACAACCCCTTTGGTAAATTCTTTTGTGTTCAGACCTGATTTTCCGAAGTATTCCCTAGTGTTTTCTTTGTTCAGTAGCTGTGGTGAATAAGTGAACCACATTGTCTACTACAGCATGAAATCATAGAAATGGATGTTTGCTGGGACTTCATCGAGTCAAGCATATAAACCATCTCTTCTGGAAAGCCTGTCCTTTAGCCCTCAAGGGCAGATATTCCTCCCAAACATCCTCATACTTCCCTTTGCCTCCCATCTCAAATTTCAGCCAGCCAGTGGCCCTCCCCAGTTTTATACTTCACATGGTAGGCTTTCTAGTATTTCACTTGATGAAGTGATTGTGTGCTTAAAAGATACAAAAAAAAAAAAAAACCAATTTCTGTGAATAAAGGAGAGCAAAGTTAACAGCAGTGTTGGAACTCATCAGAAATGGCTATTGCTGACCTTTCAACTAACCTGCATCCTGCCTAAGCATGGATTAGAATTTATTTCTCCTATCTGGATAAACCTGAAGCATTTTAGTAAAAGCCATTGTGAACCGAGGCAGCAGATGCAAGTGGATTAAGATGAATGCATGAACAGACCTGATGGGGCAGACAAAATGAGGTTAGTAGTAAGCCATGCTAAGAGAGTGCATACTGAAGGAATACATTGGACATGGCAGAATAGTTAAATGAATAAGAAGGTTGATCAGACTTCTACACTGAATATCAACTAAGAGAAGTTATTACTATAGTTAGAAAGCCAGAAATTGAGAAAAAAACAAAGCACTAAAATCTTTATGATCATAAATAATAAAATTCTTTACATGTGCATATCATCTATTTTTGATCTCAAAAATACCCCTGAAGAATGAAGATTACCATTTTACTGCAGTTGAAGAAACTAAATAAGAGGAGTACTGAGGTAGAAGTTTTCTCTTATTTCTAGCCCATTTTTCTTTTAACTACAGTAGTGAGAATAGAAATTTATTTATCAAATTGGAGCACATTTTGATTAAAGGATGTCTTTTGAAGACTGTAAGTTGTAATTTGAAACAAATAAAAAAATCCTTATTTATAGAGTAGTTAATTTATTTAATTCACTGTTTCAGCAAGTGATATAGCTTGATATAGCTTAATAATGTAAATCACTTCAAAGAACTTTTAGATCAGAAATTTGCAGTCCAACTAAGAGGAGGAAGAGTTTATTTGGAGCTGAAGGTTTCAGAGGTGTCAGTCAATTATTGGCTTATTCTATTGCTCTGGGCCCAATTGAGGCAGAACATCATGGTGGAGAAAAACTGCTAAGCTCATGGTAGCCAGGAAGCAGAGAAAGAAGGAAAGTGAGCTGACAGGGACAGAATATAAACCCCAAAAGCACAGCCCTAGAGACCACCTCTTCCAGCCACACCCTACCTGCCTACAGTAATCACTTAATACAGTAGACCTTTAAAATATTAATCCATCAAATGAATTAACCCACTGTTTAGGTTACAGCTCTCATAATCTATTTCATCTCTGATCATTGATACAGTATCTCCTGAGCTTTGGGGAGACAACTCATATTCTAACCATAACAGGTCATATGACAGATTTGGCCCCTGGCTTTATATAAACACTTGCTGATGGATTCATATTATCTAGTAGAAGGAATATAACTTGTTGAATATATTTCTCTAAGTTTTTTTGATTTCGTTTCACTGATTTTTTTAAAGATTTCTCCTATTGAGAAAAATATTCCTGACAATGTTTTTAATTCTTACTCAGAAACAAGAATATTATTTATCTAGCTTAGAATAGAAATTTTTAAATCTCCTCATGGTAAGAAGTAAGACATGGCTCACCTCTTGGTACAATTCTTAAGAGTGTTCTAGTACTTGCAAAATGATAAATAGTAATTATATAAATGGATTTAAGCAAAAACATTTGTCCTCACTTTGGAGAACATTTTTCTTTCTCAGCAGCAAAAATACAAGAAAAGGGATAGCAAACTTTAGCTTTTCTTACACTTATGGAAACAAGTCTCATATATTTAATTATTGAAAAAACATGTTATTATACCTACATAGAGGTAATTGTTTCTATATCATGTGGAATTTAATTATTGCTCATACTTCCAAAGATGAGAATGTTGTACATCACATCTGAGCTTTCTTTGAACTTTGTTAACACACTTCCACAAAGGTGGAACAATTTCCCTCAGTAGCATCATAGATAAGCAGAAAAGAGCTATGATAATACCACTTCAACTGAGTAAGACTAAATTATGAACTAGTAGGAAAGAGACAAAAGTATGTGGTTAAAAGCAGCAGATGTTATATTGGTGAGATGAGTAGTTATTTCTAATACACTCCTTTTCTTAATGGTGCCGCAGCCCGGCTGGCTGGGCAAAATAAGCGGAGGGTGACGAATAACTTGTGTACGTTGATACAGCAGGAGTGGGAGCCGTTTATTGCAGGACAGGAGCAGTATTTATACATTCCACACAGCTTATCTAATTAGCATAAACTAGATACATCAGTCAACCAATCAGGAATCTCTACACCTAATGGCTCGGTTTTGTTACTTCTCAAACCACTCCCTCTGACATTTTGCCAGGCACCATCCAGACTTGTTTACGAACTCTAACATTCCCCTGGCAAAATGCCAGGTGTTATTTTGACTTGTTTACAGACTCTAACATAATGGTGAAGTTCCTTCTTCATCTTGGTGTTATTGTATCTGTCTGCTTAATTTGACAGTATGCTAATAGGAAAATATCTTTTGAAACTTAGTGTCCCTTTTTGTATTGGATGCTAGAGATACAATGTTGATCAAGATAAAGATGATTCCTTGACTCACAAAAAGTAAAAAAAATAAGTAACTATATGTGACAAATACTAGCATAAAAACACTATAAAAGAACCAGGATAATTCAACTCCCCCAATCTGGAGTGGTGTAATGGAGGGATGTCAATGAAAGCTTTCTGGAAAATGAGACTTTGAAGAAGAGATTTGAAGGGTAAGTAGGTGTTCCTTGACAAACAAGTAGGAGGAGAGTATTCAAGGCAGAAAAAAACAGCACCAGTAAATGTTGGAGATAAAAAGGAACCTGGTAATTCCTAAATTATATCAGTATAGCTGAAGCATTGAGTTGACATCATGAGTGGGTGAGGAAAGATGTGTCATGGAGGAGGATCTGGATAAGGCTGAAAATGCAGGTATGTTCTTAGATTGCTTCTTAATTCATGTTAGAGAGATCAATCACATTCTGTTTAAGGGGAAACTGAGAGCCATTGAAGTATTTTAAAGAGGTGCAATGACTATATTTGTATTTTAGAGGGATGCTGTAGCTAAAGAATAGAGAAGGGACTAGATAGGAGGTATAGTGACGGCTGTTACAGCAATTCATTTGGGAGACAATGATGACTTAAACGAGTGGAGAAAGGGAATGGAAACAAAGTGCACAGATTCAAGAGACTCTTAACATAGAAACAATAGGACCTGGTAACTGACTAAGCACAGAGGGGAGAGAAATCAATAACTCAAATAAAATACTCAGATTCCTAGCTTGACGAACTAGGTGAATGGTAGTGGAAATTACTAAAATATGAACTATTATGGGATTCAGAGGGGCCATGAGTTCAATTTTAGACATACTTGTTTTTAAATGTTTACAAGACTATAAGTAGACTTAGTGAAGAAAAGTTTAGACTAAGAATATGGATGTCACAGTTATCAGCATATATGATAAAACATCAATGAATTTTTACCAGTGTGATCAACTGGCAAATGTATACAGAATGTGAAGAGAAGAGGGCTTAGGCCAGAACCCTGATGAATCCCTACATGTAACAACCAGAGAAAAGCGAACCAAGAGAGACCAGGAAGGAATAGCCATATTTAGAAGTAGAAAACCAGTACAGGAATGAAGCTAGACTTTCAAGAAGTTTCTTTCTACATAAGTGTAGAGAGGATGGAGGGATTAGCGAATAAAAGTCTTCCATAGTTGTTTTTCCAGGAAGATGGTATGAAAGTGTATTGGAGCAATGGAATTAATAATACCTATAAAATATAGTCAGAGGATGAGGGTGTAGCTCAGAGATCGAGCTCTTGCCAACATGTGTTAGGCCCTAGGTTCCATTCCCAGGATTACACACACACACACACACACACACACACACACACACAGAGAGAATAGCCAATAACAGCTGAAGTAATGAACCATAGCATCTAAATTGGAGAGAGCAATAGGTATAAAGAAGGAGAATATTTATCTTTAGGAACACAGAGGAGATTGTGTTATTGGGGCATAAGAGCTAGTTTTGGAAATACCTTATTTCTTAATTCAGGTGGTATTCCATTTTTCTTTTTTGAGAACAGTGAGAAGACAGTGGGGCATTTTAAATGGAGTCCTACCATCGAGGTTTTATTTTGAAAGGATCACACAGCTACAATATGTAGGAGAGAAGGAATGTAATTTTGTATTACCATATTATTTAACATAAAAGTCTTGAGAGTGTTGAGAGTGAACTAGGGAACTACCAATCACATGGACACATTATAATGATTCTTTAAACTTGTGTATGTGTTCTATGTAATCATCTATAGGTAAGGGAAATCTCACTGTGAAAGAAAAATATTCTTCCATAACATTATCATCACAATTGTAACAGATGCTTGTGATGCCTGCATTCGCATGCTCTTGACCAACCTCTGGTTTTGACTGTATCTACAGTGGGCAGTCTTACATGCATTCAGATTTGTTTTGTAGCTAACAGCATCCCATGTCAGGGGAATGACTCCTATATTTCACTTGATACTTGATATCTGAAGGATTTCTCTGATATCCCTGGAATGCAGAAGTTTTGTGAGCTAACCCAGCCTGAAAGTAGTGGTAAGTGAGCATTGAACCAATGGCAACAGGAGCCCTTGAAATATTTTTAACTGGGATTACTTTAGGAAGGCAACTGAGGGAAGTATTTTCTACACTTATTGGGAATATAGAAAGGTTCTGTCAAAATCCAGCCTCCATTTTCCATAGTAGCAACCTTAATAATGCACATTTGATTAGAGTTTCTTCCTTCTCTGTGTCTTTTGGTCATTTATTCTTGCCTCCTGGAAATCAGTTCCCCCCAAAAAAATACCTATGTTCAAGTCTTTGTCCAGGCTCTTCAGAGGACCTAATAACAAAGATGGGAAAAATGAAAGGGACCAAGAAAGGAGACATCCATAATATGAAAACATTACCTGACATAATTGCATATGTAATTGCCTAGCCCGCAGTTCCACTTAGATCTTCTGTCATCAAATGCCTGAATCTTTTCTGTTAATAACTCCCTTTTTTCAGTTCTTGTAGCATCACTCATCTAGTAACCAAACCTCTGGTGTCATTCTTGACACTCTCTCAACCTCATTCTTCCTGGGCATCCATCATTATTAAGCTCAGTTAATTTTTTTCCCTCCTAAATATTTTTGAGACATAGCAGAGAGATGTAGGTTCTTTTTCTCATGGATCCAAAGAATGAGACTTATACACAGTGGAGGTTAGAGTAAAGTGACATTTTCTTTCTTTATTTAGACAAAGAAGTGCAGCCCCCACAAGGGAAGGGTCTCAAATGAGTAGCCACTGAGTTGCTGTTGTCTAGGGATTTATGTGGAGTTGTTGGAGGTGACCTTTAAAGCTATCACTTTTTATAACTAGTAACTTTTGAGGAGGGTAATTTCTTTATTCAATCAGAGTTAAACACTTGGTGATTACATGCCCCCACCCCATCCAATCATGATGTTGATCATGTGCTGTTCACATGCTTGACAATGTTCTGTGTGGCCCATCAGATACTTCCTACACAGAATTGTTACAACTGTGGTCCCCACCCTGACTGCCTATTGTTTCTAGCTCTTACTCTCACTTTTTGATTCAGTGTCCTTCTCTAGATTTATCCTACATACCTCTGACCAGTTTCTCATCATCCCTTTTCTGAACTGATGCAATAGCTTTATATTAGGATGACCATAGTCATGGTTTGCCAGGTCTAAACCAAGACATGGTGTATGTCTATTATGTCTATGTGATTGGTAGTTCCCTCTTTCATTCTTAACATTATCTAGGTTTTTATGTCAGATAATACAGTAATACCAAGATAAACCAATCTTATTCCTTCTCTCCTATTCATTGTAGCTGTATAATCCCTTCAAACTATGACATTGATGGTAGAGGGCTGGGGTTGTGGCTCAGCAGTAGGGTGCTTGCCTAGCACATGTGAGGCTTTGGGTTTGATCCTCAGCACCACATAAAAATGAATAAATAAAATAAAGGTATTGTGTCCAACTACAACTAAAAAATAAATATCTGAAAAAGTGATGGTAGAACTCTGTTTAAATACGCCATTGCCTTCTCATTGTTCTCAAAATAATTTTTCTTAAAAAATGTGATAGTTTGAAGGACCTTGTTTGATATGACCCTTTCCATTTCATCACCCTTCTACCAGATACCATGATATTACTTGTACCAGATACTACTTGATCCCTTGTTTCCACAATATTCTACTTTCTAGTTTTGTTGTGTTTTGTTTGTGTAAGTGCCTGCTCTATCTTACTACAAAGGATTGCATACACTAGTCCCTCTGCTTGAAAAATTATGCACTTGTTTTTCATACTGGATATCTACTCACTTTTCAGAGAAGACAAATATCATTCTCTGGGAAGACACTCCTAACCTCCTACATAAGATTAGTGTAAACAGAATTACTTGTACTTTTCTTCCAAAACACACAGTAAGTTGTATATTTATTTGCGAGAACATTTGAACTTATATTGTCCCCCCCACTTGATTGTGAAGCTTCTGAAAATATACTGCCAAATCCCCCCCAGCTTTATTGAGTTATAATTGACAAATAAAAATTATGTATATATTTAAGGTATAAAATGTGATTTTTATACATGTGTACATTGTGAAAAGATTACTATGACCAAAGTAATTTTCACATTGATCACAGCAAATAGTTACCAATGTATGTTTAAGAGTGTAAGTACACTTCCTATATATTCTCTTAGCAAATATCAGGTATATAGTATAGTGATATTAACTATAATCACCATCCTATACATTAAATCCTGAGAACTTACCCATTTTATAAGTAAAAGTTTGTACCCATTGACCAGCATCTCCCTATTCTGCTTTTTACTGAATCACCATTACCTGGGAATGAATTAAGGAAGTCAGAAATAGAAACCTAGGTGTTGCCCAGTATTAGGTTTCTGAAATTACACAGAATAGTTAGATAGGACTTTGTTTAGAGAGGGACCCTTTGAGCCAGGGGTTAGTCTTCCAGAAACAAGAGTGTCAAAGGGGAGTGATATGAGTAGTGATAGAGAGGAGGTATGTAAAGAAATAGAAACAAAGATGTAATAAATTGCTTTCTTATTCCAGAGGAAAAAACTAGCTAGAGGAGCTTAAAAAAACAAACAAACAAACAAAAAAAAAAAACAGAAAAAAGAATTAAACGTCTTGACCAAGGGCTGAACCAATAGTCTTGGTAGATTTTCAATATCTGTCTAGCATATTTTGCTAATAAGCTATTTTGGCCAATAGCATTCCTACCTTTCCAATACCTGATTAGCATAGATATTGATCAGTGTGCCTACCCAGTAGCTTTATAAGCCTATAGATTAGTATACTTAAGTGCAACCTTTTTTACCTTAAAAGTCTTTACCAAGCATTCATGATGAACTCATGTTCATTATGAGAGACCCTAGCCTAACTTACAACTCTTACTCTTAACTTTTTACCTGATTTTATTTTTCTTTATTGCTATTACCATTCTCTAAAATGATTTGAAACATGTAGTTGTTTCCCTTCTCTTCCTTATCACAATGTAAACTTCATGAGGCCACTAACCATGTCATGTGTACCATTTATTCCTAGTATCTATAATGCAAGACCAAGTAGGCTCCAAGAAGGTATATTGTAAAATGATTCTCACTTCAGTAATGGATGTTTGTACTGGATGATGCTTCTACCTTTTTTAGTTCACTCCATATGGAATTTGTATCATTTTGTCAATTTTACGTTTTATAATCTGATTATTTATACTCTCATCTTAGCTGCATATCTGTTTACATATTTTCCTCAGCTTTCTTTTCCTTACACTTTCCCCCCAACATCCTCTCTACTACAAATTATACTCAGAATAAGATTGGAGTCACTTTTCATTGATGCTGATGTAAGTACTGTGAATGATAATTCCATGTGGTGAACTTTGAACCTCCTTCTGGTTCATTGTTTACTTTGAAAAAAATATTCATCTTCTTCCTGAATCCACTGGTAAATTTATACTCACACAAAAAGACAAAATCTGTAGAACAGAAACTGTCTTGAGTATCAGAAGTATTGGTTTTATCTTGATTTCTAGACTCAAAAACATAATAGAAATTTTTGAAGTATTTTTATTGTTAAACCCAATTTTTAAACATTTTGTACTTTGTCAGAACCATAAAGTGCTTTCCAGTGTATTATTTTTAATATGTCCACCTGTAAGAGAAGAACAAAAATGTTTGAGAATAAAAATATGGCAGTAGTAGAAAAATTCATTTAAACCCTTTCTTTGGAAGTGGCCATATCACCCCTGGTCTTCATCTCTTTTCACTAAAGAGTCTTTGTTTCCTTGAAACAAATTGGTCACTTCCAATTCTTCTCACAGAAAAGTCTTTTCGTTTCTTTATATTTCATTGCAACATGTGCCTTGTCTCCTTTGATTTGTTCTTAGTTCTCATTTTTTACTTCCTTTGTAATTTTGTATCTCACAAAGGATCTGCCACTCCAAAACCTTTAATATATTTGTCTACCAGCATTTATGTTCTTGTCACATGTACTCTTAATAAATCCACTGATTTTTTCAAAGTTTCTATGCTATCTTCCTTACTTTGTAGTTTGTTTGTTGAGTTTAAATCAGTTCATTCCATTTTCTATGCACATTTTACCTAGCAGTAATGTAAAGGGCTTTTTGAAATGGCTTCAGACCTTGAATATTAATTTAAGACACAATTTGTTGGGCAAATTTTCATTAGTTGTTATGTGCTTTGCCATAGTTCTGCAATCTTAACCCTCAGAGCCTTTTGGCCTTAACCAAGCATCACTCATCTTCCTAGTTAAACTCTAATATGTTAGTTTCTAAGATTACATGTTCTCTTGTTTTATTTTGTTTCACTTATTCTATTTTCAATTAATTCTTTTGTAAATTACTATCATCCCCACCTAGTTACCCTTTGTCCTCAGCCCTTTAAACGTTAGAATCACTCAGAACTTAACTGATCTCATCTGCATCTCTGTATGTCCAGCATCCTGGCTGTGTGGTTGTTGTCTATGCTGTACTTATTATTAAATTTCATTCACTTTTTATTGTGATAACAATATCTTAAATCATTTGAATACCAGTTTACTGTATTAGAGAATCTAAGGTCAAGACTAAACTATGTCAATGATTAGATCAGACTTTTTTATTCAAATTCAGACTCAAATTCTACCTACCAATCAACTGACAAATAAATATACCACAAATATTTCTAACTCAGCATACCCAAAATTGATATTATCATTATTTTGAAAAATCTACTCCTCTTCCTAAATTCCTTATTTTGGTAAAATACTGTCTATCAAATTAG
>NW_026000249.1:20307039-20316471 GCF_001458135.2 Marmota marmota marmota | reverse complement strand
AGTAGAGGATAGGAAAGGTAGCAGAATACAACAGTTACTAATAGGGCATTATGTAAAAAGGTTGTAACCGATGTGATTCTGCAATCTGTATTTGGGGTAAAATTGGGAGTTCATAACCAACTTGAATCTAATGTATGAAATATGATATGTCAAGAGCTTTGTAATGTTTTGAACAACCAATAAAAAAAGAAAGAAAATGAGAACAAAAAAAAGAAAAAAAAACAATGTTTCTTTATACTCCAGAAATACTATCATGATTCCTTGAGTTTTAGTTCTTTAGGCCTTGTTCATGTAGAGCATAAGCCCTTATTATGCTAAAATGTCAATTGATGATAGTTTAGTATGATTTATTTACTCTTTAGAGTGATGGAAAAATGGAGACAAAATAAATATGTGTTCATAACATTTGTTTCTAATTTTTCAACATACACGTATAGACTACAAATATTTAGAGGGAAAAAGTGAGATTCTTCCTCTCCTGCATACAAGAGCTCATCTGTCTTAGAATCTAGACATGATTTCCAGTTTTGATAACAATACTTTTACATATTTCATTAAGCCACATGCCATTCTTTCAAATATTCAGAAAGAATATATCCCCAAATGTTGCTTACTGTTATTTTATCTATTGATGAAATGGAAGTAACTATCTCTCCTATGCCCTATAGTAATAAACAGTAATGAGATTTAACCACATATATCTTTGCTGTCTTCTGTTGACATAAAATAGTGAAGAGAAAGAAATATTCAATAGCACTTTTTGATATTACCTCATATAATATTTAATGTGAGTCAATCATTTTTCATTTAGTAAGTTGGCTTATTTTTTATATATAAAAGTAAAAAAGACAACAAAAGTTACCCAGATTCATAAAACAAAGCTAGGAATAGAATATGTGCTTCTTGTATTCTTATCAACCAAAGGAGACCTGTGAATTACAGAAAAACTGTGTGTGACTGCTTCAAAGGAAATGTGTCATACACATTGTATGTGTGTGTGTTTTAAAGATTTAGTAGCTTCTTTAAAACTCTAAGTAAAGCTGTTAGTCTGACTAATCATGTACCCCTGAAACCAATGAAAATTTTAGACTAGAGAAATGTTCTTCAAACACTTTTGAAAAAATAAGGGTTCCTTCCTAAAGCCAACACCTTTTAATTAACAAAATATTCAGAGAAAAGCCGTGGTTTGCAATAGTATATTTCACCTACAGTTATTCATGCTACTATTCTGATGTGACAAAGTTAATTCATTTTATGTCTTTTGAGCTTGACTTTCTGTTTAACTGTGGATGGAAAACCACAATTTTGGTAGACATCTTCATTTTCTAACAAATTCATGAGTATGCTAAAATCATTAATAATCAGACTATTCAAGCAAGCTCTCTTGCATTCTCTCTCTCTCTTTCTGTTGTTCTCTCTCTCTCTCTCTCTCTCTCTCTCTCTCTCTCATATATATATATATATATATACATACATACATACATCTATCTAGCTGGCTTGATTGTATGTATCATTGTACACATGGTTTTGGCATTAGGTGATTGAGCAAGAAGGACATCAATGTCTGTTCCTAGAAGGAGTAACATTTAATGGCATGACATCAGAAAGACTATTTTTTGTTAGGATCCCATGCAGGAAGAGACACTTCCTCCAATGAACTTAAAAAGAATACACTTTATTTCCACAGGGGTTAGAGAAATTGATATCTGAAACAGCCAATCCCAGCACCAATTCCTTGTGACCCTAGACATGGGCCAAAGACGAGAGATAGATGTCCAACCAAGCTGATCAGACTAGAAGGGAGGATTAAATGTGGCAAGGACGAAAATACCCCTGATGGTTGGTGAGGAGACCATTTCCCATGCTTCTTAGGGAGGGGAATTGGAGACTGATCCCAGAACATCCTATTGAAAATTCTGTGTACTAGTTTATGTAATTTAACTTCTTACTTGAACAGCATTACAAGTTCAAGCACTCTCAAAAATCCTCTATATTTTAAGGTATAGAGTTAATAGAAAACCCCTTTGGAATAACCACAAATCCCTCCCTGACCCTTATAGTCAAGAATATATTACTCAGATTTTGTAAATTCACTCACTCTACCCCCTTAACAGATCTTCCAGTCCATTTCATACCTGCTGAAATGATTTATATGTTTCTAGTAAAATGACATAGAGGAAATGAAAGGACCTCATGTTATTTATATTAAAATTATCTAGAAATGTAATGTGAGTCAATATGGTATGCATAATAAAATAAGATCAATGTTCTAAGAACCTAAAAGTTTCTCCTTTGAAATGTTTTGCTTGGAATGAATACACACATACACACACACACACACGTATAGATCTCAAGGCAAAGGGTTTTTCAGAAAAAAATAAAACATTAAATAGTGTTGTTATAAACAGAAATGGCCCTAATAAAATGTGTAAAGTAGGTGGAGATCAACCTCTTTCTATTTTATGTTATAAAATTACTGCTTGAGAACCAAGGTTTCTGAGTTTAGAATTCAGCTTTCAGTTACTATCAGCTAGTCTCTAGACCCATATAAAATAAAGAAACATGGGGGAAAGAATAGTCTCTTTTGTAAATAGTGCTAGTTAAATGGAAGTTTCACATTCAAACCATGAAATTAGAACCTTACCATATATAGTATACAAAAATCAACTCAAGTGGATAAACAGCCTAAATATAAGACCAGAAACTATAAAACTTCTAGAAGAGAGCATAGGGAGAAAGTTCCTAGATGTTGGTTTTGGCAATGAATTTTTGGATATTACATCAATGTTCAGGCCAGGAAAGTAAAAATGAATGAGACTACATCAAACTAGAAAGTTTCTGCACAACAAAGGAAACATAGAGGTTCCTCAAAACCACTACATGATCCGGCAATCACACTACTGAGTATATAATCAAGGAAAATGAAATCAGTATCTCATAATAAAATTTACACTCATATGCTTAGTGTTGTATTATTCATAATAGTCCCAAAATGTAAATATCTTAGGTGCCCATCATTGACCAAATGAACAAAGAAACTAAGATACAGACATGCAATGAGATATTTATTATTCATCCCTAAAGCAGATTATGGTCTTGTCATTCACCACAACTTTGATAAAACTGAAGGACATTATACTAAGTGAAATAAGCTAAACACAGAAAGAAAATTATTACATATGCTCGTGTGGGATCTTTAAAAAATGTACTATCCAGAAATAGAGAATAAAACACAATAGTGAATACCAGAGTAGGGATAGGAGAAATGGGAGATATAAGTCAAAATATACAAAGTAGCCGATATGTAGGATCTATGTATTAATCTAGAAATAGAATACACAACATGAGGACTATTAGGTAATTAAATTGTACTATATATGGGATCCATGCTAAATGAGTAGATTTTAGCTGCTCTTGCAACAAAAAAATGGATAACTATATGAAATGCTGAATATGCTAATTTGCTTCACTATGATACTATCTATATACTCTATCCATTTATTTTTTCCACATATATTTTATGCAATATATATATATATATTCACTTGACATCATGTTTGTACCTTAAATGTATACAATAAAATTTATTTCAACCACAAACCAACCAACCAACCCTAAAATCTAATAGTGGTGTAAAACATTTTTTTTCCTAGTGATGAATATATTTATGTAAGAAAATGTTAAAAAATTTAAAGTGTTTACAACCCAAAAGAATATTATAACTCTATTCCTGATGGTGTCTTTATAGTTACACACTTATGGTCCTCCAAAATGCACAGAAATTTAGAGTTGGGATTTGAATAGGAAATGATTCTCAGAAAAGGGAGAGAAAAGCTTTCAAAAAGCATAGAGAATATACAAAAAGACACAAAAGTGTGAATTGGCCTTTGCTAATTGGAGAATGCAGAATAGAAATTGAGGCATGAGGGAACCTGTGGAGAATGGAGGGATATGAAGCTGAAATGTGAGAATGGAGATAATGAGGAGTCAATAAACATTGAAAGAGCAGCAAAGGAAAAATGGAGACGAAAAAAATCCCTACATGGTATACCTACTATCATAACGATACTAGAATGTAAGTTACATGTATGACATCATAAAATCCCTCAAACAATTCCATGAGATCAGTACTGTTCTCACTGCTAATGTACTGTTACATAGGTTAAGACTGAGGATCTGAAGTATTCAATTTAGCAAGAATGCTGGAATCCCTTACCAAAAGACATCTTCAATCTCAGGAAAGATTATTTATCCAAGGTTGTATATCTAAGAAATGGTAAAAACTGCTGTTCATGAAGAAAGTACTATTGTAATAATTATTATACAGAGAAGTAAATGAAGGTTCAGAACAGTTAAATAACCAGCCTAAAGTTACACAGCTAAGACATGGCAGAGCAAATATTTATCCACCTATCTGGACTTGAAAGTCTGTTTGGCATTGTGCTTCCTGATCCAGGGTTCTGTCCTGCTTTTACAGAAAAGTGGGACATGATGAGAAGGATTAACTAGTTTTATTTGTTCTATTAAATACTTGAGCCTCCATTATGTTTTTCAAACAGTGCCTCTTCCTATATTATTTTCTTCTTCTAAAAATAACTAAAATGGCCCAAATAGCAATAGCCTAGACATACATGTTCTATGTTCTAACCTTCAAGAAATAATTCTTATATAATAACTTTCAGGATTCACTGTAGATAGAAGTCTTCTAAGTTTACTAAAAACCTTTTTGTATAGATTCTTTTAAAAAGATTTCATTCATTTATTTGGAGGACATCAACAGGCACCTACTATATAGGACCTGAATGAAATGCAAGGAATAGAGCAGTGCGTAAAAGAATGGTTCCCCCTCCATTTCCATGGGATTAAGATGTTCTCACATGGCAATAGAGACCAGAAATGAATGACTGGTGCAGAGATAGTTTTATTGCATGACCTCTCAATCTATCTGCTATATTATGTACATCCACAAGAAAATAATTTTTAAAAAAATAACAACTATAGGTAAATGGCAGAAATATCAATTGAGGGAAGCGAGCAGGGAGTGGGGGAGGGAAGTGGAAGGAGAGGTACTAAGGACTTAATTAGAACAAGATACATTCCATGCTTGTATAATTACGTCAAAATGGATTCTACTGTCATGTATAACTAAAAAGAACCAATAAGTAAATAAATATATAGAGAAATTTAAATAGATGATAGATATTTGTTCCTTTTCCTCAGTGGAGAATTTTATGTTATTATTACTCCTAGTCCCTCCTTAAAATGTTTTAATTGTCTTGAATCATTTTCCCTTTTCAAATCTTAATCCCTGGACTATCTTTTCAATAAACATTTTTTTCCAAAAGTACTTTCCAGAAAACAGTAGTCTGCTCATTGAAGTCTGAACATTCTTTGCAATCTCATCCTTTACTATATTAAAACTTAAGATGACATGATAATTTCCACTTCATTAAGTACTTCTTTGTTGGTCTGATGTAAGTCTAGAGAAGAAAAAAGTCTCTCTTCCTCTTTCCATTTGAAAGTCCAATTTTCAATAAGTGAAGCTCCAAAGAAACATGAAGTACTGTAGGATACTTCACATAACCTTGAAATATTCCCAATCTGCTGAATATTGGCTGGGTATTCATTGTATATCTACTTAGGAATAACTTGTCCTGTTTTTCAGTGAGCCTAGTGTTCTGCAGTGAGTTCCTATGGTGATATTTTAATATTTCTGTTTTCAGACCTACCCAATGCGTTCTTTCCAGGGATTCAGCTCCTCTGCTGGAAAGCCTTTTAAGGTTTCTAGACCTTGTTTGCTCCTGTGTACAGTTCCCCTGGACTGTATTTCACAAAATGCTACTTCTGCTTTATATTATATTTCATTTTCTTTCTAGAAAGAGCCTCAGAGACATGAGATAGCATCAAGAAATAAAACTTCTTCTTTATCTCCTCAGTATTATTTTATTTCAATCATTAATTTTTGACATTGGATTTTAATTTCGACATCTCAAACACTTTTCTTTCTGCCTTGTTCAAGATTAGTTCTTCCATCTATACAAGATTTGGTGTCTCTAAGAAGTTCAAGAGACAAAAAACATTCCTCCATACATCTCATCTTCTCTAGTGAAGAGACAATTTTGGAATGAACCCAAGGACGCTTAACCACTCACTTATTTTGAGACAGGGTTTCACTAGGTAGCTTACAACCTCACTAATTTTCTGAGGCTGCCTGTATCAGCCACCTGAGCTGCTGGGATTATAGGCATGTGCCACCATGCCTGACAAATGAATAGACAATCTTAAAAGTCCAAATGGTCTAGGCATGGTAGTGTGCACCTGTAGTCCCAAAAGTTTAGGAGGCTGAGGCAGGAGAATCACAAGTTTGAGGCCAGTCTCAGCAAGTTAGTGAGGGCCTAAGCAACTTAGCATGACCCTGTCTCAAAAGCTAAAAAGACCTGGGGGTATCACTCAGTGGTTAATGCCCCTGGGTTAAATCCCTGTTACCAAAAAAATCTAAACTATAATTCAAACATAAAATTTAATATATGACTACCTCAGAATGAAAATCCAGTACAAAATGGCACATTTGTTTCGTGTTGCTGGTATAATTCCCTTGTCCATGCCTCCAAGGTCTCCTACTGAGATGTCTTTTGCAGTTTTCCCTGAAAACTCCCCTTATGAACTACATAATCTGATATTTGTTCATTGCTGGACTCCTAGTTATATTAAACTCTTGAGGTCATTGGTTATCAAGTGGATACCATTCCTCCTTTCCACCACTCTCCTCCTATAACACAGCTGTGTGTTAGTTATTTAGTGTGTTGTTATTTAGTATCATTTCACATGAGCCAAGTTCAGCCCACTTCAGTCAAAACAGGGCTCCACAAAGTCCTCTGACTCTTTCCCCAGTAATCCAGGTTACCATCCTTTATCACCATCCTTTATCACCATGTTCCTCTGTGGAGTGTTTTTGCTTGTTTGTTTGTTATTAATCAGGTGTTTATAAAAATAGTAACAGCATTATTGATTACCTACTAATATCAGGCACTGTACTAATACTGTTGTTGTAATGATGATGTTCTCTTTCTGGTATCATTGTATGTTCATTGCTTGTATTAGTAATTGAATCCATACAACTGCTTCTGTGACATTACCGTTATTATTCCTCCTCTACCCAGAAGAAAACCTGAAGCTTAGATTAGATAACTTAGCCAACATCCTAGAGTTCCTAGGCAGAGAGCAAGATTCTTTCCCAGGTCTTTTTACCCCAAGAAGTTAGATCTTAACCATTACCATGTGTACTATCTTACACTGCAGTGTTCAACACTATTAATACTAAGATTTCTTACTGACCTTAAAGCAGTGTTTCCTGTACAAATAGAAAAACTTCACTAGCTCTTATTTTCCAAAAAATAATGTACTTTGGTTTTTCTTCACTGCTAGTCACTTTATTACCAATCTAGAAGAAAAGAAAAACATAAGATTAACTGTTCCCAGAATAAAATACAGAGCTAAAACAAGAACATTTCATTGAATTTGATTTCCCTAGGGTCTTTCTCCAAAGTAATTGACTAGTTATAAAGGAAATTATAAGTCTAAAATAAGATTTTATTCAGTCCTTTGTTTTTCCTTTTTTTTTCTCTGAATGAAAAAAATATAGGTAAATCTTATTCACCTGGAAATGTCTGAATACATTTGTTCACCAATTTCCCAGTCTATATAATTGTTTTTGAGAAGTATTATTTAAATCAAACTATTTGTCCAAGCATGAGAATAGTTTTATCATTTTGAAAGATTATTAAATATGTATTGATATTTTCTTTGAATTGATATTTTATTTGAATTTCCTATGATGTATTATTTTATGAAGTATTCACATTGTTATAAACAGATATGTCATAAATAATAATATCAAATTGTTGCCTTTTAATTAAAATTAATTGTTACTTAAATTCACTCTTTAGCTTGTGTTTCTAATTTTCTTTTTATTCTTTTCTCAAAAAAAATTTTAGCTCCTAGTCAGACTGTTACTCTAGTGACACAACCTGTGGTTACCAAGGAAACTGCTATCTCCAAACTAGAAATGCCATCTTCATTGCTGTTGGAAGTTCCTGCTCTGGCAGATTTCAACCGGGCTTGGACAGAACTTACTGAATGGCTTTCTCTGCTTGATCGAGTGATAAAATCACAAAGGGTGATGGTCGGTGATCTTGAAGACATCAAGGAGATGATCATCAAGCAGAAGGTATGAGTTACAAATATAAAAGCTGGCAGAAGGTTTTCCTTAAATTACAGATTTTTCCACTAGCCATACCACTCTCCTAGACCATTTCCCACCAAGTCTTTAGACAGCTCTTTCTCTATCAGCAAGCACACTACTCTCTCCACTCTGTTCAGCCCAAGTATGAGCAAGGGTATGAGTTAAGGCAATTAACTGTAGTAATCATGAATTAAAAGGAGGAAAATATAAGGGAAAAAAGGATACGCCTTCAAGTATAGTTGGCTTAGTTAAATTTAACAAACAAGTGGTATTTTTAAAATCTATTTGATACAGAATAATCAGCTTCATCAAACTGTTTACATTTAAACTGTTTTGGAACTTTGTACCCATTATGTATCACAGAATCAAACATAATAATCTGGGACTTGTTTGTTATCTACTATTCTAAGTTGTCTGTGCCAGTTTTCCTCTTTAAATAATAAGGAAAATTGGAAGTTAATTATAAATAAAAAAGAAAACTAACAAGCAATAAAATGTTTAAAAATAACCTAGATCTCAATATTGGTATTTCTGCCCTGCCATATTCAAATCGACATGTTTTTAATACAATATTTCATTTATCAGTTTCATTGGAATCCATTTGGTAAAATTATGACATCTACTAGAAACCTATAAATATGTTGATATAAATGTGGTTTATCTAGGTAAAAAAAATATAATTGGTATCTTCTATATTTCTGAATGAATGAAAAAGTAATTTTGAAAGTTTCAGACACCATAGTCACGTCACTTTTAAAAGCTTTCAAACATTTCAAAAGAAATAATCAATTGTGGAGGTATTCAAGTGTTAAATAATTGCCTTTTGAAAACAAGGAACAGGGTAGACAGTGCGGGTAATATCTTTGTGGTGCTAAAGATGGAACCCAGTGCCTCACACAAGCTAGGCAAGTGCTGGACTACTGAGCCACAACCCCAGCCCCTCTACTACTGCTTTTTAACAAGTGTTCATAGCCATATTTTTTAAGAAAAAAAAAAGATTCATAGATGTCACCCTCCTATTAGGTAGCAGAGCAAGTATTCAAATCCAAGTCTGTTTGATTCCTAAATGTGGGTTCTTACTTACTACATACAGTGCCTATAATAACTATACCTGTAGTGACTATTTAGTGTGTGTATGTGTGTGTGTGTGTGTATGTATATATATGTATATGTATATATATATATATATA
>NW_026000249.1:20262498-20305979 GCF_001458135.2 Marmota marmota marmota | reverse complement strand
TATATATATATATATATATATTTATATTTGTGTCTATGGTCTATATCAGACATTATGCTGAGAATTTTATATTGAAATGTGCTGATAGATGCAGAAACAAGAGCTACATTATTTCATGATATCATTTTACTAATACTTCCATAAGTATTATTTATCATAGGAGGCAATATGTTATAGTATTTAAAGCTTGACTCTACTACTATAGCTGTGTGACTTTGGATGAGTTGTTCAACCTCCCTAAACATGAATTTATCATTCTGATAAATATGGATAATTATACTGTCTGCCTCATAGGTTACCATGAGAATTAAATTAAGTAGTGCACGAAAAAAAATATTTTGCATTGCTTACTGTGAGTGTTCAGAAAATGTTAGTGATCAATATTAAGTTTCATAGCAAACTCTGGAAATCTTCCCACTCAGGGCATTTGTATTATACAAACTGTATGTGACATAATAATATGGAACTGACAGCTGATTTCCATATCAGCACCCTATTCCACCATTGATATTATGACCTCCTGTACAACCCCCTTGATATTAAAGTGAGAAAGTACACACTCCCTTGTGATGGGTTCATGAGCCTAGCCTTTATAGAAGCCATTGTCATGTTCAGTAGTCTTCAAAGTTCTCTAATAAATTTGTCTTTTTTGGAAAGTACTATTAATTTGGTGTCCTTCACAGAGATTATCTTTAAATATAGGCATGAAATTAGCTTAGAAGTGTTGAAGAGCCATACCTGGGGCAGGGAAAAATTAAGATTTATAAATATGTATAATATGAAAATTAAGTTTATATTTGTAAATATACATTCATATATATTAATATGTTTATATTAATTTTTATTAACATATATTTCCAATTTCCCTTACCTTGCTAAATAGTAAGGATACTATACTTCTGCTGCTTCCTTCTTTTGCATTGAAAAGTAATTTATGAAGACATTGTCAGTTTTTGCCTTTTATAGTTTAATCACTAAATAGTCAATGAAATGGTCCTAATTGATTATTAAAGAAATGTAGTGTATGGAATGAAACAAGAAGGAGAGGTAAGTTTAGGGGGCATTTTATTATATCATAAATAAATAAATAGTTCCTTTGAGTAAAAGTTTAAATAAAACAATCCTGCCTCTAATGTTTGATATGTGAGAAATGAGTTAATATCCCAAAAGTTATTTGTATAGTGTAGAAATTCTATTAACACCTGTTTATTCATATATTCCTTTAGCAAACTTTTATTGATCTGCTACTATGTACTCAGGAAATACAAAATTGTACAAGATAAGAATGCGCAGGTATAATGTTGAAAGGGAGAAAAACAATAATAATGCTATAAAGATAAATTTTAGAGATAGCTACAAAATATTTAGCACTCATTACATGTCAATCACCAATCTAAGTACATCTTATCTATTCCTTAATGCTCACAACAATATTGTAAGGCACATTGAAGTTTAAAAGCCTACCTACCCAAGGTCAAGGAGGAAAGTGACAGTGATTGGAACTGAACTGAATCAGAGGCCTGATCCTTAAACATATTATTTTGGGTTTTGTTTTTTACTTCTCTGGTATATTTGGTGGTGATCTAGGCACTTGTTTCAGAGAAAATTAAACCTGAGGAGAGAACAATGACATAACTTGCTGACAAAGCATAAGCCCAAAATTAAAAGAATAAGTTAGAATTAACCAACTAGATGAGATGAGAAAGGCAATCTAGGAAACAGACTGTACTTTTAACTGAGGTAAGGAAAAACATTACATAACAAGAATTGTGATTCCATATGGCTGAAGTTGAGAGAAGGGGAGCTAACTGACGGGGATACTTGCCAGACTGAGGAGATTTGTTGATGGCCTATAGGCAGTGGCCACCCTTAAAGGATTTTAAACAGTAAAGTAAAATCATCCAGTGTAAAAATTTCAGTTGTCTATCAATTTGTCTGGATGCAAATAACAAATCATTCTTTGATTATATCATCAGAAAGTGAATTTACTAGAATTAGCATGAAGGCAATGGAACAAGGCTTAGATGAAGATCTGAACATGCCTAGGTACCTAATTAGCAAAAACTAGTTGAGTCTCTTTATGATACTCCCTTTTCTTCATCCTGTGTAACTATGTTCAAAATTTAAAGCCTAAAAGAGAGAATCCAGTTGACCTTGCTTTGGTCCCACCCATCTCTTAGCTAGAGAAAATCAGAGAACCTTTATTTAAAGCCTTCTTTCGAAGTCCCTTACAATGAAGGAGAGATGATCTCCCCTCCCTCAGCTAAAAGAATTTGGGATCTGTTGACAGTAAAAGAGAGAAAGGATGCTGAGCAGCCAATGAACACTGAATTCAGGCAATGAACAAGGATAAAGGACAGAAAAAAATGATTTTCAGGCAGTAATTATCATAGTCTAAACAACAGCTTTAACTACTTCAACTTTGTAACCTGGAGTCACAAAATAAAGACCATTTATACATTAGTACTCCAAATATAATTTCTTGACCTTTACACATTCAGTAATTGGCTCTCAATAAATGTAGATTGTTGATGGATAATATGAATGAAATATGATAAGGAGATTACATTTTTAACAGATTAGAACTTGGGGATTCTAATTGTAACTGCAAAGCCTCAGAAGTTAGGTGACATGATGTAACAAGATATTTCATGACTCAAGAAGTTAGATTTGAATGTATGAAGTTCAGATCACACCTTAGTCATGCAGTAATTGAAATATTGACCCCAGAAAAAATGTAAGGACAAACAGTTGCATATGCTAGCCTTGCAGTAGCTTGAGATGTTAAATTTTAAAATCATATACCTGGTAAAAAGCTTCTGTTGTCTTTAGCATAAGTTATTAAAATTAAATTTCTTTTTTTAAAAAATGGGAGCTGCCATAATTTCTAGATAATAATTTATACTAAGCAAATTAAGCAAAACATGGAAATTAAAATTACACCTATAATTTTTGAGATTTTACTGGGGACTGAATCAGAACAAATTATATTATGTGTCTTTGTGATTATGCCAAAATGAATCCTAATGTTATATATAACTAAAAAGTACCAATAAAAATGAAAATACGAAAAATCAATATTAATCTTTAAATAATAAAATGTAGTCATCTTTGAGATTTTTAAAATGTAGCCACTTTAGAATTAAGCAACTCTACTGCTAAATTTTGGAGAGTAGAAAATAGACCATTATCTTTTAGAGAAATATACATGTGATACATGCAAATTAAAACTTTAAATGTTAAAAAGTACATGCAGCTAAAGTTTATTTTCTAAAATTCTGAATGATAATAAGTATTATTTATAATCTATAATTGAGAAATTAAATTTATTTCCTATTTCATAATTTTTAACTGAAATTGCTCTGAGACAAAATTGTTCTGATGATAATTAGCAGTTTTCTTTTTTGTGTATAATCTATCAGTCAAAGGAAAACATCTATCTAGAGTCAGATTGTTACTTCTGACCCTTAGGAAAGAAAGGAGGGAGGATAAAAGGAAAAAAGGGAAGGAAAAATGAAAATTAAAAAGGATAAAAGAGAAGGAGGGAGAAAAATAAGGATAGAGGGAGAGAGTTGGATAGGAAATCTAGGGAGAGGTTTGGAACACTGGAGATAAGTGTTGCTATCAACAAATTGGATTTAGGTGGCCATATGATACTGTTTTTTTTTTATACTACCAGTGTCTGATTGCCCGTGCTAATTATAGTCTTTTTTCTAGTCATTTTGGCCAGGTGTTCACCACTAAATCTGAACCACAGCACTTGTATTAAATAAAGAATTAAATTGGCAAAGGCATTTTATCCTCTAATAAGACCTCTCCAGGTTGGAGTTGAGACAAATTGGCCAATCTGGACAAGATGATAATAGCCTTGTTCAAGATTCATTTTTAACTGTGCATTACACTGTTACCTAGAAGATTTCATTATCGCAAGATTGAGCAGTTTTAGTGGGTACAGTATATATTTAAATTGGAAATAATCACTTGGATGTGTTCAATTTGTGTTGTTGTTGCTGAGGTCAAAGGCCTTAATAAAACTTCCATTATTTTAAAACTCTGGTTACAGTGTCACAAAGAGCATTTGAATGGCTTTAAACTCATTCTGATTATAATTTTCATTGAATAAATTTAGCCACAATCTGATGACAAAGGAACTTTTCTATCATGGACCTACAGTATTGGTAAAACAATGTATATGAGACCAGTGGGGTGGGGGTGAGATTTTAAAGTGTTATTGATTGTTTAAGCTAAAAACAAAATGAAACAAAAGGAAAGAGTGTTTCTTGGATTTATTCTATTGCCATGATCCTAGCAGAAAGTGCATATTACAAATAAGTTCCCCTTACCAAACAAATGAGAAGAGTTACAGATAATTTAGTTAATTTGGCTAAGGTAATTTAGTAAATGTAATTGTCCTAACATAAATCCAGACCTCTTGAGAATAGATAATGTTTCTTTCTTTTTCTATGATCCTTTGTCCCCTGCTTACATGTTTTCTCATTTCTACAACAAAATTGCAAAAAACAAACTAAACTCAATTATTTCTGAGTACTTCCAACGGATTTCAAAAGTTGGGTGACAGTCATCTTAGGGCAAGGACATTAAAGATTTTTTTTTCTCTTTTATCTAACAACTGTCATCTTACCAGTACTTTCTGCACAACCTTGTTTAAGAAATACCATACCAGAGTATGCTGTCTTTCCATATATAGAAGCTGTGTATTGCATTCTACAAAGAATCATCCATGATTTGCTTGGCTAAAGACATTTGCAAATATTGTGCTTCAGTTATCTTCCAATAAATACACATGTTTCCAATAGATGGCTTGTTACCCTGTAGATCACTGCTCCACATCTACACAATTTTCTATTCTTACCTAGTAGGAGCCAAGTTCACTGTTATCTTCACTGAAGGATGTAAAGATATGTCAATGTCAGTAATTTGACCCTGTGGTCATGACAGAATTAAGCTCCCCTTAAATAAAAAAAAAAAAAAATCACAGAGTTGCAAATGCACACACACAAATCCCATTTTCTAAGTCTCAAAACAAATTTTTTATGGAAAATGATACCATACCTTCGTTTTTGCTTAAAGATAAGCATGCTGTACTCAACCACATATTTCAAAGTCATGCATAAAAATGCATATCTTATTACAGTTCAATTCAATTCACTGTAAAGTCTTCTGTCAAAATCTCATCACACAAAACTGAATCATAGTATTCACATGAATTCTGATAAAAAACAAGTATAGTGTGTTTTCAATGAGATACCACTGGGATTTTTTTTAAAGTTCGTCATTTTTTTAAATAGTGAATTCTACTTACAAATTTTCTTGCTTGAATATAGTTATAACTCCTTTCAATAAACGGATTTTTTATTATTTTCAAAAAGGTATCTAAAATCTGAGATCTCTTTTTTTTACAAATAAGTAATATGGGTAACTAAATTACTTTTATTTTTTTTGAAATTATGTTTTTATGCCTTAAATCATAAGTCTTGCCTCTTGGGCTTCATATTTCACCATAACTTTGGATCCTTCTAGTCTGCAATTAAATTTACAATGTGCTGTGGTATAGTTTTAAGTAACCTTAATTTTAGGGGAATTATAGTTAATAGGGACATGGGTGGTTTTTCTTTTATTTCTTCATTCAACAAATTGTCTTTGTTAACAAAGCACATTAGAGACAGGTAGGGGTCCACAAGGAAATGAACTGGGAAAGAGACAATGGAGTAAGAGTTTGGATTTAAATTTGATTTCCTTGTCTATGGTAATAAATAATTAATTGAGAAAGAGATGAGGCAGTGATTACTCATCATTAGTAAAAGTGTTTTTGCACATGTACACATTTCTGTATATGATTCCTTATATTTAAGTGATATATGTACTATATGGGAGTAGATATTTTAATATTCTGCAATTAAATGCTACTAGTGTTTTCTATCCTCCCTCAAATATATATTTTGGAGACATCTGATTTACAGTGTCAGGCAGATTATTTAGAAATGTGTAAACTGCCTTTTAAAGGCCTTTGGTATAAGACCAAGTTTTCATATATCTGGAGAATTCTTTCTGGTGAGAGTACTGTTCTTAGAGATTAAAATTAAGGATAGTAAAGTCTCCAAATTTAGAGTGCATCCTCTTTAAGGGAAACATCAGAAAGAAGAGGATAGTCTTTGCCATAAGAGAAAGAAGTGCTACTATAGTTTCAATATGTACATATATGAATGGATCAATCATATTTTATTTTCTACCTCTAAATATGTACCTGCCTTTCTCATATAGAAGAAAATTAAGTTATTTTTCTCTTTCTATGTATCTTGTTGATTTTTATTCAATAATCTGGGAATGAATATTGATTTTTGCATATGTTCTAATGTTTTTAAATTTTGAAAACTAACAAAATTGATCAGTAATTTCCAAGGTAGTTATAGATGCATTAATTTCAAAGAGAAGAAATTGGACATGACTATTTTTGTCATCCTTCATGAATTCACTAAATATAATGGAAATTTTTAGAGTTGTTTTGAATCAATTTTTTACTAAATTTATAAACGTAACTTTGAATACTATTTTAGTAATTCACACATGCTTCCAGACTCCTTTATCTTTATATTTTAAATTTTGTGTACCCTCATATTCAAGAATTTTATATCTCACATGATTTTGTCAAGAAAAGTATATATTCTGTTTTTTATGTATTATTTGTCTCAAGAATAGAAATGTCCTGATTTTTCCTGACATAGTTCCCTCTAACTAGAAATTAAGAAAATTCAGTTGGAGCAAAAGCATACACAGTACTTCCCCTTTATCTGCAGTTTGTTACCTGCAATCAACCACGGTCTGAAAGTGTTACATATAAAATTTCATAAATGAACAATGCTAAACTTTCACATTACACACCATTCTGAGTAACATGATAAAATTATGTGTCATCTTCTTGCTCCATACCATCTGGGATGTGAAT
The DNA here is from genome assembly GCF_001458135.2 of Marmota marmota marmota. Taxonomy (NCBI): domain Eukaryota; kingdom Metazoa; phylum Chordata; class Mammalia; order Rodentia; family Sciuridae; genus Marmota; species Marmota marmota. The sequence continues at coordinate 20,299,015 of NW_026000249.1, read as the reverse complement.
CATCCCTTTGTCCACTGTACCCATTCTGTATATGTTACCTGCCTTTTGGTCACTAAGCTCAATTTCAGATGAACTGAACTGTCCAGGGAGGTATTTCAGTGCTTTTGTTCAGGTAACCCTTAATTTACTTATTAATGGCCCCAAATATCAAGAGAAGTGATGCTTACAATTTGAGTATGGCAAAGATAAGCCAAGTGCTTATTTTAAATGAAAAGGTGGAAGTTCTCAACTTAATAGTGAAAGAAAAACTTGCACATTGAGGTTGCTATGGTAAGAATGAAATACCATCTGTGAAATTATGAGGAAACAAAAACATATTTTAAAAAAATAGAAGAGAGGGCTAGGGTTGTGGTTTAGATGTAGATCACTTGCCTAGCATGTGTGAGGCACTAGGTTCAATTTTCAGCACCATATATAAATAAATAAATAAATAAATAAATATCCCTCAACAAATAATAAAATAATTTTTAAAAACTAGAAGGAAAGCCAGTAGAGTAAAGATAGGAGATTATGGAGGAGGGAGGAGGGGAGGGAAAGGAAAAGTGCTGAGGAATGAAATTGATCAAATTAGGTTTGTGCATATACAAATACCTCACAGTGAACCACATTACTATGTAAAATTATAATATACCAATAAAAAAATAAAATGGAAAAAAAAGAAAAATTCATGCTAGTTTTGCTGTCACGTCTCAAACAATAAAAGCTATGGCCACCAAGAACGTACTTTGTTAAGCTGGAAAGACGTAAATTATAGGGTTTAGTACTACTTGTGGTTTTAGGCTTCCACTGGAGATCATAGAACATATCCCCCATGAATAAGGGAGGACTCATATAGATAGAAATTGAGTTTATTTTATACCTTAAAAAGTGGAGAGAGAAAATAATTTACACTTAACTCCTTCATTTGTTTTTTTTTTCTAAACATAAAGTACCCTAGATTGTAGTGAAAGGAAAAATAATTTTAGCCACTTTGTTACAGTGAAGATTTTCTGTCATTTCATTGTATATGAAAATCATAAAAACCTTCCACAGATTGAACCAAGAGTAACCTTTGAAATTTTGACATAAAAATTAGACTGTCACTTTACCACTCATACCCAAGTTTGATTTTTTTAAGTTTTATAATAGGAGTTAAGTAGCCTTTGAAGAGGAGGGTTATTAGGGGCAGGTTACAGTAGTTGCAAAGAATGCAAGCAGGCAAGAAACTATATATAATGATATTTTTCAGTAAAATTGTTCTCTAAATCAAAATGAGAATATACTTTATTTTTAGCATTAGGAAACCTTTTAGATGATTACCATGCAACCATTTCAAGGTGTGAGTTTCAACCAAATTCAATTATAAAGTGCCCACACCAATGACTTTAGAATTCACACTCCTTGTAGTTGATTATAATGATCAGAAATAGAGTTGTCTAGTCAGTGAGAGCATTGAAGCCTTTGAGATTTATTCCAGGCTTCTTGATGAAATTTGTCTTGATAACTCTAATATTTATTGTTCATTTTAATCATTAATTAGCTACAAAATTATGCTGTCTGTTAATTATATTTTCTTGTAAAACTTTGGTATCTTGAATTTGTCTTTTCAAACATTTATTGTCATGTAAAGTTTTAATTTTTATGTTTTACCCCTTGAAATTCATTTAAATTTACTTAAAGGCAATCATGATATTGTATTTGTCATAGCAGCTAAGAACATACTAAATGCATTATGAATATTGTTCATCACTTATCTTCATGAATGACTAGTTTTACTTAGCACTTAGAATATGCTATGGGGCATATTCATATGTGTTTAACTGTTACATGTAGTCCAATTTATGCCTGGTTTTGATCAGTGATAAATGAAAGGATCCTATTAGTTAAATGTATTGCATCAAGCAAAAACAATTATACTTTTAGACACTCTTAAGAATTTTAGTAATTAAAGGATTTTTTCCAGTTATACTCTTAAGATGGTCCTTGGCTGGATGTGACAAAATCCTTACTATTGTGGCTTATCCAAAAGGGAGTTTATTATTCTCACAGACGAAAATTCCAGAATTATGTATGCTGGGTTGGTATAGACTATAAAACCATATGTTCAAACTCCTTTCTCCATCCCTAGACATCCTCAAATTGTAACTTTCTTTCCTGTGGTCTTGAGATGGTTAATCTGCCTCCAGACACTATGTCTGTTTTTAAAATGGAAGAAGGGGAAATGGTGAGAGTAAAAGCATGTTCCAACAGTGTCTGCTCCTATTTACTAGGATAACAAAAACTTTTCTGTCAGCCTCACATAGAAGAGGTCTGTAATACTGCATTGGTGGAAATTATGTCACATGACCACTCCTAACTTCAAGGGATCATGGGAGGATTGAGTATTTTAATGGAGTTGATGTGCTTCTATATTTGTGGCTTTCTGATGAACAAAATTTGGATTATTTTCCTTATTTAATAAGGAAAGAATAGATACTGTCTACTGCCTATGCTTGCCACGATACTCTTAACTAATGAATATTTTTCTCCTTTTAACTTATGTCATTTTAACTGAAAGTGATTTGTTTTTCTATCTTCTTAGTTTTCTCACTGCAAAGATGGCATGGAAGTTAAATGTAAAAGAATAACCCTATTATTAATATTTAGTGGTAGATATCAATTATTTTACTTTATAATCATATCATACAAAGGTCACTGGAAACAATGTAAGTGAAGAAGGAAATTAAAATACATTGCTTATACTTCCTTCTCTCTTATCAAGAAATAACTTCCTTATTAACCACATGTATTGTACATAATTCTCTGAATCTGTGTTGTCCAGTGTAGTAGCCATTAGTCATCCATGGTTACTTAAATTTATATTAATTAAAATTTAAAAATCAGTTATTCACTCATACTGGCTGCATTCTAATGCTTAGTAGCCACAGGAAGCTAATGGCCACCATAATGGGCAGCATGAATATAGAATATTGCCATCACTGTAACTAGTACCACTGGATAATGATATGTTACCCATTTAAATTTATTTCATATATCAAGGAAATAAAATTAAGAAAATATATTATTGATTTTTATCGCTTTGCCCCTGAATACTTTTACATTGAAAAAAGCAAAAGTAGTCACTTTTATAATAGCTGAAATAGCCTGACAAAATCTGTAGAGGTCGATTTGTATCAATACTCATAGTATCAGGTCATCAGTTTTTATATTCTAAATCATTAAGACCCAAGCACATCCACCAAATTCAAGGGAAAATATAGACTAAGCAATAAAAATGTTAAAAATTCTAGCATGATAATCAAATAGGAAAATAAGTAATATAGCACATTTGGTATAAAGTATTTCAAAGACAAAGTTTCTCTTGATCAAATAGGAAAATAAGAAAACATTTTAAAGACTAAATTTCTCTTTCTTGCCAACATTACCTTTTTAATAATGTCCTTTCTGTCCTTGAGGTGAGCTTCCTGAGCTCCCAACCACAACCCTCAGTGTTTACTTAGTCACTACCATTTCCTCATTGCAGCACTACCCCAAGGCCAAAGCTCCCAGATATTTCCTCTTCCTCACCACTTCTTCCAACAACAATTATCCATCTTTCCTCTCTTAATCTCAGATGGCTACTTTATGCTGTAAAAAATGGAAAATAATGAGAGTTGAGATTTTGGCTAGGTTTCAGTTATATGGGATGAACAAGTCCTACAGACCTAATGTATGATATAAGCCCTATATATAACAATATTTTACTGCATACTTAACAATTTGCTAAGGGGTAGGTAATATATTAATTGTTGTTATCACACAGAATGCTAATAATAAAAAGGATGGGAGAAAAATTTGGAGGTGATGCACTGGTTTATGACCTACATTATACATAGTTTCACAGGGGTATACTTATCTCCAAACTCACCAACTTGTGTACATTACAAATGTACATCTACATATGGATTTCCAGTTTTTCCAGCACCATTTGTTAAACTTCTATCTCTCACCCTGCACAAAAATCAACTCAAAGTGGATCACACAGACTTAGGCACTGGAATAGAGACCCTGTGCCTAATAGAAGAAAAGTAGGCCCAAATCCTCACCATGTTGGTGTAGGCTCGACTTCCTTAACAAGACTCCTAAAGTGCAAGAAGTAAAATCAAGAATCAATAAATGGGATGAAAATTAAAAAGCTTCTTTTCAGCAAAGGAAACAATGATGTGAGGAGACAGCCTACAGATTGGGAGAAAATCTTTACCACATGCATCTCTGATACAGCATTAATCTTTAGGATATATAAACAACTCAAAAAATTTAATACACACACACATACACACACAATAACCCAATTAATACATGGGCTAAGGAACTGAACAGACACTTCACAGAAGAAGAAATACAATTGATCAACAAATATATGAAAAAGTGTTCAACATCTCTAGCAATTAGAGAAATGCAAATCAAAATCAAAACTATTCTAAGAGCTCATCTCACTCCTGTGAGAATGGAAATCATCAAGAATACTGGCAAATAGATATTGGCAAGGATGTGGGGAGAAAAAGGCACACTCATACATTGCTTATAGGAATGCAAATTGGTACAACCACTATGGAAAGCAGTATGGCAATTTCTCAGAAAACTTGGAATGGAACCACCATTTGACCCAGCTATCCCACTTCTTGGTTTATACCAAAGGTCTTAAAATCAGCATACTACAGTAATATAGCCACCCCAATGTCAATAGAAGCTCAATTAACAATAGCTAAACTATTGAACCAACCTAGGTATCCTTCAATAGATAAATGGATAAAGAAAATGTGATATATATATATATATATATTTTCAATGGAATATTACTCAGCCTTAAAGAAGAATGAAATTATGGCAATTGCCAGTAAATGGATGGAATTGGATAATATCATACTAAGTGAAATAAGCCGATCCCCCCAAAAAACAAAGGCAGAATATTTTCTCTAATATGCAGATGCTAATTCACAACAAGGCAGGGGGCACTAGAGAAGAATAGCAGTACCTTAGATTAGGTAGAGGGAAGTGAAGGGAGTGGAGGGGCGGGGATGTGGGGATAGGAAGGATAGCAGAATGAAACAGACATTATTACTTTATGTATATATGTGACTGTATGACCAATGTGATTCTACAACCTGTATACCCAGAAAAATGAGAAATTATATCCTATCTATGTATGATATATTGAAGTACATAATTGCATTCTACTGTCATATATAATTAAGTAAAACAAATTTTAAAAGTTATAAAAAAACAGTAATAAGTAAAGCAAAAAAAAAAATGTTTCCTGGGGCTGGGGTCATAGCTCAGTGGTAGAGCTCAGTGCTCAGTGGTAGAGCGCTTGCCTCACACATGTTGAGACAATATGGATCAAAATAGATTTGATCCTCAGCACCACATAAAAATAATAAAAAATAAAGGCATTATGTCCATCCTCAACTAAAAATATTTTCTTAAAATTACAGCTTTCTTTATGTCAATCATGCCTCAATAAAGTGGTTTAAGTCTTAACTAGGAAATGTACTATATCGTTCCTAAGTAATAGAAGTTTTCAACATTCCCCAATCAGTTCTTCAGAGCACTAAATCCATTAGGTATTGGGAAGTAGTCCATAAGAAAAGGTAAAATAAGATGAAACATGTGCATGGCCTTTCTTACCATAGTGATGGACCATGTACATCTCCATACCCAGGTCACTGAAAAGTCCTGCCTATTACCATTGCTTAACTCAGCATTTCTCAATCATTTCTTGGATAAAGCATTTTTGTAGACCATGTTGAAGCATAGTTTAGAGAATGTTGTCTTAGATTTACATGTCTCTAAGTCACTTTAATTCTCTACATATGTTTTTACCAAATTAATCTTTCAGAAATCTTTTCCATTAGCACCATGTCTATAATTTGTGAAGTTGTTACCAGGCTGACATTTGTACCTCTCACCACAATGTACCTACCAGGGACCAAGTAACTCGGCTTTCTCTAGAATGAATTATCTGAGGGAAAAAAATTTATACAGCATTCTACAAAATCAGCCTTCTTTATAAAAATGTATTACTATATTTATATTTAAAATATTGGTTAATTATTAAACTTTCTATGACAGTTTTAAAGAGGAGTACACAATATATGGCAATATTTAAAGACATTAAAATGCCTGAATACATTTTAGCATTTTAGACTTTATAAAGTCTAAAGGTCAGAAATCACACAACTTTTTACATTCTGCTTAAAATGGAAAGTTTTGTCTATTCTTTCAGTGTTTAATTATAGAGAAGTTCAATGGGGATATGTAAGGAACAATAAATTCTGTTTATACTTATTTTATCTTATTCTTTTAAGTTTATATTTTATTTTCTAAAACGCATAATATATTAGTGAAATAGTACATGTATAAATATTTGAATAAATATGGATCAACATTTATTGTGGAGGCAGTTCAAAAAAATAGTAGATATGTACAGTCAAGAGGGTCAGGAGACTGCCACTTGTCAGTGTGTCAGATGTTCTCTGGGCCTATAATTAAGTGTCCTTATGTTTCTGATTATAGTACTATTTTTTCCCCTAAAAATAACTTATCATATGAAATTAAAGATCTTAGGTAGATTTTTCTGATTTAATTGTTTCTTTCATTTATTTACTTTAATGCCTCTTTACTGAATAGCAAACAACTTTTCCCATATGGAGCATAAAGATTATAATCACAAATGGTCAGTAGTCTTAGTCTTTCCATTTTTTTAAATAACCAGGATTCATGTTTTACTTTATCTTCTCTGACCCTTAAAGCTTAGGTAAATTGTAAAGTAAATAGTAATTTGTCCTAAATTAATTAGAAATATCCCTTTCTCAACCAACTTCCAAATTTCCTCATATATGCTTTTAAATCTTTATATTAAAATTCTTCAATATTTAAGGCATACAGATTTATCCTCATATATACCTATTTAGCTCTATCTACCTAAATCTTGTTTCTTTAAAAGAAAATATATAATATTTTCCTAACATTTAGAAGATTCTTCAATTTATTAGTTGTGATTTTAAAATTTTTGAAAGGTCAGGGTGAAATATTTTGAATCATTTTGTCTTTTTAATCTCCTGTATACTCCTAATTATTTTACATAACCTTTGTATAACAATACATTCCATAAGACTGAGGTATTTGTATTTTTCAAGTGCTTTTTGTTTATTGGTTTTGCCTTTTAACATATAATCTGAATGCTAAAACTTGTTTTGGTTTCCTTTTTTTCCCCCTCGATTCTATCTGTTTTAACATCAGGTGGCCTATAATTCTTTGGAGGAATGGAATATGTAACTGATCTTCAGATTCTCTAAAGCTGAGATGTAACTATTTTCACTATCATCATAAATTGTACATGCCAATTATATTTTCCTATTAGAAAAGCAACTGCTTACTGTAAAATAGTATTACTATCCAGTCATGTTATTGCATTTTCAAATTCTATCTTTAAGAATTAATTTTAGTTTTAAGCATTGAATCTAAAGATTGTTAGGAAGAAAATATTCTAGAAGAATACTCTTTTATTGCCTTATGGATCAAACCAATTGAATTATTTCTTGACTCCAAAAGCACAAGAAATAAATTTTGTCTCTTTTTTCTAAATCAATAAAATATTGCTCAGAGCCTTTCTTCTGTGGAATTGGATAATACAGTTTTCCACATTTTTCAGGGTTCCCCTACTCTTCCTGATGGTTCAGGAGTCTTTGGAGGCTTATGAGTATACAGAAAATAAATCCCTCAGTGTATATTACAATTCTGTCTTTTTTTCCTGCCTGGAAATCTTGATTATTCTAGGTCATTTTCTAATATCAAAAGTTTTTTCAGTACACACTACCTTTAATGCTTTTCTGGGGTGAGGAAATCTAGACATTAGGAATATAGTCATACTTACCATCTTGAAAAGTAAAATGTACCTGTTTAATTTTAAAAGACAAGCACAATTACTTTCTCAATCTTCTTATCCTACAACCTTATTCATCAATTCTCGGCAGTTTTCTTGGTAAGAGATTCTAAAGAATGTAATAAAGGGAAACTAGGTAGATCAAAGATGGAAGTGAGAGCTATAATTCTATAATGTTAGTTCCTACTATCTACAAAGTTATTGTAGCTAGGGAGCATTTTTAAGGAACTTGCCTGTTATACTGACCTTTTTTAAAATCAGCTTATAGCCTATTATATAATTTATTGCCTAAATCACAACACCTTTTGTGGGGGTACTGGGGATTGAACTCAGGGTCCCATGACCACTGAGCTCCATCCCCAGTCCTATTTTTGTATTTTCTTTAGAGACAGGGTTTCACTGAGTTGCTCAGGGCCTTGCTTTTGTTGAGGCTGGCTTTGAACTTGCAATCCTCCTGCCTCAGCCTCCGAGCCACTGGGATTATAGGTGTGTGCCACCATGCCTGGCTTGAGACCTTTAATAATGAAAATTGGATGTCATTTTATAATAATGCCAAACAACAAGTTGTAAACTGATTTTCCAGAATAAATTTAATGTATGATCACTTTATAGAAAGGAGGAAATTAAGTATCAGTTCTTCACAAACTGAATTACTAGGCTTATGGGTTCTTTCTTGGAAAACCTTAGGTTAACATGTTTATAATCTATTTAGCAAGAGGAACAAGTAAACTGGCTATTGGAATATGATATAATAGATCCTGTGATTGGGTACAAACGTGGGATTCCTTTAGATTATGACAATATCTTCAATTGCAAATAGTAGAAAATTCAATTCAAAGTTACTTAATTTAGAATGGAAATTTATTAGCATATGTAGTAGAAATATTGTGTGGGCCTCAAGCATAGGATGCTGATGTTTCTTGCTTCATTGTTCAACTTTTTCCATTTGACATTCTCATAGCAGGTGCAGAACACACTTTTTTTGCATAACACATTATATTTAAAGGGATTAAGAATTTCCTCTCTTGACCTTCAAATGAAAGTTTTGAGCTTCTCTCTGATTAGACTAGCTTATGTCATTAACCCACACCTGAACCAGTTATTGTGGCAAGGAGGATGGGAATTTCCACCCTATTCCCATGGTTGCTGCAGAAGGGAATGCTGGGGATATTACCAATAGACCTATAGTCAGTACTTCAAGCTGGAGGAAGCAGATAGTAGAAAGGTTTTTCAAGAGGAGTCAGTGTGTAAACCAAATATTATTTCTTTATACGCTAAATACCTTATAAAAATGTCTTACTCTTTGTTTTCATTCTATTTCCTTATTGGTAGTGTTATGTAAGTAATTGTACATCAAGAGAAATATAATGAATTTTATAAACATGTAAAAATAAGGATTTTTCAGCACTGATAAACAGGACACATTTGGTCATTACCTTATTTCATTGCTTTTTTTTATTATCCTGTGTTTTTCTCTGTCAACCCTTTAATGAAATATCTAAATATGAGCTTTTACTCATAACAAGAACTGGTATTGCACTGAAGAAAACTGTGATTGCAATCTTGTTACTGTACCCTCTTCTCAAATATAGAGACATTTTTATAATGTGTTAACATTTTTTCCTGCATTTCCTCATATTTGTAGAAACAACATGAGCTTTGTCTGAAATCGGGCACCGAAAGCCTTGCCTTATATATTATTTGTAAACTACATAAGTTCTGTGATCCTCAGTTTGATCATCTGTAAAACCAGCATAGCAAACTCTAAGTCATATTTTAGTCATCAGAATTTAAAAAGCATGTTTTCATATCTTAGTAAATAATAAATCTCAACTGTGTAGCTCCACTTATTCTATATTCTTTAAGAATCCTCTATGATAGTTATGCTAACCTCTGTATTACTTTTTTTCCCACATTTTCATTTTGCTGTAATATGCTAGTGGCACTTTATATTATATGCCAAAGTAAACAAATAAAGTCATTTTTCAAGACAAATATTAATTTTAGATGATTAAATAGGTTTGTACGGAGGTTCCTCTTGTTAATCATAGTAATTATCCTTGGTGAAAAGTGATAGGATACTTGAAAAAACAGTTAATCATTATGGCTATTTTTTGTAGTGTAAATAAATCAAATTTTCATATCTGAGATGAAATCAATAAGGATATAGTAGTATAGTGCTTCAAAGCCCCTTGCCATTTGGTGCTACAAATTAAAGAGATACAAATATGTTTTGCTCTAATTGTTTTTCAAGTGCTTCCGAAAATGTGCATTTTCTTAATGGATTTGGTATTTAATTGACCTGGAAGGAAACTTGGGGTGTGGTAAGGAGGGCACCTTCTGTTGAAAGAGGTTTTCAGACAACAGAGTTTCAGGTATGACTAAGGCAAAAGATGAGATGATTTTGAGAAACTCAGTGGCCAAAGACAGGTATGTTTGAACCCTGGGAGATATTCAGGGAGTCTATCCCACTTTCATTCTTCCAAATGTTTCTTACTAAGTCCCCAAGTATTTAATAAAGGAGGAATAGGAAGAAAACAGGCATACTATTATAGGAAGTTTTGCCCCTTCACTACGGAAACATTTAGAACAACAGCATTATAGAAATTAGTGCCAAATGTTTAGGTATTATTTAAAGATAATGTCAAAGGTTGGTTTCTCAGCAGTAGTTGTTGAGATAAAACTGAGCATGCAGAATATTTATTTGGGAGTATTCTTGGGGCCAGTTGGATAGAACAAAGGGAAAAGTTGAGCCTGTAATGCAATCTCAGTCAATGCCTCAGCTGATCATTTAGTGATTTCTGAAGTGGCAATGACCCTTCCAGTGAAGTGGGAAAAGGAGACCAGGCATTTGCAACCCTGTTTTAGGTCACACACTGGATATGTGTTTCTTGGAAAAGGAAGTGTAAACTTGAAAAAGATGAATCCTTTTAGCCATGGCAATTGTCATAGTGGTGACTGCTGTGACCTGTATGTCTGTGCCCCTCCAAAATTCTTATGTTGAAACATAATCATCACAGCAGTGTTATTAGAAAGTAAGGTCTTTGGGAGGTGATTAGGTTATGAAGGCACTGCTCTCGAGAATGGGTTTAGTGCTTTATAAAGGGTGTTTTAGAGAACTATCATCCCTCCCCTTCTACTGTGTGAGCATAAATAGAAGATGTAATCCTAGAGAAAGGGGCTCTCGCTACACACTTAATCTACTGCATCTTGATCTATCATGGACTTCTAAGCTCTTGAACTGTGTGTAATAAATTCTGTTATTTATAAATCATCTGTTCTAAAGTATTTGGTGACAGTTGAAGGCAGTCAATCAGCAGCACTTGTTGAAATTGGGAAAATAAGTCCTTCATTTCCTTAGGGAAATATGGGCAGCATATCACAACTTCTTACTACAGATAAGGTCATTATTTCAAATAGGGTCTAGCTAAAAAAAAATTTAATGTCCAAAATTCAGTATAATTGTAAAATAAATTGAGGTATATTACAAACCAATACATACTACATATTAGTTTTGTTGTAATATTTGTTACATTCCCAAACACACATATTTTTTAGAAACACATACCACACATATGACTGTGAATATTATACATATTCATAGGGTTGGATTATGAGTGTTGTTTCTGCTATTTTACAGATTGATATTTTCATATAATTTTGCAATAATCAAGTATTGTTTCTTGAAATAAGGTAATAGCATCCAAAGAAATTTTAATGTTCACTACGGAAAAAAAATCCCATTGCTGGCTGTATGTGTATTCAATTTTTTTCAATTAAATAGTAGAAATAATTATGAGTAAAAATGAAATAATTATAAGGTAAAATTTAATGTTTAAAAGCATAAAATTGAAGCCCCAACAACTCTTATTTAAACACACAGTGTTTAGCTTCAGACAAATTGCTTTCAGCAATTTCATTTAGGCAAAAAAAAAAAAAATAGACCAGATATTATGCTCCCATAAAGTTCTTGGTGCTTATAGTTACCATTTATTAAGTTCTAGTATGTTCCAGGCAATGTATTATGCACATCGTATTTAATATTTATCCTCTCAAGAGTTATGCAAGCTGACTGGCATTATTTTTGTTTTGAAAAGCGAGACAGTTACAGATGTTAAGTGACTTGCCCAAGGCAATGCCATTTGTAAGTGCTAAATTCCAATTTCCAACCCAGAATTATTGGAAACAAACACAATTTATTTATTCACATATACACATACATAATATATATGAATGTATATGTATATATATGCATACATATTATATTATACAATGTATGTATAGTATAAATATGTATTTATATTGAATCTTAAGCTACATTCATTATGCTCCATTTAGAATTAGTTTTAGAACATGTCTGGGAAATGAAAATAATTTATATTATAATGTGTTTGCTTAGAAAAGATGATACAAGTTGAAAAACCTTTATCCAAAGCACTTAAGAATAGAAGTGTTTTAGATTTTATAGTTTCTCAGATTTTGAAAATTTGCATAGACTTTACTGGTTGAGCATTCCCAATCCAGAAATCCAAAATCTGAAACTTTTTGAACATAATGTCAGCACTCAAAAATTTCACATTTCATATTGCTTCTCTAGGTATCTATTTTCACAGATACCCAGATAAGCAATAATATGGAATGTGAATCTTGAGCAGAAAGGCAATGAAGAACTTGTCAAATGGTTAGGCTAAAAATGTCAGAGAAAGAGGGCTGGGGGCCTAGCTCAGCATTAGATCATAAGCCTAGCATACTGAAGGCTCTAAGTTCAATCTCAGCACCAAAAAAGAAAAGTTCAGGAAATATTTCAAAACCCCAGATAAGGCCTTGAGAGTTGGAGGAAATTATCTCACCACAGTCCTGTTTCTTCATAAATTCATTTATTTCCATCTGTAATGATCAGACTTTTTACCCCCTTCTTGTTCCTCCCCCACCCTCTTCCTCCACTCTCCCACACAAACTGCAGAACATAAATTTAGACATACCTACACATGCACACTTCATAGGAAAATTGTATTTACTAGCCTTTTGATGTCTTAACTAAACTAAATTACTAGGCCTGGTTATTATTTGGACTGTGGGGAGAAAGAAAAAAGTAATTATATGAGTAGGTACCTCAAGATGAAAGGCAAGTAAAGACTGTGAAATTATTCATATGATAGAAATAGTATACAAACACATAAAAATGTTTGAAACATCTGGTTATTAAACTGTGTTGGATAAATAGAGCCATGAAGAAATCAAAAGAAAAATTTAATGTTATACTGCAGGGAACAAAATCAAATGTATTGTAGAAAAGAAGGAAATGAAGGTTACTATGGACAATTGTTTTTATAGTTATACTCTTTTGTACTATAGCTTATTTTAAAGTTCATGGCTTGCCCAATATTATGAACTGTTCTAGATCAATATTATTATGCAAGTGCACTATTAGGTTATTTTTGGTTGATGAACATAACAAAATCTTAGTATGATAGGGTTAATTACTTTCCTATATTCTCACTATCAGGTGTTACCATCACACTCTGTATCAAAGGTTCATTCAAGGCCACCATGATAATATTCTATAATCCAGAGACAGGATTCATTTAACAGTAGAGAAGGCAACCAAAATCTTTGGATTCAATATGGTGAAACAGAATGGTCTAGACATAAAGTCTTGGGCACCATTACAAAAAGTACAAGCTTTATAGGTTGCTAGATTTTATCTTGATCCCTGTAAAGGTAAAGAATAGCTCTTAAATATTTTAACCAAGTCATATTTCTTAAATAACACTAATAAGTGAAAACTCCTTTGTAACATTCAGTTTGCTCATTAGTAAGGCCTCCGGTGTTGACTGTGATAAAAGCAGTTAAAATTCTTGTAGGACCTGTCTCAGGAGTCTGACCTTTCTGATTAAGTTCTGACCCCCATCCCCCCATATGAATTCCTGATTTTAGCAACTGATTGCTAACATGTTGTTGTATTGCATACTGTCTATGAAAAAGTATAAAGTGCATTACAGACATCATAACATATTATAATTAACATATATTTCAAATGAGATACTTCTTTCATTTTTATGTCCTAACTACATCAGAAATTTGATTAGTATTAGTGATCCAACAACAAAACAAAAAAGCCCCTAACTCAAAAAATTCTCTGCGTATATTGTGAAGAGGCAAACATTTGGTGTCAATTCAATCATGAATGAAATGCTATTATATAAGAACATCTCCCTGGCTTGTATGGGGGTAATGGGGCATAGGATTTACATATTCTGCAGTAACCAAGAGATTGAAAATATATGTAGCTTTTCCCACAACTTTGCTTAATGAAACTCTCAGTTTGTGCTGTGAAAAGAGCTTATTGTTTCCTTTTTATGTAAATCATCTTAGTTTCTATCTGTTTGTTTAATAGTCTGCAATTTGGGCATAATATATTATTTTTTTTCCTTTGGGGCAAGCAAAACAGACTAACAGGAATAAATAAGTATGTATGGTGTCCTATAAATCTCTCTGTGAGTCTCTCTTCCATCTCTATTTCTCCCTGCCTGTTTATCTATCTGTATTTTTCAGTTTTGCTTTGCCAAAAAAAGAACTATGTATTATACACAGATCAGCCTCTCATGGATTTTCTCTGAATCCAAATGAGATTGTAAGTAGACTTTTGACTTTGTGTTTCCTGGTGTTCCACACGTGAGTCAAAAGTCTGGAATAGGGTCTCTATTTGCTAGTCTCATTCTCCCGACTTCATGGAAACTCCAAGTTTAGTTATAATCTAACTCAATTTGTCAAAAGTATTTCTAATAATGTTTCTCTTTTTACAAAACACTTACTATAAAACTTTAAAGAGTTCATTCAAATGAGCCAACAAGATAACCTTTATACTTCTCTGTGAGTTGGTATGGTACAGCCATGCCATAGATTTAAATTATAATCTCTTGTTCTCTATATGTCTTTTTATATCTAAAGTGTTCATCATTGTGTTATAGAAAGCAAACTAATTATTTTTAAAACCTAGAGGTAAAGGGAAAGGAAAGAGGGTCATAGGAAACTTTATTACAGTGTTGCTTCTGCTTCAATCTTTTGTTCTTGATGTCATCACTACCAGAATTTTAACTGTAGGCTTCTATCATTTTAATAGCATTTTTCCTTTGATCACTCTTGTGATCCAAGCCTTTATGCACAATTTTTGTATTCATAGTTTATATAGGCTTATTCTTCTGAAGATTTGATGATTTATCTATTATAAATTTTAAAACATCATCATTTAAAAATTTTAGAATTACTTTGCTCAAGAATGATGCAGCTCAGGTGAATTAGGACAGGAAGATTAATATCATTCAATTATTTTTTATAATTTTTGAGATATATTTGTACATCCTTATGATATACATTATGGTAATTCAATACATATATATAATTGTAATAATTAAATAAAAATCAGGGTAACAAACATTTCCATCTCTTCAGCCATTAGTCATTTTTATGTGCTAGGAATTTCATATTCTTGTAGTCATATTTAAATACATCATAGATTGTTTTAACCAATAGTAACCCTACTGTGATAAAGAAGAACCAAAAGGAATTCTCTACTTTAACTGTGTTTAGGTGCCCCCTTTTGAACTTCTTTATATCCTCTGTCCCCCATCATTCTAAGTCTCTAATGACCAGTTTTTCAGGTATTTTTTAATATTGGCACATTTATGGATATGCAGGGTTGTTTTTCCGAGTTTGAGACATCAAATTATAGACTTAAGTAAATATCTCTGATGTTTCACCACCAGATGATACCATATTTGAATTTTCTTCCATTTTGTTTTTAACTTGTATAGGGAAGAGTGGAGAAAAGAAAAAGGGAGAATTGGTAAGCTCTCCATCTCTTTCCTTATAGCATTCTGTTGTTTTAATTTTTCCTTAAGAAATATTTCATAGATCTCTTTCCTGTACCTGCTTTGTTTGTCCATGTTTATATTTCATCATTTGAGAGAAAACCACCTAACACCACTCTGAAGATATTTGCCAGAAAATGGTAGAGAGCAGCATCTATTCAAACATCTGGTAGTGATTATCTATCAGTTATCATTGTTCATTAGTACCCTACTTCAAAATTGAAGGTCTGTCTCCCTACCTCCCTCACACCTCCCGCACACTATCACAGAGCCTACTGATTCATTCACATCTTTGAGCTAAATTTTCCACCTACCATGTTACTGTTGTTTTGTGTATGGAAGTGAAAAGATTTAATTGGATATTGTTGAAAAGACACAGAGACTAACTCTCAATTTTGTATACATGATTCTTCCCTTTCCCTCTGCACCACCTCCTTTCCTTGATGAGAAAATTGTCTTCTCCATGGTAACAATATAAAAAGCATTCTGGTTTTCCATAGTAGTTGTTACAGAGCAAAGGAGTCAAAAAGTAGATAAGGTTTAAAAATGAAAAAGGGGGAGGGAGCCAGCTGGGAAGAAAGCCTAATGTTTATGAGTGGGTGTGGAGAGAGAAGAATGAAGAAAGAAGTTGAATGAGGAAAGCCAAGCTAAGAGGAAAGTGTTATTTCTGTATTCCAGAAAGCTGTGAGCCTTCCTTTACTGGAGGTGATCACTCCCTAAAATATAAGGGCTTTATTGTGAAATTCTTCTAGGCTTCACTCCTAGAGGCCTGCTTGTCACAAAATAACAACACTCAAATTTCCTCAGGACTTATAGTCCATTATTTTTTTTCTTTTTAATGTAACATTTTAAAAATATTTATTCTCTTTTTTTGCCACAGTACTAGGGACCATACCCAGGATCTCATGCTTGCAAGGCAAGCACTGTGCTCTTGAGCTACATTCCTAGTCTCCAATATAAACACTCTTTTGAGCTCAATGTTACATCTCAGTTCAAATGGACTTTTGGGAAGGGAGTGAAGAAGACATGAGAGTACACCAGTCCCAACCGTGAAGGCCATTGGTTAAACCAGGTCAGCCACAAAGAGCAAGGTTCTCACTGCTTTTTACACCCTGTGCTCTATACACTATAGAATTTCATAACTTTTTTTCCTGACTTTCACAGATTATAGAATAGCCTAAAGAAGTATTGTCAAATTGTGAAAGCAGTTTATGTTAAGTAACCATAGAGACATTGCAGTAAGCTGCATAATGCCCCCTTTTCCCAGAGATGTCCATATCCTAATCCCTGGTATCTCTGGTTATGTTACCTTAAATAGTGAAAGGGACTTTGCAGGTGGGATTAAGTTAAAGTTGTTGAGATGGGGTTATTATCCTGGATTATTCGACTGTTTCCAATGTAGTCAAAAGGGTTCTTATAAGAGAGAAGACAATGTGATGATATAAGCAGAGTCAGAGAGAAAGATTAGAAGATGCTTTGATACTGTGTTTTAAGATGAAGGGCAGAGCCAAAAGCCAAGCAATACAGGTAGACTCAAGAAACTGGAAAGACAAGGAAAAGAATTTTCCCTTATAATCTTCAGAAAGAACACAGGCTCTGCTACCACCTTAATTTTCGACCATAAGTTCCATCTTTTCAAACTTCTGACTTCTAGAACTGCAAACTAATCAATGTTGGCTTTTTTTTAAGCCATAAGTCTATAATAATTTGTTACAACTGCCATAGGAAACTAATATAGCCATGAATATTTAGTAATAACAAATTTTGCATAATTTCAGCAGAGGATTTCTTAATAAGGTTTATTTTTCCTTAATGATAAGGAATGAAACTAGGGAATAGAAATAATGTCATGATCCACTACATTTTAACCATAGAAATACATATTTCCAGTATTAAAAAAGATGACTAATTTGAATATATGTATGGAATAACAATGAAACAGAGTTTTTACAAAAGAAAATCCAGCTAGGCATGGTGGTACATGCCTATAATCCCAGTGACTCGGGCTGAGACAGGAGGATTCCAAGTTTGAAGCCAGCCTCAGCAATTTAGCAAGGCCCTAAGCAATTTGTCAAGACCCTATGTCAAAAAATAAAAAGGTCTAGAGGATGTGGATCAGTAGGTAAAAGCCTCTGGGATCAATCCCCAGTACTAAAAAAAATACAGCACATCACTGGTAATCAATTTCATTAGCCAAAGTATATCTATTGACCAAGGCTGACATCAATAGTGTAGAGATATATAATCCTAAACAGGGAGTAGCAGCAAATATTTTGTGTAATAATGCAATCTGCCACAGAAGATATGCCACAATATTTTACTAATAGAAGTACATTTTCAAAAATTTTATAGGCCACTCCTTTAAACCGGGCACAGTGGCACACACCCATAACAATAGAGGCTAAGATGCTAAGATAGGAGGATGGCAAGTTCTAGGGCAGCCTCAGCAACTCAGAGAGATCTCATCTAAAAATAAAAATGGCTAGGGATTTAGCTCAGTAGTAAACTTCCCCTGGGTTCAATCCCTGTAACAATAAATAAGTAAATAAACAAACAAATAAATAAATAAATGGCAAGTATTGAATTGGAAATTTCTCCAAAATGAAGAGAAGTGAACCAATTGTATAGGCTTTTTTTCCCCTCAATGTTTTAACACATTGAATTCTTTTTGGAAATGGGGTTGCAATGAAGCATTGCTAGATTTGATGGCATGAGAACCAAAGCCCTAGAGGAGGGAAAGTGAAGAATAAATTTAAGATTAGGAAGCAGAGTAGCCTGTAGAGAAGGCTTGTGACACATGGACAGGGCTAGGCTTAGGTGTCAGAAAGATCTGAATGCAAATGCTGTTCTACACATAATAAGCTAGCTGTCTTTGGGGAAATTTTTAATCTTCTCTGAGCCTATTGTGTGTGTGTGTGTGTGTGTGTGTGTGTGTGTGTGTGTGTGTTTGTGTGTAAAAATGGATGCAGTACCCAGATAGGAAGAGTCATAGTCAGGATTAAATAATTATGATAAAACATCTAATCCAGGTTCTGTTACATTATACCTGCTTAAGAAATTGTAGCTAAAACATAATGGAGGAAAACACTCAAAATAGGAGGATGTGGGCCATTTCATTCACCTTCATGACTTTTTAGTTTTGTGACCTTTGGTAAATTGCATAACCTTTCTGTGCCTTACAGTTCAGCACAAGAGTACCTATCTCACACAGTTGCTCTAAGTTATATATATAAAATACCTACAACAGTATCTGGCACATAGGAAAAGCATAATAACTAGTTATTTTGTAGTTATTATAATTGTTATGTTTAGGAGTTTGAATTGTAAGGCAAGGAAGAATGACTGAACTTTTTAACACAGTAGCATGAAAAATTTTAATTGGTATTTCCAGTAAAAATTACTTTTAAGTAGATGGGGATTAGAGGCAGATATTACTACTAAAAGATTATAAAATTTGAACTGAGGAAGTACTCAATGTTGGAGCACTTGTCTATCATGCATAAGTCCCTGGGTTCAATCCCCAAGATAGGAAGAAAAATAATTACAAGATGGATATTTATTAAGCCAAAAGTTTTTATCAGTTACATCTCTCATCTTCCTAATCTTTTGTAATTTTTAACCTCACATCTTGTTGCTTGCCATATAAATATTTAATATTCCCAACCCTTCTTCACTAATACATGTACTTTAAGTTGCATTTGTTACTTTTGAAATACTTGTGTACAGTGACATCCTTTTTTGAGCAAAAGCATGGAATTCACTTTTTGCCTCTGGCATACCTACTTTTGTAGTTTGAATTGAAACGTTAGCCTCCTTAAGACTATCTTAAAGAAAATTTCACCTGAAAGTAAGGCAGATCATTACTATATCAAAGACAGAGAAAAAGAGGGGGAAACATTGAGGTACTGAAAATTGGAACCAACCCACAGTAGTGATTTATTACTATTATCATTTTTGTCTCCTATGAATCTCATGCTACTGAAGTGTAAAAAGGTAGCAAAGAGTAAGCAATTTTGCTCACCTGAAAACAAAACAGAAAAGTGTCTAGTTAGAGAATTGTTGTTAAAACCTTTCTGCAGGAATTACTGCTTATTTTTAAATTACTTGAATTTTATTGAAATTAGTGTTAATAATGAGCAACCTTCCCAATAAAACAGAGAATTAAACTTAACACATCCCTATAATGTAAATGGCTTGATTAAATATGCCATATTACAAAAACCATTTAAGAACTGATTATATTTGCTCTTGGAGCAGATCTAGAAGCTCACAGTTTAGAAACTGCACATATTTTCCTATCAAACAGTACATAAAGTTTCCATATTCCTCAGAATCAGCTTCATTTGAGACTTGTGTTTTCTTGGAACTATGCCACATAAAGCAATTCTCCCCCCAAGCTCAGCTCCTTTCCCACTGCAGTGCAAGTGTGTGATTTACTGGCACAGTGTATTAATGTAGACCTGTCTTTATAGGATAAGAACTAGTATGGTCTAGGGAATTTGGAAAGTATGTCTGAGATCCTCCCCATAGAATATGCCCCCTCCTTTAAAAGCTGTCATACTGCAAATTCCAATTGAGTTAAAGGCTTTTGTGCTCCTATAGGGAAATATATTCTATTGTAATTTTTATATCCCCCAATAACAGTCTGTTCTTTGTTTACTGAAGAGAGCTTTTTATGTCATAAAAGGGTATTTTTTGATAGAGAAGCAGAATCATTCTTTATTATGGAGACTTTTTTCTTACAACAGCAAAAATAAATAGCTCATATCTTAAGCTCCTGATCAATGTCTAACACCTCCTACCCCCAGCAACACTTCACTGCAAGTGTATTAACACTCTGTAATAGCAACTCCACTCACCTACCAAAAAATGATCTTCACAAATGATTTACAGCTAAACCAGGGCTTAAACACATAGCACCCAATCAAAGGCATTTTTTTATCTTTTTCCCAGTCATATAATTTCTGTGAAGAAATAGATTAATGTCAATCTCAGAAACAACTGGTGAAGAAGTGTACAAAGAATGTTGTTTATTTTGAAGAATGATACCCAATTGTTAAGCATTTTTCCATTTATATATATGTGCATATATATGTATATATATTCAAATGGTATACATTATAAATTTTTGATGCAAAAATATGGTATAGAGTTGTTCATACCTCTCTTCTTCATTTGCATATTGCCTCTTTTGAGTGCACACAGGTGCATGCATACACACACACACATAACACATACACCACACACACACACACACACACACACACTCTATTTTATATTAATAAAACTCAGAGATTCCCAAGCCACTGAGATTCCCTAACCATATGTTATCTTTGTTTTGTAGCATCCAGAACTTGGTGAAACCAGAAGGTTGAGATCTCATGGGTTAAATATAATATACATAACATATTTATTAAATGCTGTCCCCATAAAGAAACCCAGACTAGCCATATTTAACTAATTTCTACCTTAGGTACTTGAATTCTTATGGGTAAATTTATTGCTTTAATTGCCCCAAGATTGGTTGATATAAATGTAATTATCCTCATTTTACAGATGAATAAACTGAGCCCAATTCTATCCTATATGTACAACATGAATTGAACAGCTGTACCAATTATTTTGATAATTCAAATCTTAATATCCACCTTTTGAAGTAGGAAAAAGAGATTTAGAGGACTTGAATTATTCTGATTAACTGTGTACATGAGTGTAATCACCTCTAGATAATCACTCATTTTTCTACTTCATTTACCTTCTGCAGGTAGTGTCACAGAATGGGAACATCTATTCCTGTGCCTCAGTTTATTGATAGCTGCAATTGGCTAGGAATGCCAAGGCTCTTGTCTCAGTACCCAAATAAATAGCATCTCTAAAATGTTTTTAAAACATGAAAGGCCACACACATTTTAACATAACTTTTCATTTGCTTGAATTTTGATTTTTGAAGGGTTTAGTATAATCTTCCTGTACTTCTTTCTTAGAAATTAGGGTACTATCTGAAGCACCCCCATTTCCCATAGAAAAATAATATAGGTCTAATGCAGTAATAGATACAAAAGGTCATTGCAAAGTTAGACTAACAAAATGATACATATTAATATTATATTGATAATTCTTATCACCACTGATAATAATATTTGAAGTTATTTTTCTGGAGAGATCCCACTTTCCTCTCATACTCTGAACATCTCTGTTTATCTTGTAGAGCAGGAATTTAAGAACTTATAAAAGCACTCTGAATGTTTACTTTTTCCTAAACTGAAACTACACTCCCTTTCTGTGCCCATTCATTTTAATATATTATTACAAATGAGGTTGGCAAATTTGTTTAATAATTCTCTGGGACAGCTTTTATAAGCAAATGGGGTTGAATTTATTTTACTTGTATGCAGTGAAATTGTTATTTTATCCTTAAATAAAAGGGTGCATGAAGTTACATTAGAAATGTTCTGCATGTTTTCATGACAGAAAATTTAATCAAAGGGGATAGATGAGGATTTTTCTGGCTGCTACAATTTGGCTTTCCAGTTCTGTCTTGGAAAGAACGTTGGATGCAGTGGTGCAAGTTTAATATTTCTAAAATTCCACTTTTATTGTGGTGTTCCTCTGTTCCAAAACCTCCAATGATTCCCCACTGCCTTCAACATAATGTCTTTACTTGGTCATCTGTTGTTCAGAGCCCACCATTCTGGCCCCAGCCTCACTGCCCAACTTGATCACAGTCATCATAATTCTGCTCACTACAGAGCTTTCCTCTTTCCCAATAACTCTGTTTTAAGTCCACCGTTTCTCCTGAAATTCCTTCTCCCTCATCATTAGTTTCTCATCAGTCCTATTCATTCTCCAGGTTGCAGTTCAGATTCTTTCTTGTCTGTGCCACATTTCCTGAATGTGGGCACATTAAAATTCCATTCTTGAGAATCCCATTAGTATAAAGTCTGTGGTCTATAGATTATTGCATTTGTCACTTACATATTGTCTTCTATTATTGGGTAAATGCATGTGTGAGCACACATAGATAGACCTGAAGGTCATCTCCCTAACTACATCAAAAGTTAATTAACTTCACTATGGAGACCCTTTTATGTCCATCCATTGACAACCATAGGCATACCTTACTGTACATAATACCTTACTGTATACATTGTGGATAAGTTTCTGTTCATATATATTTCCTGCTTACTTGATCAATCAAGAATTAATTACCTATCAGCTGCTGCTGCTTTTATCTGGAGTTTCTACAGACTTTGACAGTATCTTTAGGATACAAAATAAAGAGTGTTCTGTACCAAAACAAAATATTATAAATAATGCCCTCAGATTGTTACATTTCACTATTGTGAACTTATAATTTAATCCTCTATTATATTAATTTTATTAACTTGTGAATCAATTTGCAATATGGAGTGCTCTGAAGAGCTAAGAGAATTTATCTTGATCTGTTGAAATTAGGAGGACTCCAAAATGATGTTATTCAAGATAGAACAAGAAATAAATACTGGGAAAATTGCAGGAATAATCCCCAAATATGTATATGGTTAAAAAGTTTTATTTTCCCTTTCCTATAAAAATATATATGTGGAGAAATTATTATGTTGCTTGTTATTTGGTCATAACCTCAAAAGGCTGCAAATGTGATGAACATGACAAAAACTGGTCTTAAAACTGCCCTAATTATCTTTTGTTAATATGCTAAATTTATAGAACAATAGGGTTTCAAGAATTGTGAACAATGTAGAATAACAGATCTAATGTTGTATAGCTAAAAATATCATCAGGCTTTGTATCTGTTTAGAAATGTATTTGCAAATCATTATCAACAAATTGTAGCTTAAAATTCTTCTTTTTTCTTGACTTTGAAATTGTGCTTCATGATCCCCAATTTAGACCACATTATTTACTGGCTTTGTGACAGAAAGTTTTTATTTTTGCATGTTAAGGGTTTTATGAAATGACAAGTAAATCAATCCCCTTAAGTTTCTCGCAACACAATAGCTTGAAAAGGACCATCTTAATCTCTTTTTTGAAAGGGAAGGGATTTATTTTAAAGATGACACACTAATAGTAGATTAGTTTGTCATTATACAGTTACAAGGTAGGAATCAAATTTGGTAGTCTTATGATATGTTTTTAAGCCCCTAGGAATATCAACAAATAACAAAACTATCATTACAGAAAAATAGAGAAATAAATTTTACAGTTCTTTCTATTGTCTTTTGTGAGTTTGAATACTTTTAATAATTTCTTAAATGGCTGTCATACGTTTTATTTTTAAAGACACCCCAAAATATCAGTCATTTTTTTATATTACCAAGGAATACTGCATGAAGCAGAGACATGTGTTCTAGTAACTTCCACATCTTTCCAATTATAATTATCCATTTCTTGCTTCCCTTTAGTGTATCTAGTCATTTAGTCAGTCAACACTTCTTATTATGGCTATCTGTTTACTCTATTTCCAGGAATGGTTCAAAAGCTGAGGAAGGTACCCCAACCAGAAAGAACATGATGTACAAAGTATGGGATTACTAAAAGCTTGCTCCTGTAACTTCAGTTTTTCCAGAATTCATTGCTTTCTAGTTGTCCTTGTGACAAAATCCAAACATTCAAACTAATTTTTAAAAAGCTAATTATAGTACAATTATTATGTACCAATTGAATAAATAGAAAGTGAGCTATAAACTCTTCCACTCTGCCTAAGTTTATTTCCCATTATTTCTGAAGAATCATAGACTCCGGGCAGCCCATTGAAACTTTATTTCATGTTTATGCCTTAGCTTATACTTTTTCTCCTCCTCATGTCCTATCCAAATTTCTCAAGGCTCAACTATAGGACCATCTCTTATATAAAGTCTTTCCTGAGAATTCTCACATGTGATCATTCCTATAGCTGTTTCCTTTTAGTAGTTTTTAACACCATCATTATTCACTTTGGTATCTTTGCTGGATTCTATTTTATATCCACTCTAGCTTCTTGTTCTACCCTAGGAGGCCGAACAATATAGGTAGCAACAGTGAGATTGCTTGTCTGTTGCCAAGGTCCTTAAGTGGGTGGTACCAGTAGATCAGCAGGTGAAAGGACAGTGAGTTAAGGGGTGCTCCGGTCTTTCTGCTGACAGCTACAGCTGCTAGCAGGATGTCTTTTCCCTGTAGCTCCTATCCTAAGCTTTTTAAGACTTGGGGAGGAAAGACTTCCTGTCCCCATTTGAATAGGGCATTTGTTGAATGCAAGAACCCTGACTAACTTAGTATATAATCATTTCCTGAAGCCAGAATATTTTCTACCCCAAAAACATTTAGTTCATGATTGCTCTTTTCTTTCTTGTCTTTTGTGTGTGTGTGTGTGGGGGGGGGCGATGTGGTGACAGGGGATTAAACTCAGGGGCACTCGACCACTGAGCCACATCCTCAGCCTTATTTTGTATTTTGTTTAGAGACAAGGTCTCACCTCAATTTTGATGAGTCTCACCATCCTCTTGCCTCAGCCTCTTGAGCTTCTGGGATTACAGGTGTGTACCACTATACCTGGCATGATTCCTCTTTTCAGAATACATCCCCAGGAGCTAAACAAGAGACATTTAATTGGCATAATTTAATTCATGTGCAAATGTGTTCTTTCCCATCAACAATTAACCAGTGTTTGAGCCGAGATACTCAATTTTTAATTCTTTACAAACCTTAGAGTTTAGTTTAGGATCAGTATATAATTTGCAGGTTACAGTGAAAAATAAAAATATAGGGCACTTATTAAGAAAATTATTTAAAATTTTCTGATGGCAACAGCAAAGCATTAAACCCATCATGAAACTCATCTAACGCAGACACTTGTATAATTGCACAAGTTGCACACTCAAAAAATTTGATTGAGGTCTCTGCCTATCCAGGGAAATTCTCACACAGCAAAGTCACTATATTTTTGTCTTAACTTGCCCAAAAGATCCTTTTGCCATGTCTTCCAGAAAGCCTAGTGGTTGTTACATACAAAGGATTCTTGGTGATTTGTTTAAATATCCTAGATTTCTTGAGCTACATATGCATAATGGAACCCCACCATTATCATTTTACTATATCTAAATAATCTTCACTTACTCCAATTAAATTCTGGGCTCATTGAAAATAATAGTTTGGCCCTTAAGAAAATTGGGAAAAGTTTCTAAATGGATGTAATTAAAAATACTAATGTACTTGAATTGAGTATTAAAATTAACACATTGTTGAAACTTCAAATTAGTACAATCACTATGGAAAGCACTGTGGAGACCCTCAAAAAAACTAGGCATGGAACCATCATATGACCCAGCTATCCCCACTCCTTAGTATTTATCAGAACAACTCAAAATCAGCATAATGTAATGATACAGTCACATCAAAGTTTATAGTAGCACAATTCACAATAGCCAAGCTATAGAACCAGCTCAGCTATCCATAAGTAGATGAATGGATAAAGAAAACATGGTATATATACACATTTGAGTTTTACTCAGCCATGAAGAAGAATGAAATCGTGGCATTTTTTGGTAAATGGAAGAAACTGGGAACATTATGCTATGTGAAATAAGCCAGACTCAGAAAGTCAAGGGTCAAAAGTTTTCTCTCATATGTGGAAGCTAAAGCAAAATAAGGGAAAAAAATGACAGGTGATAAGATATCATAAAGATATAGGGAACATCAGTGGAAGAGAAGGGTATTGAGAGGGAGGGAGAAGGGACAAGAAAGGGGAGGAAACGTGTAATAAATTGAACAAAATGATATTATGTGCATGTATAAATATACCATAGTGAATTATACCTTTATGTATATCTATAAGGCACCAGTCAAAAATAAATAAACTAGTGAAAAGAAGACCAGAGGAATAGAGGAAGAAGAATAGAAAGAGGAAAAACAGGGATGAGTTCTGGGACTAAAATGAAGTAAATCAGTTTCCATGAATGTATGATTTTGTCAAAATGAACCCAACTATTATGTATAACAATAATGCAGTAATCAAATAAATGAATAAGTAAATAAATAAGTAAAAGGTCAACCCGCATAATTACCCTAGGTGCATGTATGATTGCACAAATGGTGTTACCCTACTAACCAGAAAAGTCAAAAATTGTGCTCAATTTATGTACAATGAACCAAAGAACATTCTTCTGTCGTGTATAACTGATTAGAATAAACAAACAAACAAATTAGCTTTCTAACCCTAAAAAATAAAGCTCAACACCTGGGATGTATGAGGAGACCTGTGTCACTAATGTTCAATTGAAAACAACACTTTTAGGTGATGGTGTCATGAAATCATCTTGTGATATGGAATTAAAGAGTTGATTGAGAGGCTTAGGGTGTAGAGGAGTAAAAGTAGGTGTGTTAGGGCTTGAGATTGTATGTGCCGTGATAGGATAAAAGGGGGAAATATTTTATTAGTGCAAATATCTTTGTGAAAGGAAACAATGAGAAAGCCAGGCAAGGTAAGAAAGCCAGTAGAAAGAGATTTGATCTGATCTCAAATGAAGGGAAAAGGAAGAAGAGGTTGAGTGGAAATATGCTAGTGCTCTATCCCTTCTAAGGAAGATTCAACAAAGTTGTTTGGAAGTTATTGAACCAAAGTCAGGGAGGAGTCCCATGTCTCTCAAGAAAGGCTTTGCCTTGGTATCTCCACCACATTCAGACATTGGTGAGGAACAGTCTGTGTGGTAAGCTTGGTTTCAGTCCAGTGCAGTGATGGATTTCAGCATATACCAACTGGGGTCCTCAGTCATTAGGTACCAGTAGAAAAAGGTTTTCATGTTCTCTAGGTCACCACAGTGGGTATTGGAAGCAGATATTTAAAACCATTTTATATTATTTAGATAAACAGCTGAAGATAGTTTAATCTGGATTCCTCCAGAATACCCTCTTTGATCCCTAAAATTTGTTGGCTCTTACTACCATATGCTTTGATAGCCCCTGTGGTTCCACTACTATAATACCCATCTGAGTTTATTATAAGTACTTGTTTACTGTTTTTCCTCACTATTAATTCATTTTCTCTTTGAGAAAAGAATTTTTTTTCTCCTGCATCGCCCTATCCCCTCTGCCTAGTTCAATGGTTAACATAACAGAAGCACTGAAAAAATGCTTGCTGAAACTCAAATTGGGGGACATTCTACAAAATATCTGGTTTCTGTTATTCAAAAGTATCCATGTTATGAAGGTCAAAGAAAGACAAATAAATATTTTAGATTAAAGAAGACTGAGGAGATGTGACAACTAAGTGTAGTGCATGAGCTTAGACCAGGAAATGAAAATGTAGCTATAAAGGCCATTAATGAGGTAATTGTCATACTCAGAGCAAAGTGTGTGGATAAGATTATAGTACAAAAGTAATGTTAAATTTCCTGACTTTGAACTTGAGCTGAGGTTATGTAAGAGAATGCCTTTGTTCTTGTGAAATAACTATGGAAGTACTTAAGGATAAAGGGTAATGAAATCTGCAAATCATTCTCAAATGCTTCAGAAAAAAATATATACATAATAAATATACAGGTACTATACACAGAGATACTAAGAGAACTATGAGTGATAAGTAAAATGTGGTAAAATTTAGCAATTGATGAATCTGGCTGAAGGGTTCTTGGGAGTTCTTTTACCATTGTTGCAAGTCTTCTGTGAGTTTAAAATTCTATAAAACTAAATTTTTCTTTAAGAAAGTATTTCTTTAATGAATAAAAGTCAAAAGGATAATCATTGTTAGAAGGGAAATACCTTCTAACCAATGGAAGTGCTGGTAGAACACTAGGAGAAAAATAGGGAAGTTATGCCAAATAGGAAAATAGCCAAGTCCATTTAAAACGTAAATGAGAAGTGAGGAAGCAGAGGGCAATAAAGACAACTTTGGATTCGGCCAATCTATTTGGAGTAGCAGCTAATGCAAGACTAGAAGCCAGAATGAAGGTGCTCAGTGAGGCAGTTAAAAGTTAGACAGATGATTAGCATCCTCAAAGGTAAAGCCCTTTCAGTTACTAGAAAGGCTACAATTTAGTACCCACCCGACTTAACTGCTTATTCTCTTTCCATGTATAAAAGGGCTCTATAAACTATTTTACCCTGTCAATCTTGAATGTCAATTTTTTTAAGTTGTAAATAAGAGATTTAACGTTATTACCTTGAAGCTTAATTCATGTTTATTTCCTGAAAAATAGCAACAGTTGACCATAGCCTTGAGCTTTTAACTGTAACTGCAGGAAGATTGTCGATTTTTTGTGAAAAAATGGAAAAATATAACATGTTGAAGTCTTAGACATATAAATAAATATTCAAGTCAGCATATAGAGTTTTCTATTTTAGTACTATTTATGAAGAATTTCATTTTAACAAATGCAATAATGAATCGTAATTTTTTCTAAGAGCCTAAAATGACCTACTTATAGTATGTATGGTTTCACTGTTTAATTCCCTCTCTCATAAGATTGTTATTTATAACCACTTCTCTCAACCCTGGGGGGATTTAGTAGAATTAAAGACTTCTGATTCACTTTGTATTTGAAGATTTTTTTTCTCTCCATCTTTGCCCAGCTAGTGGAATCCATGATGAATTCTCCTCTCCAAGGGGTAAGCTTTTTTTAGTAAAGCCCAGTAGCTGGCTTATGATTCCTTAGAAATAGCATTGATTCCTTCCTTTTCCTGTATTTTGTTTCCTTCAAGAATGATAGAATCTATGTAGATGCAATAATCATGCTTAAGTACTGCTAAGCATGTAATGGCTTTAGTTTTGTTCATATAAGTTATTTGTGTAATAAATATCTGGGCTCATATCAAATAAATAAATAAGCAGCTTTAATATTCTATTTGTTGAATATGACTAAAGCTGAAATGAGGAAATTGAACAATAGAAGAGGACCAGAGCTCATGTAAGGATGAATATTAGAGTAGAAGCAATATACTTGAGGGAGTAACATCTGATAGAGATAGCTAACTGTGGACATAGAACAGGTTTGTGTGGGGGATTGGTGCTAGTGATCAAACTTGGGCATTGCACATGTGAAGCAAGTGCTCTACCACTGACCTATCACCCCAGACCAAAATTTTGAAGATGAATATTTTGGGGATAAGTAAGTTTGAATAATGATTAGATCCAAAGTTTCTCTCACCTTTGCATAGCTCCATAGAATAAAGATGAAGGTCACTGTGTTTTAGAAGTTGTGGAATTACAAAACTAAGATGTCAACTCAAATAAATTTTAATGGCAAATAAGTAGAATACAGTTAAAAGAAAACCAAATGAGAGATAGAAGATGGGAGGGGAGGGGGGAGATAGTAGAGGATAGGAAAGATAGCAGAATACAACAGACACTAGTATGGCAATATGTAAAAACGTGGATGTGTAACCGATGTGATTCTGCAATCTGTATATGGGGTAAAAATGGGAGTTCATAACCCACTCGAATCAAATGTATGAAATATGATATGTCAAGAGCTTTGTAATGTTTTGAACAACCAATAAAAAAATAAAAAAATAAATGAAAAACAAATGAAAATAAAGCTTTAACCATATGCTTGTGTTCTGTTCATTTATAATACTGTTTTATAATATCTTAGGTGTATGCCATCTTCAAATCTTTCCCTGTATTTCTGGAAAGGAAATCAAAGGAGAAAATTTCCATTGTACTATACAGAGAAAACACTAAATAAAGAGTAAAAAAAGTATATGACAAATTTCATAGCAAATAGATTAGTATTTTACAGTTTGTTTTTGAAATGAATGTTCATGTATGTTGATCAATGAGTGGGATGGAAGATTGGCAATTTTGTTTAGAAATACTTTATAAATTCATAGCTGTATTTCAGTTGCAAATCTCCTTTTAAGGAGGCTGCTTCAAAGGATGTCATTAATAATCTTCTCACGTGCTTATAAAGCATGTGTCTGTCAGCAGAATTAGAGAATCACCCAACTAGAGAACAGGTTTCACAATACCCTGAGACCTATTTTGTTCATTAGAGAGGAAAATGGCTTGTTTTAAGTCCAAATTGACATGCTTGCTAATTTCAGCAGTAAAAGCTGTTCATTGTGGTCAGGTTTAATTTAGAGTCTGGGAAGGTTCAGATTAAAGTTGATTGTGTTACTTTTACAACATACTTCTCAAATGAACTTTGAAATCCTAAAAGAAGAAAAATGTGTAGCAGACCTTGAGGAAAGTTTCTAAAAGTGGAAAGCAAGTAATAGTCTGTTTTTTTAGGGAGGAACTAATACTAAATCAAATAAAAATAACAATAAATAAAATATTTTATATAAAAATTATCAAGTATTAAACACAGCTTTTCATTTAAACTGTATACCATACCCAATACATTTGTTCAGTGCAGCATACATAGCCCCTTTAATAGCACCTAACTCCTGAAAAATATATATCAGCATGACAGAATGAGTAAATGAATGATTTTATATATTCCAGTTGCTATGTATATTTAAGTCATTTATTACATTTAAGGTAGAGATTTGACTATCTGAGGTTTCTGGTTAAGTCTGTATTTAAAAAAAAGCTCTATTAAATGTATTTAAACATTTATGATAGACACTTACAAAGCACCTTTTCAGCTTACTGTGTCACAGATGACCAGAAGTTAACATTCCAACCCCCAAAAACATCTTCTTTCATAAGATCTATATGCTACTATACACTCCCTACTTTAAATTTGTTCAATACTCTCTAACTTACTTATGCCACTTACTTCAATAGCTATCTTTGGCAACTTGTTCCATATTTCAAACACACTTTTATGTAAAGAAACCATAAAACTTAGGAACCTGAAAATTAAATTTTTCTTTTGAGCAATCACAGATTACAAATGCAGAAAATTTGTTACAAGTTAGCCCCTCCAATTTTTCAATACAGAGAGAGAGAAATGCTCAAAATAGATGTACGATATTTGGATAGGTTTTCATCATTATTTTAATATTACCAAAAGCAATTGATCTTAAATCACAAAGCCTATCTCCCTACCTCTTCACAAAGGAAACACTATAGAATGATCAAATTTGGCCTTTTCAAAAACAAAATCCTTAGAAAAATCAGTAAAAGTCAAAGCGCATAATAGATTACTATTTCACAATTATTACTGTTCACCACATTTCGTCTCTTCACTTTCATCACTCTAACATGGTAGTAGAAAGAACATCATATTTAAAATCTGACAGAATTTCTGGCATGTTTATTAGTATAGTTATTATGAGACTAAAAATTAGAAAGTATGGGTAAAACATCTATCACAGAATGATGGTAAACTACAAGTAAATATTAATTTTATTTTCCATGATTGAAATAAAACTTAGTTTTTAAACCAGCAGAAAGAGATATATAATTTTTAATATATTTGGGAGAAATTTTGACCCTTTAGTATAGAGAGACTCTTAGTCTGACAGAGTAGATGAACGTTTGAAATAGAAGATGAATTTCTTAATAATTAGCATTGCTATCTGTAAATTCAAAAGTTGTTGGCTTCATTCTGTTATTTTTATTTAAAGCAGTATTAAATCAAAGTAATTTATGCTAGAGAAGAGTATACTAACATCTAGAGTCTGATGCTCTCCAAACTTGACTGATCATAAAAATACAGAATTTATTTTAAAATGCCGATTTAGCTGGGTATGGTGGTGCACACCTGTAATCTCGGGGGCTCAGGAGGCTGAGGCAGGAGGATTGTGAGTTCAAAGCTAGCCGCAGCAAAGGTGAGGCACTAAACAACTCAGTGAGACCCTATCTCTAAATAAAATACAAAATAGGGCTGGGGATGTGGCTTAGTGGTCAAGTGCCCCTGAGTTCAATCCCCTATAACAACAACAATAACAACAAAAATCAGATTTTCAGTGATTTCCCCTACAATTCATTAGTCCTGGGATGGAGCAAAGGCATTTGGGTGATTTTTTTATAGACAGGCAACTTTGAGGAAAGACTGATTTAACTAATCTACTTCATCTCTTCATTTTACATATGAGGAAGATCAAGTACAAAGAAGTTAAATAAGTAATATCTCTTAAATCGCTTTTGTGCCTTTCTGTTTCTAAAATAAATATACACTTTATCTGTGATAGCGCACAGAATGACATTACAGGTATAAATAACTATCTTTCTTTTAAACACATTGTTATATTTCAGAATTATATTTCTTATATTGGCTTATGTAAACCCATGTACTCTGAAATGTCTCCAGCTAAGCTCTTCAATAGTAAAGCAAATCTATAATCAAAGATTTTCACTTGAAATATTATTTGGGGTCTAAGAGTGAAACATATTTCTTGTTCAATTATTTTCTATGAAGCCTTACACAGTAAAGATTTATATCCAATAACATCTTTTTGATTTCTAAAAGTGTTTTGGCTGGTTTGAAAATTGTACTTTTCTTTGTATTACATAAAAGGAAAGCATAATGCTGAAGAGCCCCAATATTAAATGATATTTGTTCTTTCAGGAAACACTGCAGGATTTGGAACAGAGGCGCCCACAGTTGGAAGAACTCATAACTGCTGCTCAGAATTTGAAAAACAAAACCAGCAATCAAGAAGCTAGAACAATTATTACTGATCGAAGTAAGTCTAAGCATGGGAAACTCAAGGCAAGATGGGTAAAAAGTTTGGATAACAATTTAGTTAATATACTCCCATTACATTTATCAAAAATAGTGTGAAATAATTGTGAATTGTAACTATGACACTGAAAAAGATTTTCAATCCATAATGTTAGCTTTCAATAACTGAATCTAATTTCACTATACAGAAGAAATATAATTTTCATCAATTCAGGGCTTATATAGTTACAAGGCATAGTGTGCTGGACATGGTGAGCATAGTATGGCAGAACATTTGCTCGTTACTTGTCATATTTCTGGGCCGGCATCCATAGAGATAGTAGTCACTCCTTCATATTCTTGGTGGTTAGTCCAACCAATAAGTTGCTTCCTAGTGTTTCTGCTCCTTTGATGCCCCATTGTGTAATATCAAAAATCTTTGCATCATACTACGGTGGGCGGGAAGTTTGGGAGACTATAAGGCCCATCTGCCTAGACATTGTGTGTGATGTCAGTAGTGGTTCATGGGATTGAGGAGAAAGAGGGAGGAGTACAGGAAATTACTCTCCATCCAATTGCCCATAGAGGCTCTTTACAGGGATGAGGACCTAAAGTCACCTCTGATATCAGTTCTGTAGAATGTTTCTGTGTTTTCTGCCTTTTCTTCACCTACCTTTCCTCCATGGGTACACACTGATAAGAATTATCTTTCTTTGCCTACAATATGTTGGGGAAGGGAAAATAGCAATTAGATTAAAAGGTTAGTAT
Organism: Marmota marmota marmota; assembly: GCF_001458135.2. NCBI lineage: Eukaryota > Metazoa > Chordata > Mammalia > Rodentia > Sciuridae > Marmota > Marmota marmota. Next base: position 20,264,945 of record NW_026000249.1, on the reverse strand, counting down.
CTGAAAAATATTACTATTCATACTTGTACATAGTTTTGAAATTTTATTTCTACATTATTGCTGAAACAATGAATTTGGATATATGCTAATATATCAGTTGAGTAACATTGGCCACCATAGCACATAAACTCCTGAATCTTGGTGACTCACTACACTGAAAATTTACTTTTCATTATGGTCCAATTCAAAGTAAGTAGCCCTCTGTAAAGTCATTCAGGGATCCAAGCTCCTCCTGTCTTTTGTATCCGAACATCAGAAGCATTTGATGAGTAGGTGAGAAATGAGTATTACTCATGAGAATTTGTCACAAGCCAGGCCTAAAAGTGTGTACATTAATTTTGTTTATATTCTGTTGGCTTAAACTTGTCAAAGGGCTGCACCTAACTTTAAGGGAAGTGGGGAAATAATATCCAATGTTAAGGTCAAGAAGAAGAAAAAGATTTGGTAAGAAACTAGTGGATATCTTCTGCAATTAATTTGCACTAGGAAGTATACACGTATGTCTTATGAATCTATGTCAGTCATAGTTTGTTGTTTTTATATTCATCATGGCAAGAACACAATTATCTTGTAATGACCAACATAAATTGCTGTTTAATTGATGTGTCAGTGTTCCTCCCCCAAACTCAAACCATGAGGGTTCTCCATGAGATTGCAATACACTGGCCCAAAAAAGTGAATTTACTCAGTAAGAGACTGAATTGCCATTGCATAGTTAAGTGATCTGGTTCTCACCTGAAAAATATGAATATGAAAATTTGATAAAGATGTTTATGTAAATATTAAAAGACTATATATAAATTTGTCTCTTAGCTTACTGATGAAAAACAACTTCTTTTTCCTAAGAGGAAAATAACACTAATATATTTTACAGTATCTGTCCAACATTGTCTAAACATTTTCCATTATCCCTTGGAATCTTGGTTTTTAAAAAATATTACATTGACTTTTTCATGATGGAGGTTAGAGTTGAGTAACCAGAGGGCAACATTGTATTACTCTATTAATATCTAGTGAGTTGAATAATTCTCCTTTTTAGGAATGATACCTTTATGAATATTTACAGTATAATATAAAGATCCAAATGTCTGTTAAATATGGCACATTGCTTATTAAAGGCCTAAACCAGAATCTTAGTTCCAAATATGCCTGGAGTTGTTAATGCTGGTACTAAGATAATTCTGACAAGTTATGATGTTTATCTAAATAATGTCATTTCCAGCTCAGCTATGCTTCAGTTTATCTCTCAATTTGAAATCTATGAAATGGGATGGAAATTCAATACTCATAAAGTTTCAATGGTGTTCCAAATAGAATTTTTCTTAGTATAGATTTGATTTTCAGAGAAAGGGCAGAAATAAAATACTTGCTCATAAAATTGCATTTTCCCATTTGACAATTTTGATCTTCCTTTTTTATTGCCCTGCAACTTCTAGAAATATCTGAAAAGGAATCAACTAAATAAAGAAAAAATATTTAATATGTGTATAATACTGTATTGATGTATTTTTCCCTCCTTGGTAAATCCCAGTTCATAACTTTGAGCAGTTTGGGAAATCTATTCATAGTTATTACATTTTATCAAAAGAAAAGTTCAATAGAAAAGCAGTTCCTGTCTTCTAGCAATAGCCATGCTAAACCTCAAATAATCAGGTCTACAAAATCCTAACCTGTTTTACTATGCAACACTATTTTCATGATATCTATTATTTTTAGGTAATCATATTGATTGAAATCATGTTATAATTTAAGTAAGATAATAAATTTCATTCTAAATGAGTTCACATAAAAAATTCTCCATCCTGTTTTCTGATGTTCAAATTGCTCATTTTTCTTCAATTCTTGAGTTGTCAACCATTCCTGGTTATTTTCTTCAGTAGAAGTTCTGGATCAGGAGACCAAAAGAAGATAAAGGAAGAAGGACTTAAATTTGCTTTTTTGGAGGTGTCTGAATAATGAAAAACTTTTGTTTATGTCTATTAACACTGCAGAATATAATACCATTATAACTTGCAGAGCAGTGAAGAAGATATGGAAAAAAAAAACTACTCTGTTTCACAAATATTAGCAAATGTGGGTGGGTCCTCTGACATTTGCATTTGAGAGCTTTACTTCTATAGCTTATACCTCCCAAACCCTCACCACTACTACTTTAATGGTATATAGTAACAATACACACAGGTTTTGAGGGCAGGTTGCCCAATCTAGATATTTGGCTTTGTAGCCTTGAACAAATAACTAATCTCAGTAAACTGTTGTTGGTTTCTTTTTCTATAAAATAGTTATCACTTTTGCCGCAGTCTGGCTGGGCACAATCAGGAGCCACTTGTCAAAAGAAACTAACTTTATTTTTAGAACCACACACGCCAAACAAAACAGCCTCTCAGGAAAAACCCTCAGAGCCTCAACTGCCACCACCGGCTTTCCACAAGCCTCTCTCTCCCACA
>NW_026000249.1:20171523-20261621 GCF_001458135.2 Marmota marmota marmota | reverse complement strand
GATTGAGCAGGTCCCATAATAACCATCTCATTATTAATGGCTCTTAAATCTTGCAATAATCTCCATTTACCAGATTTCTTTTTGATGACAAAAATGGGAGTATTATGGGGAGATACAGAAGGTTGTATATGTCCTTCCGCTAATTGTTGTTTGACCAGGTCATGGGCTGCTTGTATCTTTTCTTTAGTCAGGGGCCACTGAGGAACCCATACTGGTCTTTCTGATTTCCAAGTAATTTTTATTGTTTCAGTGGCCCTTTCTGAAAATCCAACCCATGTCTGTCTGTTTCTTTTTCTATAAAATAGTTATCACTTGTGTCTAACTCAAGGATTGAGAGAACTAGATGAGATAACACATGTAAAGCATTTAGATGAGAGCCATAATTAAAGTTCAATGAATGTTGGCTCTTGTTATTTGAATTATAATCTATGAGTGATTTGAATGCTTAGTGGGAATGTATTTAATGAGGTTATTTTTAGTAGCTGGTTGATTATTTCACCACAAAAAAAGATTCAAAAGACCACAAGGAGAAGATTGCTTAGGAAAAGATGAAATAAGATATACAAATAGAATTAAACAAATATTTGGAAAAGCCTTTATTTGGGTAAATAAGGAAATTCATGGAAATTATTGTATTTTCAATATTCTCTATAAATTTAGGAAGTAGATATTACTATTCCCATGTTAGAGTCTGAGAACTAAGGCCCAAAGAGATTAAATAATTTGTTTAGGGTCTTAGCAAAATGACAAGTGAGGGCCTAGAATTCAAGCTCATATCAATATGATTTTAAGTCCCGAGGCATTTCAAATGGGAAAAAAATCATTCATCAAAAAAATGGGAAGGTATATTGATTTGATAACTTAAACATTAAGACTAAACTCAAATTATTATAAGCTAAATACAAATTTTGTAGCTCCTATTTATATTTCCATTTTTTACATATTTCATTTATAAGGTTATCTCTTACATGTGTAGTAGATATATATACTAGTGGACCCCAGTGACCTATTAGCTTTGTGACCTTGCCCTTGGTAGATTCACTTCTATATACCATGGTTCCCTCAACTGTCATATTAGGCTAATAATTGTACTTATCTGCTAGGATGATTGTAAAGGATAAATTATGTGATTTACAAATGTAAACATGTGACACATTCTAGATGCTCATTAAATGTGCATATTGTCATGGTGGGATTAATTTTATACACAGGAACTTGAGAGTAGATTATAAACGGTGTACTTTGCAGCCTTTTTATCAACTAAACTAGGGGAAGGACTTCTAAAATGGAATGCCAACTCTAACTCAAGAGTTGTTTCTCTTGGAGTTATTTTTTCAGCTAAGGCATTTTCAAATGAGTCCAGAATTCTTTGAGAATTTTGGTGATATTTTATTAATTTTAAGAAAAGGTAATCACATTGTATTGCTTAAAGAGTTGGTATATAAGGCTGTAGAAGGGGAAATGCTCTTCTGTATGAGTATAAAAATACTCTCACAGGATTTTTTAATTAACTGACAGTTTTATAACAGCTTTGTCAACTCATCATTCATTGCTTCGACCAAATACATGAAATCCTTCATAGCAAAATAGAAAGACCATGTTGTTTTCCACATTTTTATGAAATCTATTGCTAATGAAATGCCAGCCAATATCTTCCTCTCAGGTATTGTCTATTAGATGTTTGCTTATTTTAGAAGAAGTGGAGTCAACCACGTAAATTTTCTTCTTTTGACATCTAGCACCTGCTGTCAACCTGTTATAGCTACAACAGCTCTTGAAATTTACATCCACCAGGATGCCTCTGGCAACCAAAGAGTTCAATTCAGTTCAACAAACATTAGAATGCTTCTTCTGTGCCAGTTAATATCAGAGGTGATGGAGGAGATACAGAGAGTAATAAGATTCAGCCTTTGTCTTAAAAGATCTCACAATCTAAGGTGGGACAAGAAAGACAGTCTAAGATAGGTACTTTCAATAGAGCAATATTAAATGTTGTTGAGAGAGAGAGAAGAAAAGGAGAGATTGTGTCTAAATGAAGGGTTCCTGGTGTGCTTCCAAGAGGAGGTTAAATTTGATCTGGTCACGAATAGGACTTTCAAAGCAGAAGGAAGCTGAAGAAAGAAGGATATTTCAGGAAGAGATGATAGAATACATAATTAGACCCATGATAGCAGTGCTGTGGCAGATGAATTTATAGAGGTGGGAGAGAGAGAGAGATTGTGTGTGTGTGTGTGTGTGTGTGTGTGTGTGTGTCTGTGCGTGTGTAATAGAGAGACAAGAGAGGTGGAGAGAGGAGATGAGGAAATAAATGTATCAGTGAGACAAGTAAGGAGGCAAGAAAAACCAAGATGGCGTAGTGACATAAGAGTGAGAAGAAAGAACTGAAATTGAGATATATAGTAAAGCTAGAAAATATAGGATTTTCACATTGATTTGACCTATGAAACTGAAGATCAAAGAGAAGGCCTGCATCTAAGAGTTTGAGAATGAGTGCTATGGAAGATAGTAATATCATAACCAGACATAGATTCGGGACAAGTAGTTGATATGGGAGACAAGATAATGTAATGGAGGTAGATGACCATAATGAATTGTTAAAGAAATATTTGAAAACATAATTAAGATTACAGGAGCAAAGTTACTTCTAGACATTAATTTGGAAGTTACCTGGAATAGATAGCTTATGCAGAGATAGAGTGCCAGGTGAAAAGTAGAACTAGGGAAAAGTCTAGAAGTTAGTTTACATTTAAAGACTGTAAGAAGATGTAACTATACCCTACCCGGCACTGACTTGTGTGCATTTTGACACACACACTGAATAATGAATTCATAGGTGTTGCATTATATTTTATCTCGTTGTATCTACTGATATATAGTCATTTAAATAATGTATGATCTTCCTGGTTTTTAGTGTTACTTTCAATAAAATAAAGAAGTGTGGAAACTCTTCAGAAGAGGCTTAAAAATTGTTATGTTTATATAGATACAGTTTCTGATGCAACCCTCATTAAAAAATAGCCATTACCATTTTACTGTCCAGTCTAATAAACCCTTTTGCTTCTTATTTTTTGTAACCATAGTTATTTTACAAACTCTTCTCAGAAGACAGAATAAAGAGGTAGTGAATTTTATTAGATATTTTAATAAGAATTAGAGCAGACTTCTTTGTATCAAATTTAGGTATGCAAGAAGGTTGAAGTTTTTATAGCCAAATATTTTATGCTAAAGCCCTTCCTATTGATAACTAACTAGACTAAAATATCATAAATCCTTTCTGCCCTTAGAAATATTGTTCACTAATCAATCCTTGTGTTTAATAAAATTCATCTAGGTTATCTTATCATCGTCAAATGATCCCATTTAAGATTAACTACATGATCAATTTCACCATCATCATTAGAGTCTAGAATGCTGTCTTCTTTTTTGCATTTATTTTTTTGTTGTGTCTAATAATTATGAAATGTCTCCCTTTAGCATTTTCTTGTCACTAATATTATGGGAGGGGAATGAAAAAAATCTAAATTTTTAGCTGTGTAAAATGAAAACTAAAAGCAGGCTCTAAGCATATTAGTTTTCTGTTACTACAACAAATATCTGAAATAATCAACTTATAAAGAGAAAATATTTATTTTAGTTCACAGTTTTGTGGGTTTCAATCTGTGAGCAGCTGACCCTGCTGCTTTGGGCCTTTTGTTTGGCAGCAAATCATGGTGGAGAGTATGTGCAGAGCAAAACAGGTTATCTCATGATCAGGCCATGGAAGAAGAAAGAGGGGGGAGGGATTGGTTTTAAGGTATTGGTTCTCAAGATTGTGAGGGCTCACAGGTTCAAATTATGCAGGACAGGCTGGCTGAACAAACACCTAGGGAAGATTTGATGTTGCACTCTTGAGTCTAAAGGCAATCTAAAAATAGAATTTCTTGTATGGACTTCAGTAGTCCCTCTTAAGGCCTTTAGTTGATTTAATGAAGCCCACCCACATCATAGAGAATAATTTGCTTGACTCAAAGTCTCCCAGTTGAAATGTTAATCAAATCTACAAAATACCTTCACAGCAACAACTATACTGTTGTTTTACCACACAACTGGGAACTATAGTCTAGCCAAGTTAACACATAAAAATTAACAATCACAGTGAGGTTCATAATGTCATGAGTTTTTTTAATGTATAAATTGCATGACTTTTATTACTACCCAAATGATAGGGTACCTAGTAATTGAGTACTTTGGAAGATGGTAATATCATAACCAGAAGCAAATTCAGAACAAAAAGTTCATTGTGAGAGACAAGATAATGTCATTGTGGGAGATAAGATAATACAATGGAACTAGACGTCCATAATGAAACGTTAAAGAAATGGTTGAAAACACAACTAAGATATATACATTAAAAAATACAATTTGTTATTAACATTTTAGTGAATTTCAGAGTCATTAGAGTAATTATAACTTGTATATGAAATTTTTTTCTTATAAAGAGCAGGGTTATATTTTTCTCTCTAAAATTGTGTTAATAATAAATATCTATCATAAAATAATTATGCTTAAACATAATTCATTTTAAAATTTTTCTGTAATATGATTAATATGAAATTATATTTAAAATCCAAATTAGTTGTCACTATATTCAATTATTCATCTTTCAAGTCATATGTAACAGGAAAAATTTTGTTTTATTTAAATTGGTATAACTACAATTGTAAACATACTTTTTCTACTATTTGCTTATTTTCTCATTATGTTTCTTTTTAAGGGTAAAAATTCAAGTTAATAAAAGTTCTCATCTACTTTAAAAATTAAGCATAATGAATATAATTTTTATAAATAAACCAAATAATGAGAATCAGACAAACTGAGCTTATAAGACAAAAAGAGATGTTCCCACAAGAGGAGATTCCAGATTTTCATGAGCTAGCACTTTTACCTTACAGACTAATGGGGTATTGAACTAAAGACTTGACTTTCTGTTATATTTTGGTACCTCTGGATATGAAAAACAGCATTGCTTCTTGGTGACATCATGCAATTTACATGAAAGTAAATCAAAGGTTTACATGCATGCCATGGACTACTACTGAAAAAAAGGTGTTTTCAACTCTCCTCATGTCTTAGAAAAATGTAGGGATTAGTATTTTGGATCTGTCATTGACTTCTTTACCAAAATTTCCTTATTTGTAATTTGAAGCAATATAACAAATCGTTTTCTACTGGTGTTTATTTTGTTTCTATCTTGAATGGAGCATTTATGAAATAAGAATGAAAGATTAATAGATGGTGATCATTCTGCATATAAAAGGAAGATTGGGTCCATTTTGTTTTAGTCAGAAAAGAATTTGTATAGCTATCTATTGCTGCAAACCAATCACCCCAAAACTTAGTGCCTTAAAACAACAACAATCATTTATTACTCATAGTTTCTGCATGTCAGGATTCACATTCGATAAGTCATTGTTGTCTTGGTTAGATAGTTCTGTCTTAGGTGCTCTCATGAGGTTGCAGTCATATGTTGATTGAGGCTGCAATCATATGAAAGCTTGACTGGGACTAAAGAATCCACTCCCAGGGCGGCTTGCTCATATAATTTGCAGATTTGTGCTGGCTAATTGATTCTTCTCTACCTGAGCTTCTCCATGGAACTTGCTTGAGTGTCCCCATGACATGTTGGCTGGCTTCTCTCAGGAGAAATAAACCATGAGTCCACTGTAAAAGCTGAAACAACTTTCATGAGCATGGCTTGGCACCCACACTGTTGTCTGAAGCAATATCTCATGTTGCTTTGACTATCTCTATCAGATTCCCCAAGAAATTTCAATAATGTTCTTCATTCTCAAAGTGGCAGACTACTCATTCATGTCCTTTATCTTGCATGTGCACATTGAAAGGAAAAAGAACCCACCAAAACTATTTCCTGTAGTTCCTGTAACATATTAATAATTATTTCAAATCCACTTAGCCTGGCTCTTCATAGAGCATATGGATTTTGGAAAGAAAGCTTTTGGTTTTTGAAGATCAAATCTCCAAAAAAACAAATGCCTAGGTAGCTAATAGTTATAGGAAAATGATAACAATGATGAAGATGATAAAGAATACCTTTTTATGTAAGTGTACAAACACATATGAATACCATTCCTTAATTTCATCCTAGGAATAAGGTAGTACTAACATAATTGAATCTCAAATGAGGATTGGTTTACTTCAGTGATGGTGGGACCCTTGGCAAATCACTTAATCGCTCTGACCCTTTGTTTTTTTTATCTATAATCTTAGACTCCTGATACTAGCCATACAAGATGGATATTTGAATTAAATGTAATGACACATGGCAAAGCCCTTTTCAAATGGTTAACACTACACAAATACTAGTATCTTAGTTCAGGCTGCTGTAACTATATACCTCAACTGAGTAGTATAAACAATAGACATTTATTTATCAAAGTTACAGAGGTTGAAAGTTCAAGATCATGATCTGACAGATATAGTTCTAAACCTTCTTGGCTTGTAGACATTGCCTTCTTGCTATATGTTCAAATGAGAAAGAAAGAAAAAATATCTTCTTCTTCTGCTCCCATCATGGCGGCTCCAAACCCATCACCTCACCTAAACTTCATCATCTCCCAAAGGCCCAACTTCAAATACCATCAAAATGGGCTAATCACTTCAACATATAAGTTTTGTGGGCATACCAATATTGATTTTACAACAAGCAACTATCCTTATTACTGAATGATTCACTAGGTCTTTTAGGGGTCCACAGTGATAGTGCCTTGCTATAAGTGTAAAAGGTTTTGGCCTCAAGAAAATGGGTGCATGAAAATTGGTAACTGTTCCTGTGTCTATGCAGAGAATGTTTAGTACTTGCTCAAGAAATTTGTCTTCACTGAAAGTGTTGCTTCTCTTAAATTCTACTTTAGGGTCATGAAAAAAAAATAGGCCCTCCATCAAGAATTTCTGAATGAGTGATATGCTTTATGATATTGTTTCAATATTAAGATAAATCAAAAAAAATTAAGCAGAATATTCTATTTTCAGGGTATCCAACTACTGCATAGTGTAGTTTACCATCACCTCAAAGTCTAACCCTAAGTTGCAGTAGTAAAGCCATTGAAAATCCTCTACAAAGTCTTCAGAGTAGTGTTAGAAATAATAAACCTGAGCATTGGAGTCAAAATTTTCCCTTTTATATGGAAACCAAGGAATTATTGCCCTGGGTCACAGATCCCTTTCATAAAACATAAAACCAGGAGACATATACTAGTTTTATTCACTTGTTACCAGAAAATTGTGTATTAAATAACAGAATGTCTGAAAAGATAAAACTGAATCCCAAATACTCAGAAGAGGAATTAGGTGAAAATACATTTCTCTATAATTGTAGAAAACACTATGTTAAGAATTGATAAAAACTGGTCAACCTGAAAATGTGAACATCAAGTATAATTGTGCAGAACAAAAAGGTAATATGAGCAACATAGGAATATATAGATCTGTGTTGTCCTTTTAAAACAATGACACTTTAACTGATCCTTGTGGAGGATTTGGTTTAGTTTTATCTGTTGTAGGAACCACTAACAAGGAAAGAAAAAATCCTGATGGACTCTAAAATGGTGAATTATTTCAATTACTGCAAGAATGTGTACATTGTTCAGCATTTTAGGATGATGGGCTCTGCGTCTCCATGTTGGGTACCTTGCAAACATGTTTAGGAGCACATAGAAAGAAGTAAAATGGGATTTATATTTTTCTTAGTATCTGATTGAGCAACCAAAATGCCAATGTTTTGCCTCAGTAGCTAACTGAAAACATATTCCAGGGAACTCCAGAATATGAAGCATTTTAGACAATTTGGAGTTGGCAAAATTTTCACTTATATATGGGGAAAATAAAATATCATTGTATTCAAATTCTAAATATCTCATCCTATAATAATACTTTAGATTTGTATTACATTTTATACGAATTAAACTAAGAACTCTTATCCGTACTAACTTGATTTGATTTTCACAATGACCCCTAAGGTGGGTACTACTCAAATCAAATGAATGAGGGAACTAAGGATTAAATATATTTATACCTTGCTCAATATCACACAGAGGGTAAATACTAGAGCCAGGATTTAACCCAAATTTCTAATTCTAAACAGGTGTTAAATGTATGATCTTTCACCAAACCTATGCTGAAAAGAAATCACATTTTGATTATCAGTTATTGAAAGTTTAAATAGGTAGATAGGTAGATAGACAGATGCTTTTCAACTTACAGTGAAATGACATCTTGATAAACTCAAGTTGAAAATATAATAAAGTATTATATTTTCATCTAACTTGAAAAAATCCTCACTTATTATCACAATACACAGTAGATTATTGGATATTTATCCTCATAAATCAAAAAATTTAAGCCAAGGACCATCTATCTGTGGGTGTACACACATATGCATATATATTCTTATATCCTCATATATAGTTATAAATTAAATATTTATATGCAATTCTTGCATATACTAATAATGTATATAATTGTCAACATGTGATCATTTATGTCAGTTAAGTTTAAATATAATGGGAATTTATTGACTCATGGTATTTTAAGATCCTCAAGGAAATTATATAAGTTTAAGCAAAGCCACATTTAAACGGTTTTAGAAAGATAAGCTAACATGGAAAAAACAAAAAATGAAAGCCTTCTTGTCGAAGAACTGATAAGTTGAACTGCAGATGGGAAGGTGGGAATAGCCAGACTCTTTTTTTTCTTTTGTTGCTATATTTGTAAATTAACAGGAATTCCAAGTATGGTCTTTCTCAGGTCACTCTCCATTTAATATATGCTTCATCTCCCTGACCAAACCATAAACTTCAAATTGTTATTCCTTTGAATTCCTATAATTCTAGCATCTTGTTCTGAAAATAGCAGGCATGACGTAAATACTTACTGATTGAATGGACTGTCTCAAAGGGGAGCTGGCGGCTAGTATAGGCTGCAAACTGCCAGCATCATCTCCATGACTGTGAGTCGCCATTACAAAGAATTAGCCATTAGTTGGAGAAGAGTAATGAAATGCCTTGCTTAAAAACAAAACCACAAAACAAATGAAACTCAAAACAAACAACCCAGAGTTTTAAATAGCATATGAATTTTCCATCTTAAAGATCTGAGAGTCTCTTCAATACAATCTTTTTTTAATAAGCATAACAGATTTAAAAATCACATTGGTCTGATTCCAATTTACATACTTCATCCTTACAGAATTTAACCTACTAGGCCACTTGAAATGTTCTTTGGTTCAATTTTGAAAGGTCTGCTGATTTGAGCAAAATGGAAATGAATGTAAATAGGGAATTCTGAATCTTGAAAAGCTCAATTTCCAACCTCCACAGTCTTAAATGTAGAAATTCGGACTGGGACTTCCTTTATCTTTTTCTTTTTTAATTTGTTTTTAGCTGAAGATGGACACAATACCTTTATTTTATTTATTTGTTTTTATATGGTGCTGAGGATAGAACAAGTGCCTTACACATGCAAGGCAAGTGCTCTACCACTGAGCCACAACCCCAGTCCTGCTTTATCTTTATCTTAATGAAAAATTATTTTTCTTTACTTTGTATCATAATGTCTATTGAAGGCCCAGAAAACTAAAATCTGAAGTTATAACTTAAGAAAAAATGAGAAAGTTAATGTGCATTATATAAAGAAAGCAGTATTAACTGTTGTCCCTAAGGAGAAATACAACAAATATCAATGAATGGCAGCCAGCAAACTATGCTGTGGCCATTAAAATATTACATTCACTGGCTTTATACTTCATTAGGTAGATAATGAATTTTATATATTTTAAGACTTAAAACCACCAGAATAACCATAATAATTTGCATCAGTATTGATATCTGGGAAAGACATTTGGGAGTTATTTATTTTAACAATGTTAATATTTTATTTAAGTTTTGATTAAATAGTATCACATTATTATTACTGTGTCCTGATTCTAAATATATATACTAACAAGTTGCATGGTCATTCAGAACAGATTAAACTTTAAATATATTTTTTATATTTAAAATTCAAAATTCCATCCTCTAAATTAACAGGCTTATACAACTGTCTAGTTCAGGTAAAAACTGTTGAATATCAAGTTATTTTTAAGTCAAAATTAGGAAACTTGAATACAAATAAAGAAGATCTTGAGCAAATATCTTAATGGTAATTTAAAACAAAAGCTAATAAGGTCTGTATCCTATTTTAGTATGCTAAGTTGGAACAGTTATCTCATTTAAATTTAGATTCTTTAGTGCAACAATACACTATGCTAATAATAAAATAGCATGAAATTATGTTCAAATACGATTTAATGTAACTTAATCAGAAATATCATAAATCCTTCAAAATGTACAATAGTGAATATTACAAGTTTCTATCAACATAAATAGTAAGTATCCTAAATCCACATTAAGAATAATGCGTAGAAAACAATAATTAAATGCCTAATAAAACAAATTTCACCTTCAAGCTTGTAGAACCAAATTAAACATAGACTGATGCTCTATTGAAACAACTTATAAGACTAGTGGCTTTCTTTTATAAAAGTATAAGTCTATAAACGTTTAATAAGGGTGTAATTTATACAAAAAAAAATCAATCTGGAATAAAAGATTACTTTATTTATTTTCCAAAAGCTGTGGCAAAATTATATTTAAGACATGATCTAATCTTTATAATTAACAATTTACATTAATATCTAAATTATATAAAGGGAAATATAAATTTAATTTAATATCCTGAAATTTTCATTCACATATTTACTCATCAAATGTTTATTATTTGCTTAAAATGTATAAAGTAGTTTTCTAGGAGCTATATATAGTATTCTAAGAAAGATATGACATAGTTTCATCCAATAAGGTATTTATTATTTGGTATAAAAAGTAAAATTAATAAAATGTTAGATGGACTATATGTAATAGAAATATGAGAAGTATATTATAAATAATGAATTTATGATTTTTATTTATCCATCCAACTCTATAAATCCACCCATTTATTCATTGTTCATTACTTCATTTAATAATTATTTAGTGACCATTAAAGGAGAGGGATGTAAATAAAATGTGAACCATTTTGCAAAGGAGTTTATAATGTCGGAGGAGACAGATATGTAGAGACCATAACTGATACAAAACATACATAGCCCATAAAAAAAAAAAAAATGGAAGTGCAAAGGAGAAAGAGATTTGGCTGCATGTGGGCAGGGATTGTGTTTTTGTTTTTGTTATTGTTTTGTTGTGTTGTGTTTTAGGCTTGATTTTTTTATCTTAATATAGATTTCCCAGAAGCTCAACCAATGCTTGACACAAAGTACATGTGGATAAGTTTGTGTTGACTGTCTACTGAAGTAACCATGTGTATACTATAGAAGAAATGAATCTGAAAGCGGTTCTTAAAGTTGGGAGAAATAACATTCTAACTTCAACAAACTTCTTAACATAATTAACATCAACTGGATCTGAAAAGCACAAAGTTACATTTCCACAGTGAAAATAATTCTTTATCCACTCCTATTCAATCCTGTTAGGGTAAGAATTAGCAGCTGGCGAATGGGGGAGAGACCAGTGAGACCAAGGAAGCTCCCTGCCATTCCTACTACTCAAGGCAATAAGGGACCTGCTCATTTGCATCCTTTTCTACTTGGTGAAGTATTATGTGTAAGATTAGTTCAAAGTGTTGAAGTAATGGACTGGACACTCTAATTTTAATATCTTAAAATAAGACATTTTGTATTATATATGATGGTCAGAAGGACCATGAAACTTACCCAAGTTTTCACCCAAGGAAAGAGAAGAACTATGCCCTTGAACATATTTAAATGGAAATGAAGACAGAGTTGTCTTTCTGCTGACATGGCACAAGTCCTGACTATTCATCATATAAGATACACAATTTATTGATTGCCAGAAAAGAAAGGAAAATTATAAATATATTTACATCAGGATACACATGAAGATAACAATGAATATTTTTATAGAAGCAAAATATTATAATCAGTCATCACTGAAATAAATTATTTAATTGGATAAATAAGAAAATATATATGATAACAAATTAGCAATTAAAGATATGAGTTTTTGAGAATGAGTGATAACCTAGGAGCAGTGAGTAGTATAGCTGGAACATTGCCTCTCAAGGATTATGAAAAAAGAAGACAGGATAGGGGTGGTAGTAAAGCAAGCTTGCTGCCACATTACACAACTCCAAAGGGTGATGTTCCTATTATTTTTAGCTATAGGGTGCTATTCACATAGGATAATTATAATATGGTAGGTTGACAGAGCCTCCAAAGGAACTGCACCAATGCTCATTTATGGTGAGTTACTTCTCTAACACATGAAAATGTCATTACTGTACCCACAACTGTGCATGCATTTTTTTGGCATTTTCATGCCTGGAGCATATTTACACTTCTTCAAGACACAGCCATAGCCTTCGTTTATTTAAAAAGAATTTTTTAGACAATTCCAGTCTTCTTTAAGTCTCTCTTCTACGAATTTTAACAATGCTTGTAGCACATACACTTGACATTCTAGAAGAATATTCCTCAATACCATGTGGATTAACAAGTTTTCAAATGCCATTTCAGTGTACATGAAGTCTGTATCTTCCTCCAAATGCACATTGTAATCCTTGTAATATTTTATGGATGAGGAAAACAATACATAGAAAGATTAAGTAAAATAACTGGTAACCATCCCAATTAATATTTGAACTCATGTTAGATTTATTCCAAAATAAATAAAAAATTTCCTATATTTGTTTTCTATTCTTAACTATATGTTTGGATAAAATTTTCCTACTAAGGCTTTTTTCAGGGTTTTACTAACACTTAGCTAACTTTTAAAATGAATAATTTCTTTAAATCTGAAATCAAATAGGCAGGAAAACAACCTGGCAATATGTTTTAGGCATTAAGCCCATACCAAGTAATTATCAGAAGCCTTAATTCTTTGATACTTCACAAGTGTGATCTTGAGATAATGGAGTGAGGTTTGCATTGTGAACCTTCATGATGCTTTACATTGTGATATGCTTTATGGATTGGTTTCCTTAAAAAAAGGGTTTGTAAAGCATTCTGGGAAGGTCTGCCAATTAAAAACCGGAGATTGGCTGAAGCCTTGCAGCAATTGAATTTTGAATACAGATGGTGCCAAATTGAGTGTTTCCATAGCAACAGACTCTTCCTTAATAACTTAGATGGGAGGGGGAACATAAAAGAGGAAACCATCTTTCAGCAGATGTATATTCCTATAGCATGTTTTCAGATTGATTTTGGAAGCTAATTTGTATTTAACTAGTGATGGTTTTAAGTGGATCTGAATGTTACTAAATTCTACTGAGGAAACATTTCAAGAATAACAGAAATAAATTCTAGGAACCTTAGACAAAAGGGTATGATTTTAAAAAGCATGTCTTGGTCTGTAGCAAATCAACCAGGATTTTGTATTGAGTATGACTTAAAGTTGGTCAAAGTCTTCTTGATTTTTAATGACTTATTCTAAATTATTCTTATTCTTGATGAATTATTATGTTAATGCCAGGAAGGTTGAAAAGTTTAAATGTAGGTATAATCAAAGAAAAAATGATATGCATTGCCTGGATTCAGAATTGATTTTATATTCTTCCTTCAGGTATATATTAATTTGTCATTATCTGTTAATTGATTTTTTAATTTGATATAAATCATTTCAGGAAGAACTTCATAAAGAAGGTCATTGATAGTGTTCATATCATGTTACAGTCTTATAAGAGATTTAGTGTCCAGTCTTCAGTTTTGCGTAGCCAACAACTAGATTTTAGTAGTTCACCTAAAGATGATCAAGCTCTGGTTGTGTGTAGTACATCCCATGCTGCATCAACCCACAACACCCAGGTTTACAAACCATTTTCAAGAAGAAATAATACATTCAGACTTTTTAATAAAACAATATAATGCCAAAAAAATCAATAATGGTAATTTATTCAGAGTGCCCTCCCCCAGGAGGACTAGACAGAAGAAAAAATTATAGATTGCACAGTTTGATGCTGACCATAGAATTAGAAAAATGATATTATTAAAAGATCATTCATTAAGTAAAGGAAGCTAAATAAAATGCCCATATTTATTATCCTAGATGATTTCTAAAATAGAAATAGAGAAATAGGGTAATTTATCTCAGATATTACTAAAGATATAATAGCAAATTCTTATTCCCAGATTTTCCTTTTATATTCCATACAGCAGAACCCCACCACCACCACACACACACATGCACAGTCTTACCTTCCCACTTCTTCCTATTATCTGTTACAGAACAATATAAAATCAGCTATGTTAACTTAATATAAGTTAATGCTTGGAAGATTTATATTGGTCACATTAGTGCCCATTCTTCCTTTGATGGATCTGTGTTGCTTCATCTCCAAAATCTTACAAAACAATTTTTCCCACAAGATTTCAAGCCCAATTGGTGATTTCTGGACAGTTCCACAACAGGAAATTCTGACATCATAGTATATGAGAAGGCCCTGGGAATCTACAATTTTAAGAAGCTCCTCAGGTTATATGAGGCTCAGCTCAGCTTTACTGCTTTTGCAAATAGCTAATACTATCCACCAGTTTTTTTCTCATTTTAATTTCAGAAGAAATATTTTTCTGGATATTTCCCTATTTTCAGAATTTTAGGACTTAGTCTCTAGGAACTTGTACATAGAAGGAAACCCGAAAGAGATAGAGATGGGTAAAAACAGAGATGAAAAGGTACATTAGACATTAAAATAGACATATATAATATGTCTGCATATAAATAGAAATGTGTTTGAAACTATAAAACAATAGTTTGGAATCTCTAAAATATATCTCTTTAAAATAGTTTGAAATGTAAAGAAATTTTTGTTAATTAAAAATTGCATGATAAATTTGAATGAAATTATTCTGTCTCATACACACTCACAAAATTCTACCATAATAACCAACTCTTGATACAGGTAAATAAAGGAAAAGATTTAGATTTTTCTCATTCTTTTATTCTTTTTTTCTGCATTAGTTTACTAATGGTTATCACATGTAAAAACAAGCACCATGTCCCTAAAACAATGCAACTTAAAGAATCAGGTAAAAATTGTGTGAAACTAAAAGGTATGCCTTCATTAAAGACCCATTACTTGCGTCTTACATCCAGTCTCTTTGTACTGTGCACTCATTGCTTGATTTGATACTCTTTTCAACTGCAAAGGTAGGAATATGACTCATAAACATGCATTTCAGAAAGTTTGATTAAAAAAAACTCATAATAAAGAGAACAAAAGAGCAACAGCACAAAAAAAAAAGAGAAGGGAGAAGATAAAATTACCCTTTTTAAACAGTGATGCAAATCAAATAAGGAATTTGGTAACTAAACTTGTTAGTATCTATCTTTTATTGTTATTTGATTACTTACCATAGGAAAATAATTAACAATCTTAAATGATTAATTTACAATATGGATACTATGAAGATATTAATTTTGGAGGAAATTTATTATTAAAGATTGGTTTATGGACTGAGGGCGTAGCTCAGTGGCAGAGCAATTGCCCAGCATGTGCATTGCCCTGGGTTCAATCCCCAGCACCAAAAAAAAAAAAAAAGAGAGAGAGAGAGAGACAGAGAGAGAGATAAAAGAATGGTTTATATACCTACCACTCAATATTACAATGTTTGTTGGAAGTAATGTAAAGTAGTATTCAATATCATAGGTAATGAATATAGCAATAACGCTAAGGGAAACTGTAGGATACAGAATTATTTATGCCTTATTACCCTAATTTTATGAAAGCAGAAAGCAAGACAATTTGAGGAGTACGGGGGATTGAACCCCAAGGTGCTCTACCACTAAGCTTACACAACCATTTTTGAGATAGATTCTCATTATGTTCATGAGGATGGCCTCAAATTTGCAATCTTCCTTCCTCAGCCTCCTGAGTCACTGGGATTATAGGCATGTACCACCATACATGGTCCAGGAAGACAAATTATAACCAGAGGAAAGTACATTAAAAATGTTTTACAACCATCACTGCTATTACTGGTGGAATTTATGTGAAATTAATTTTTTCCCATTTGTGTTTTCCCATTTCCACAGAGTTACCAGTTTTCTATTCAGAAAATGTTTTAAAATTTATTACACTAGTACAGTGTTTCTCAACCTTTTTTCATCAGTATTCCTAAAGTCTCTTAGACATTTTTTCCTAATCAATTCCCCATGAAATTTTAAAACCACAGATAGGCTCTGTACCTGTTTCTGTACTGTAGCCCTTTGGAGGATCACAAATTATTATACCCTTAGAAATATCTAAGATTTTTTGTCCTTCAAGAACACTTTTCACTCCTATGAGACTCCATTGAGAATTTGTGCAGATTTTTCCAGAAGATTCTGATTCAATACGTTTGGGATAGCAACAAAGTAAGTACATTTTTAAATAGAGCTCAGGTGTTTCAAAAGCAATGTGTAAACAAACCTATTTAATGTTATTCCAATATTTTTCAGACACCTGAAATATAAACATCTATCTATTTTTAGGAATAATACTAATGATGAAATGCTTTTGCATATTTATAAATCAGGAATTTACCTTTCTGTTTTTGCCATCAGGAATATACAAATATGAATACAATTCAGCACAGCTTTCATGAAAATTATTTCTTCTTTATCTTTCTTCTTGACTTTTATTTTCTTACTTTTCATGCAGTTTACTTCTATGTAGGTCTTTTAATCATTGCTTATTTCTATAGTTTTTCTTTCATGTGTAATTAAGGGGGAGGTGTGGGCTTAGCATCTTGAATTCATAGTTCCATTGTGGCTATTACCCGGCAAACACATGAAGGAAAACTCTGAAAACACATGGTACCTTGTAGATAATTTTTTCCATTCATACAATTAGACAAAGGCCTCTGAGGATTCTAGGGTCATTGTTGAAGCTTTTTTCTAAATTCTATAGCCTTTTCTTATTGTTGGTTAGTTTTCACAACACAAAAGTTCTCATTTTAAGGTAAAAAAATAGGATGAGTGGAAGAACTATTCAGCACAGCAGGTTATAAACCAATTAGGATGATGATGTCCTGAATACAAATTTTCATGAACCTGCTAACATTAGCTATTTCAGCTTTGTTTTCTTTTTTTAATGTTCAAAGTGAATAGAATAATGAACAGGCTATTTAGGAAGGTTTGGACTAAGGGAAAAGCCTTTCATTAGGTTCCAAATAACAGCTAGCTTATTAAGCAGCAAGAGACAGAGATTTAGTAGAGTAAAAAAAAAATAAAAGGATAAAAAAATAAAGCAATGAGATTAGAAGGTCAGTAATACCATTGCAAATGGCAGTATAGAAGGTTCATATCAGATCTTTTGTGGGAAGCAACTATACTAATTTTGTTCTGAATCCCTTTCTAATGCCTGTTTTGAGAAACCTTAACATACTTTGTGTGTACAAAAATATTTAAGGACAAAGCTGTATCTTAACTGAATATGAATTGAAAGTGTTCATGAAAGAGTATATGTACTTCATATATTGTTGCTTCATAGTACATCTAGTTCTAATTTTAAGGAAAAGTATAAGTAACTCTCAACCAGTCAAAAGAAAGGCAAGTTACCATGCTTGTCACTGGTGGCAACATAATTTCTGCCAATGAAAACCAGCAAAAAGGCTTATTATAAGCTTAAACTTTCCACAGGTGCTAGTTACATATAATGAATAAATGATTTCAAGTGTACCATGGAATATAAGAATACCAGAGGGTCTGATGTAATCAAGGAGAATGTTGATGAGCCTGAAGATAGTGAAAGAAGAAGTGAGTGGTTTTGGATGAAGTGATAGGAAAACAAAAAGATGGTAGAATATGGGGGAAAGAAAATATTAGAGTATTCATAAGTAAAGTTATTGCTTTTAACAATCAAATTAAGAGTACACATTTAGACTGGCTGGCTAATGAATAGAATCTTTAAATTGAGTCATTTTACAAATTTTTAATTTAGAGCATATATTTTTATATTTTAAATTAAATTTCAAGTGGAAATCTTCCACTCTTATTCTCCCAAATTTCCTCCTTATA
Source organism: Marmota marmota marmota (assembly GCF_001458135.2). NCBI lineage: Eukaryota > Metazoa > Chordata > Mammalia > Rodentia > Sciuridae > Marmota > Marmota marmota. Next base: position 20,243,517 of record NW_026000249.1, on the reverse strand, counting down.
TTTTGTTTAACCTTCTACTTTCTTGTTCCTTACTTTTTTAAGTCTTTGTTCCCATAGTAAGGCAGCTCATATTCCATCAGCTTTCTATCTGATTTTTTTTTAACTGCCAAAGTGAACTCTGCAAGCATTTCTGTCAATTTTTATATTCAATCTCTTGTGTTCCATGCCCTAACCACTTCACAGAAGTATTAAAGACCACCCAAGAAGATCATTTTGCTTAATCAGGAACCAACTCTCATGCTTTTCCTCCAAAGCTTCTGGTTTGAATACAGAGAAAATCTAACCATTTCTGAATTTCTCATTTTGATTTCCTACATTTAATCTTCCTCACTCCAGTTCATAGCCAAGGCTTTGCCCTTGTCTATTATACTCATGGTTTCAGTAATTCATCACAATATGAATGACAGCTTTCAAATTGACAGCTCAAACCTCTCAACTGCTTTATCTATTCCATATTGTAAACTGTCTACATTATTTTTCCTCTTTAAGATAATTATAACCTTATACTCAACATGAAATTGTGGGTCCATATTGATTTTCAACAGCAACATTTTTCAACATTTTGTGATAGAAAATGGTTCAAATTTCTCTTATTTATTGATCTACAAATACACCAACAATCAAGCTTTAAAAAAAGAGTCAAGCAAGTAAGATTTTCTAAAAGGCTACACACAGAGAATTTGCAGATATTACATTTAGATTGCATTCTGGGATGGGGACAGTGACTTAGGTATACCTTGCTTAAAAATTATGGTAGCAGTCAATTAGTTCCATATTTTTTCTTGTGAGAGGGGAAACATGGTAGAATCAGGGTTCCTAAGATCCCTTTAAGGAATTGCATGATGTATTAATCAGTTTTCCATTACTGTAACAAAACACCTGAGAGGAACAACTTAAAAGGAGGAAAGGTATATTTCAGCTCATGGTTTTGGAGGTTTCAGTCCAAGGTCATTTGGTTCCATTGTTTCTGGGCTTGTAGTGAGGCAGAATGTTAGGCTGGTGAGCATGTGATGAAGGAAAGCTGCTTACCTCATGGTGATCATAAGTGGGGGAGACAAAATATACCCTTCAAGGGCACACCCCAATGACCTACTTCCTTCAATTAGGTCACACCTCCTAAAATTTCCACTATCTTCTAATAGCACAACCAGCTGGGAAAGCCTTCAACACATGAGTTTTGGGGAGACATTCCAAATGCAATCTGTAACATGACTTTTATAACTCCATTCATTTCCCATTAAAGACATTCATGAAGCATCTAACATATACCAGGCAATACATTCTATGCAGAGGTCAGAGCTCAGGCAAAGTCCTATATATTTCATCTTCTAATTATCTTACTAATCTGGTCTTATCTTTCTATTTACCACCCACCATCAGGCTGTGCCTGGACTCCAATCTTAATATCTTATTCTATTTTTCTGCATCTTTTCTTGTCTCCCCCTCCAGCTCACAGCATGACTAATCTTTTCAAACTCAGATTAGATGGTATCATTTCCCTGCTTAAAACCTTTCCATAGATTCCCATTGCACTGAAAAATGAAGACGAAAATCCTTACCATAAACCATAAGACCACTGGGAACTGTGAAAATCCCTTTAGCTTCTTTCTAATTAATGATACATTCAAACAAGTAGCTTTTTATCTTAAAGACAGAAAAATAAAATGACTCCAAGGCATGTGAATGTTGAATTGAGTAGTTTATCTGTAAGATATTTACTTATAAAATAAGTATAGATTATTACTTATAGAATATTTATTATTTATTTGCATCTTTTAGTTTTTATACATTCTAAGTCAATATCAGGTATACATTAAGTTACTAAGAAAAAGTTGTGATTAATGGGAAAGGAACAAATAAATGAATAAATATATGAAGAAAAATCAATATTGGATGATCTAATAGATTGTTATCCACAAGAACTTAGAAAAATATATAGACTTGCTTGAGTCTAAGTTCTTGCAGTGTTTTTCTTTTTGTTTAGGTTAAAAAGCATCAGTTTTATGTTTTTTAAAAGAATCATTCTCTTGCTGAAAATTGTATAGGCACATGCTATTCCATACCTAATTTTAAAGAAAATAATAATAACTTATGCTTGCTGACAGCTTTGTAATTCACAAAGCACTTCTCACATATACTACCTCATTTTAATTTTTTTTTTTTTACTATAAGACTTCTGCTTCAGAAGAATTTCCTTTTAAAATTAAGGCAATTATGCCATTTTGTGACCGTATTTCTTAACCATATGTTTCACCATTATTGACTCTCTCCTGGATCTTTCTTCTCTGGATATACAGTGATGATTTTACACAAGGTAAATGGAGATACTGGGAGCCATAGACAGAATGTTTTGTTTTCTGTAAACTTAAACATTTCATTTAGAAGCTACTATTTTAGGAGTTACTATATTAATTTTCAAAGTTTATTTACATAATTTGTATTATGTTCTTTTGTCACTTGAATTGGGATTATCAAAAGAGGGAAAGAATTGCTTTCATACTCCCCATATTTTGCGTCATGAGTTGCTAAGGTTTAAATAAGCCAAAAGTAGCTCAGAATGGGGCCTAAGAATGGCAACTCAGGTCTCATATGTTTTCCTCTTTCTTTTTCTGTCAATACTTTAAGCTAAAATATATTTTAGCTAATAATTGCAAAACCTATTTGTCTAAATAACAGCATATTTGTTAAACAAAGTAAAATTTATTACTATTTATATTTAGTCCCATATTTTGATTTTCTGGAGAAGCATTTGAAGGATCAATTGAGGCTGTGCTTCATCAATATATTTCCATCATTTCCCCCTTAATACAGTTGACCCATTTTCATAACCTCTTGGAAATATTTAAACATGGACTTTCTTTTCATAAAATTGACTAAATGTATGGTCTTGTTTCATTTACATACTGCATGTTCATGAGGATTTGCACTTGTATACTAGTGCATTAGTTATTGTTGGTGATGTGGAAGTTTTTTTGATACTCTCCTATGTGTCAAACTTGTGTGGGGACCTATGTATACAAACATATTGCCTCTCCTCAAGTAATCACCTATCAGTGGGTAAAACAGACAATAAATAAATAATTGCTAAATAGAGTAATCAGTGTATTCAGCATTCAGCAGGAAGGTAATGACACAGAAAACAGAGTGCTTGAGAAACTCATGAGGCATGGCAGGGGCCACATTGGGAAGGGTGGAAGAGAATAGTCAGGAATAAATGACTAATGGCAGTAACTTTAGAGCAGAGTGCTGCAAAATTTAAAAAGGCAAAGAACATTCTGAACAAAAAGAAAGCAGAGACATGTGTGAGATGTGTGGCAACATAGTGCATGCAGAGAACTTATATGTGAAAATAATGCTGGACTATAGGCTGCACAACAGTCAGTAGAAGCCAAGAAGCTAGAAAAGTAGACAAGTGCCACTTTTAAAAAGGTCTCAAGAGTCAGGTAGGGCATTTTGATTGTATCCAGATATCAATGAAGGGGAATTAAATTAAGGAAATTTAATGAGTGGTGGTAAACTCAGATTTCATCTTCAAAATACTTCTTTGACAAGAGTATTAAAGATGAATAAAGAGTGAAAAAGGCTTGTATTCAATTAATGGTTCTCAGTTCTGGCTGCACATTACAATCTCTAGGGGCAGCTTTTTAAAAATGCTGGTGCCTGGACTCTACTCCAAAGCAATTAAATCAGAACCTTTTGAAATAGGTCTCAGACATTAGTATTTTTAAAGCACCCCAAGTTTATTCAAATATGCAGATAAGGTTATTATCCACTAAATTATAGAAAGCATCAGGAGACTTTTAATTAAAGCAGTCTAGGGAAGAGAGTGTTGGATATTAGAGAGGTTATAGGAGCAATTAAAGAAGCCAAATGAATGAGCTGGCATCTTCTTGGTTAAAGGATAGAATGAAAGAAAAAAGAATGATTTGTAGGTTTCTCCTTGAATGACTAGGAAGAGAGCAGATGTGTCAATAATTAGGGGAAAGGAAAGGTAAAGGTAGTGTGATGGATTTTGAACATGTTGACTGTTTCAAAATGATTTATTAAGCATTTTGGCTTGGTGGATGTGGACCACAAAAGGTAGTTTTTAAATTAAAACAGAAATTCAAGTATGATAATTGTAGAGGTAGTAAATGAACTTACCAAGGAAAATATGTAAGTAAAAAGAAGATCAAAGGGAGACCCCTAGCAAAGAGCATATTTAAGGGATGAGCATAAGAGGCTTAGCAGTTAACAAAATGCAATAAAAAATACTGCCATATTAATCAAAAGAGAAGGTTTCAAGAAGGGTTCGTCAATGATGGCAATTACTAAAGGGCACTCTTTAATGACAAGGACCTTAGAATCTCCAATGCTATAGTAACTATAAGATCATTGCTATCATCCACAAAAATAATTTCAGTAACAAAAGTCAACTTGCACTGGGTTAAGAATGGTATGTGAGGTATGGAAGGTGAAATTGTGGATATAGAATAGTGCTTCTCAAACATATATATGTGTGTGTGTGTGTGTATGTATACACACACAGAGGAATTACATTTAAAATGCAGATTCTGATTCAGTAAGTCTTGGGGGGCTGAGATTCAGCATTTATAACAAGTTCCCAAGTGATGCTAATGCTGCTGCTGCACAAACCATCTTTTAAGTAGCACTGCTTTAAACCATTCTCCCATGAATAAGAAAAATAGGATAGGCTAGGGGGAATAGGACCAAAGGAAATGATATTTAGGGGTATGGGTTTCTTGTTATTTTCTGTTTATATAAGAAAACAAGCATGTTTCTAAACGGAGACTAAAGATATGAAAAATGTAATTATTTATCATATGCAATGGAAGAATCTAGGGCATTGAGTACAGGAAGGGAATTAGGCATGGGTAGGAGGGACACCTAAATCTGAAGAAAAGGAGTTAATGAAAAATAGAGGTACAGAAAAATCTGTCAGCAGAAAATACATAGGATTTGGTTTTTTAGCCATAGTGTCTGCTTTCTCTTGCAATTATTTTTGTACCTTAACTTGAATGGCTAAATTGTGGAGTATGCTTATAAAGACAGGAGAGAGCACACATTGCTTTTCAGGTATCATTTGCATTTTCTGCATTCATCAAATTAAAGTGTGATTGGCAAGTTATTCAGATGAGATTGAATGTATGTTAAGAGAGAAAAATGCTTTTTATTCTACATACATTTTAAATGTTTGTATACCAATGAATGCATCAACTTTGATATGCAAATTTATAGTGATGAATGGGTTTTATTGTGTGCATTATGGGCTGGTGACATGATAATAAATCTGTGGTGCTGGAATTGTAATGGTTCCCTTTAGCTCTTCTTTAATGAACTTCAGCTGAACTCTTTGGAGTGGTTAGCACTTTATTTGCTATATTTGACAATTAATTAGGCAATGTGACTGGGCTGCTGGACAGACAGATTGTGCAAGGGTGTATTATGTCTGTATTCACATCCAGATATTTTCTTTTCTATGAATTGTGAGTGACTTATGACAATAAACTGAAATAATTTTGTAGATAGTTTCTTTCTTGGCTTTACATCATTTTAGTAAAGACCTGAGATAATCAACTTACAAAAAGAAAGGAATTATTTTGGCTCACAGTTTTGGAGTTTCCAGACTGGTGGTGTGCTTTTAGGCTTCTCTTGGGTTTGGTGCCATAATCATGGTAGGGAGTACATAGTGAAGCAGAACTGCTCATATCATGTCTTAGAAGAGAAGCAGGAAGAAAGGAAGAAGAGAAGCAGAAGAGGAAGAAACCAGGCTCCCACAGTCTTCTTCTAGGGCATGTCCCCAGTTACCTAAATACCCTCTACTTGCCCCCACATAATAAAGGTTTCTACCACCTCCCAATAGTGCCAAGCTGGGAACCAAGCCTTTAATACATGGGCCTTTGGGGAAGACTTAAGATCCAAACTACAGCAGCTGTATATTGACTAGTACTCTCCCTCTTGAAAAACAAAAGTAATTTTGAAAAATAAGATTCACTTTAATGATCAAATACTATCACATTTCAACATTCACCTTAATAGAACAAACTATATATTTTATTATGACTGAATGCTGATATTTTCTCATAATCTATGACTCTTCAGCCATTGGTGTAAATGCAATACTCCCTTTTACATTCATGGATCTTTTAGTATGGGGTCCAGTATATATTTTTATGTGTTTTATAACCAAAATAGGAAAATGAGCTTCCTTCTGAGGACTAACTCATTTTTTCTATAAGAATATTAAACATAATTTTGTCTTTATTAGCATATTATTATTATTAGTAGTAGTAGTACATATTATTCATAATTATCCATGTTATTGGGGTTCATTTTGACATAATCACATAGGCATGCAATATTACTTGCTTCAAATCACTCCCCAGTACTTCACTTTTCTCTCCCCTCCTCTCTCCCCCTGTTCCCCTTCCTCTAATGGTCTTCCTTCCATTTTCATTGAGTCCCCACACTTTTTTCCTCTTATTTTGGTTTAGCTTCCACACATGAGATAAAATACTTGATCCTTGACTTTTTGAGTCTTGCTTATTTACTTAACAGAATGTTCTCCAGTTCCATTCATTTACCATAAAAAGCCATAATTTCATTCTTCTTTATGGCTAAGTAGAACTCCATTGTGTATGTATACCACATTTTCTTTATCCTCTATTGAGGGACACCTAAGCTGATTCCATAACTTGGCTATTGTGAATTGTAATGCTTTAAACATTGATGTGCCTATATCACAATAGTGTGTTGGTTTTATTTTATTTTATTTTATTTTTTGGATAAATTTTGAGGAGTGGGATAGCTGGGTCATATTGTAGTTCTATTCCTAGGTTTTTTTGTTTGTTTTTTTGAGAAATCTGGATAATTTTTTTCAGAGGGTTTGTACCAATTTTCAGTCCCACCAACAATGTATAAATGTATTATTTTCCCTATATCCTCACCAGTATTTGTTATTATTTGCATTCTTCTTAATTGCCATTCTGACTGGAGTGAGATGAAATCTCAATATAGCATTGATATGAATTTCCCTGATTGTCAAGAGATGTTGAATATCTTTTCATATATTTGTTGGCCATTTGTATTTCTTCATTTGAGAAAAATATGTTTAGTTCTTTTGCCCATTTATTAAGTTATTTGATTTTTCAGTGTTAAGGGTTTTTAGTTCTCTATATATTCTAGATATTAGTCCCCTGATAGAGGAACAGCTAGCAAAAATTTCTTCCCATTGTGTAGAATTCTTCCTCACAATCTTAATTGTTTACTGTACAGAAACTTTTTAATTTTATATCATCCCACTTATTGAATTTTTGGTTTATTTCTTGAGCTTTAGGAGGTCTTGTTAAGAAAGTCAGTGCCTATGCCAATGTGATAGAGTTTTGAGTCTATGTTTCCTTCTAGGAGTTGCAAAATTTCTGATCTAATTCTTAGGTCTTTGATCTACTTTGAGTTGACTTTTGAGCAATGTGAAAGATAGGGATCTAATTTATTCTAGTTCATGTGGATATCCAGTTTTCTCAATACAATTTGTTTAAAAGCCTATCTTTTCTCCAACATGTTTTTAGCACCTTTGTCAAGTATCAGATGACTATATCTATGTAAATTTGTCTCTGTGTCTTCTATTGTATTCCATTGATCTTCATGTCTGTTTTGATGACAATACTATCAACAGATTTTAAGAAAGTAATCTGATCTTTGACAGCTTATTGATTAGGAAATTTAAGAGATCTGCCTGAATTCCATTTTCATCTCCTCTTCATATATATTGTGACTTTGAGAAAAATATTTTGAAATTTCCACTCCCATACATTCTGATTAATATCTCTTAAACTTCTATATTCCACAGATGGTATTTTTTTCTTCACTAAAAAGTGGTGTTGGTGATGTAGAAAACTGTTTAAATAATCTACTTTGTTTCTTGTGGGAGGAATTTTTATCTAACATTCCAAAACCAGATAAAGACACATCAAAGAAAGAAAACTTCAGACCAATATTTCTAATGAATATAGATGCAATAATTCTCAATAAAATTCTGACAAATTGAATTCAAAAATATATCAAAAAAAATAGTGCACCACGATCAAGTAGGGTTCATCTCAGGGATGCAAGGTTGAATATATGGAAATCAATAAATGTAATTCATCACATCAATAGACTCAAAGATAAAATCATATGATCATCTCAATAGATGCAGAGAAAGCATTTGACAAAATACAGCACCCCTTCATGTTGAAAACACTAGAAAAACTAGGGATATCAGGAGCATATCTCAACATTGTAAAAGCTATCCATCCTAAGCCCCAGACCAACATCATTCTAAATGGAGAAAAATTGAAAGCATTCACTGGAAAAACTGGAACAAGACAGGGATGCCCTCTTTCACCACTTCTATTTATCATAGTTCTTGAAACTCTAGCCATAGCATTTAGACAGAGGAAAGAAATTAAAAGAATATGGGTAGGAAAAGAAGAACTCAAATTTTCACTACTTGCCAACAATATGATTCTACAACTAGAAGACCCAAAAAAATTCCACCAGAAATCTCCTAGAACTAATAAATGAATTCAGTCAAGTAGCAGGATATAAAATCAACACCCATAAATCAAAGGCATTTCTGTACATCAGTGGCAAATCCTCAGAAAGAGAAACTAAGAAAACTACCACATTCACAATAGCCTCAAAAAATACTTGGGAATCAACCTAACAAAAGAGGTGGAAGACCTCTACAATGAAAACTACAGAATGCTAAAGAAAGACATTAAAGAAGACCTTAGAAGATGGAAAGATCTCCCTTGTTCTTGGATAGGCAGAATTAATATTGTCAAAATGGCCATACTACCAAAATCACTATACAGATTCAATGCAATCCCAATCAAAATCCCAATGACATTCCTCATAGATTTCATGATTGCTTTTTCTATTACTATCTGGAAAAACAAGAGACCCAGAATAGCCAAAGCAATCTTTAGCAAGAAGAGTGAAGCTGGTGGAATTACTATTCTAGACCTTAAACAATAATACAGAGCAATAGTAACAGAAACAGCATGGTGTTGGCACCAAAATAGGTCTGTAGACCAATGGTTCAGAATAGAGCACACAGAGTCTAACCACATAATTACAATTGCCTTATATTAGACATAGGTGCCAAAAGCATATATTGGAGAAAAGATAGCCTCTTCAACAAAAGGTGCTGGGAAAACTGGAAATCCACATGTAACAAAATTAAATTAAATTAACCTTCTATCTCTCACCATGCACAAAACTCAACTCAAAGTGGATCAAGGATCTAGGAATTAAACCAGAGACCTTGTGCCTAATAGAAGAAAAAAGTAGGCTCAAATGTGCATCATGTCAAATTAGGCCCCAACTTCCTTAATAAGACTCCTACTTTGAAAATTTTCAACTGCATAGAAAGCTGAAAGAATTGTAGAGTGAGTGCCCATGAATCCATCATCCATATTCTGTTGTATCATATTATCCCTTTATCTGTTCACCAACCCCTATTATATTCTGATGCATTTCAAAGTAAGTTTGTGATATCAGTTTCATTTACCCCTAAACACTTCAACATGCATACTATTAACTGGAGCTCAAAATATTCATCCATATTATTTTTGTTTGTTGGTGAGAAGATTTAGATACCACAAATCTCAGGTATACCAGTGTGTTTTGATAAATGAGTATACCTGAATAATGCATGCCTCTATCGAGATACAAATACATATCATCAACCAAGAAAACATTTTTTAAAGCTAGTTGGAATTTATCTGACTTTTAGCATGACTGACTATATGAACATGAGCAAGATTAAATATTAAAAGGTCTATCCATGGAAGCAATAAGACTATTGACATGCTATTTTTCATCTAGGTACTGTGATAGCAAAATTCTTCACAATAACCTGGTAAGGTGAACCTCCATCTCTCACAGAAGCATCAGGGAACATGTATTTCACAGATTATTAAAGCTGGAAGGAACCCCAGGGAATATCCAATCTACCCCCCTTTGCTTCTTGACTCAGAATTTAAGAAGCCCAGAGAGGTCCAATTGTGTTACAAAAGTATATGATTGCCATCTTTAACCCTATAATTGAGAGTTAGTTATGGGCCAGACATTTTGCAAGTGCCTTATGTGTGTTATTTCTTTCATCTTTATAGACTATTAACCTTCTTTTTATTATTATCCCCATATTACAGAGGAGAAAACTGAGGTGAAAATACTACTAAATTATTGATCTTTTCCATGTTACAAATTAACCTTAAGTGTTAGGCTAATATTCTAGTGTATTTTTAATTTAATCATTTATTATGGTTCTGTCTTTCAGAAAAATGCATGACATTTTCTGCATTTTTTGAGGTTTAGAGGAAAAGCAGAAAATTCTACTTGGTCATAATGACTAGGATTTTATTATATGACAATAATTGACCTCTCTTCTTAGCTTTCTGGTCTTTTATGCCATCGACATTTTATCTTATATCAGTCCAGCAACCACATTCCTCCTTTCCTATTCCTAAATGGAGCACATGCACATTATACTAACTACAGAGTTAGCATGTTTGCTGTTTCTTCTTTTTAGTGGATTAGTATTGAGACTTCTTTCAATAATCTTAACTATAGACTTCTACAGAACCATATTTAAATGACTTGCAGAAGTTTCTGTAATTTTAATTACTAATATTGATATTCTCTGAATTTTCATTATTTATATTTTGATATTTTTCAATTTCTTTTTTTTTAATTTTTTATTGTGGGTTGTTCAAAACATTACAAATTTCTTGACATATCATATTCGACACTTTGATTCAAGTGGGTTATGAGCTCCCACCTTCACCCCATACACAGATTGCAGAATCACATCAGTTACACAATTTCTTATATGCTTTTAAAAGTCACACTTTTGAAAGTCTGTGGTGATTCCCCCATATGTTCTCCCCAAGTCCCATGAACAATAGTTCAGAGCCTTTGATTTTTGTCATTGCTGTTTGTTTGTTTGTTTTTGTGATACTGAGGTTTGAAACTAGGTCTTCAGCCCTTTTATTTTTTATTTCAAGACAGGGTTTCACTAAGTTGCTGATGTTGGCCTTGAACTTGACATCCTCCTACCCCAGTCTTCCAAGTCATTGGGATTACAAGTGTGTACCTCTGCACCTGGCTAGAGTTCATTGTTTTAACTGCAGTTGGCATCATTTTTCCTCACTCTTGCCCACAGTTAAACATATCTGTCATTCTTCAACCATTCAAATAACCTCAAATATTTACCTGAAATTTAACTCTTCCAAATTGGTATTTTTTATCTGGAATTCTTATGTACTCTGTAGAGTCACTGAGATCCATAGTGTGTAGTTTGTTATGGTTTGGATGTGAATTGTCCCCCAAAAAACTCATGTGTGAGACAAGACAAGAAGGTTCAGAGGAGAAATGATTGGGTTATAAGAGTCTTAATCCAATCAGTGAATTAATCCTCTGGTAGGGATTAACTGAGTGGTAACTGAAGTGGTAGGGTGTGGCTGGAGGAGGTGGGAATTGGGGTATGGCTTTGGGGTATGTATTCATATCTAGCAAGTGGAGACCATTCTCTCTGCTTCCTGATCATCATGTGAGCTGCTTCCCTCTGCCACATTCTTCTACCATGATGTTCTCCTTTACCTCGAGCCCTGAGGAATGAAGCCAGCCTTCTATAGACTAAGACCTCTGAAACCATGAGCCCTCAAATAAACCTTTCCTACTCTATAATTGCTCTGGTCAGGTTCTTTTATCACAGTAGCAAAAAAAGCTGACAAAAACAACGTCCTAGCAGATCATGAACAGTTGCTGATAACTATAATCCATTGTTTAACCATCTTTATACAGAAAAACAATAACACCTTTCCTTAGTATGGTCCTTTATGCTTTTATTTATCACTGAATTTTACCTTCATGATCTTTCTGTGGTTGCACAGTAACTATTTTCATTTTGTAGCTAAGGAAACGATGGCTAACCAACTTATCCAAATTAAATGAGCTATTTTATCACAAATCCAGGGCTATAACCCAGGACAAACTGGTAGTCAAGGTTGCTTTATAAAACTCAGTCATGCTAACTTCTTATTGTTGGTCTGTACTTTCAGTGAAGAAATTTCCTTGCTTTGTTCAGTAGCAGTATACACTCAAAAAGGCAGTTGTCTCTCGTTTTTTAAGTAACATTCTTCCCTAGGAGAGATGTGGGAATTTATATCAGTCAAGAATGTGTATTGATAATCAAGCATAGCTGGTTTAAAAACTTGAAGTGAAAGATTGGTTAGTACTTAATCAACTGAACTGTTTCTTTGTCTGCAATATTATGGTTCTTGACATGATTGCTGAGTTTCCAATTTGACACTTGTGGAGATTCATAAATCAGGACACATGCTGGGTCCCAGTCTGTCATCCTGAATCTTAGTATTGGTTATTTATTTTCCTTCATTATCCATCATCTATTTACTGCACAAATCAGTTGCAAAGCTTTCCACAATGGACCTCAGTGAGAAGAAATGTGTATATTTGTGTAGCTCTTCAATTACAAACATGCACAGATTGTCTGGGTTTATGTGCATATATTTTATTATTATTTCACTTTTGTATGTCAGATGAATCTGGTGTAAATGTAAATCTAACAGTGTGGGCTCTAGTGACCAAGTACATTGCCATAATACATCTTTGGTCTATCAATCTCCTTAGTGAAGTGTCACAAGTGTGGTGAAATTCTGTAGTTTGAATTGTTACCCAATTATGGACAATTATTTAGGCCTATATGGTGCCTAACTACCACACTGAACCAGTTTCAGGACAGCAGCTTCATTTGTATCAGATTTTACATTTGCTTTCATTCAAAATGAAATACATGTAAAACTTAATATTTTTGTGTATGTTTTTACAGGTTCTATTCTTAGGACAGTTATGTAAATCAATTATACTGCTTTGTTTCCTTTATTAACTAGGTGAATGGCTGCTTAAGTAGTCTATATATGATGATTTGCTGCTGGGAGTCTAGTCCAGTTCACTGACCCATAAGTATTTCTGAAATGTTCTTTATCCCATAAATCTAAGGCCTAAATTACAGTTTGCTCACAGTAAAATCATTGAATCTCTTATTTACAACAATCAAAGTGATGCATATTATATATGTTATATCCCCTTTGAAAAATATAATTGTCCAAAATTATATAGAGAGTATATTTTACAAGATAAATAACATTTTTAAATTTTATTTTTTAACATGTATAATGAAAAGTGTGTGTGTGTGTGTGTGTGTGTGTGTGTATATATATATATATATATATATATNAAGGGAAATTGCATGGAAATGGAAGGAGACCCTCAGGGTTATACAAAATTTCATACAAGAGGAAGTGAGGGGAAAGAGGAAAATAATACAAGGGGGAGAAATGAATGACAGTAGAGGGGGTAGAGAGAGAAGAGGGGAGGGGAGGGGAGGGGAGATAGTAGAGGATAGGAAAGGCAGCAGAATACAACAGACACTAGTATGGCAATATGTAAATCAATGGATGTGTAACTGATGTGATTCTGCAATTTGTATACCGGGTAAAAATGGGAGTTCATAACCCACTTGAATCAAAGTGTGAAATATGATATATCAAGAACTATGCAATGTTTTGAACAACCAACAATAAAAAAATTAAAAAAAAAACAATATAATATTTATGATATTTATGGCTGTTATTCTCTAGAGCTCAGTATATTCAAAAATTTTAAAATGCCTATAAAATATCCTTAATTGATAGATATAATGAGAAGGACTTTTGTACATTAGTCTGTGATTTGATTAAAAAGATTGCGGCAAAATGACTTACCAACACATTCTGTCTAACCTATAATTATTTTAAGAATGTTAGAGAAAGACTATGAATTGGTTTTGGATCATAGGATACTCTGGCCCATCATATCATTTAACCTCTAATTTTTTTTTTATCAAATAAGGGTATTCTACTAGTAAACATGATACTGAAGATGTTTTATGAAAAACATGCACACACAAACACAGAGTTAATGCAGTGGCACTAAATTAATAACAAAATAAGTAAACCTAGAGAACACTTGTGGGAGAAAATCACTGCACATAAGAGGAACAAGGAAAGTCTTTTTACCTAATGATGACATTGTTATCTCTTGTTACATCTTTGGCATTTAAAATTTTTAACCACTATCATTTAAAAAAATGTTTCTTTTTCATGCTCTATGAGAGTATGCTTTCCTGATATTCCTCTTATACCTCTCACCTTTATTTTATTGGCTCCTTTTGTTTTATTCATTCTTTGTTTGTTGTATTTTCCAAGACTCCATCCTCAAACCTCTGCTCTGCTCAATTTATATGTCATACTTATCAGAATGCATTAATGGTTTCAGTTTTTACTTCTCTGCAGCAATTTTCAATCCCAAACTTTTCCCTCTCTCCCCCAAAGTGTGTAACTATGCTATAGACCATCCAGTCTATGTACAATTATACTCCTATTTGAATGACCCTCAAAACCTGTCATTGCAGGTCCAAGATTGACTCATTATTTTAACCTAGATCATCATGTATTCTTCAGGTAGATAGAGAATAGCAACACTATCTAACAAATGTCCAAGCCATATGCCAGGGAATCTGTCTTAGGCTTCTTTGTTTTCCCAGTACTTGACATTACACTTGTTAGCTAGTAGATGGAGAATGAAATGGCAACTGTATGGCTAGATGGATAAATGTTTGGGTAGGGTCTATTCAGGTGTAGATGGATTATTAAATGATCCTGTAACCTATAAATTTATTTAGTTAAGTAGTACCTAGTTATAATGTGTAGTTGAAGGTCAAGAGTGAAAAGGCACACTCTCAGTGGAATGTACATCCCAATGTACCATTTTATCTTACCCTACTATGCATATATAACCACTTTAGGCTAAAAATATTCCATTAATATGATTGAACAAGCACTCAAATGATATGTTTGTCTCAAATTCAGTCCAGGCTATAAAAGTTCCCTCTTTTTTCCACAATTAAAAATATATACCCACATAATAGGAGGAACTGCTTTACTTCATCCTGATGTCAAATGATGACCTTTTTAAAATACAGACTATCTATGATATCAAAATTAATTATACATATATAATATACTCACTGGGATGAATCCAAACAGCTCACCATGTTTATGTAAAAGCCATTTGGCATTCTAAAACAATATCTAACACAGTAAAATGTCAGTAATTAAAGCTAACTAAAGTTAAGACAAACTGAAATCACAGACTATTTTTAAGGAAAATAAATTTTATTACTTTTATATATCTATAGTTTATAACAATAGATTAAGTAAAAAATGTGCCAAGTATACAAACTAATGTATCCTTCTATTACAAGTTAAAAATAGTGTGTAATTGAGCCAGGATTGGTGGTGCACTCCTCTAATGCCAGCAGCCCAGGAGGCTGAAGCAAGAGGATAGCATGTTCAAAGCCAGCCTCAGCAACTTAGTGAATCCCTAAGCAACCCTGTCTCAAAATTAAAAAAATAAAAAGGTGATGAGCATATGGTTCAGTGGTTATGTGCCCCCAAGTTTAATCCCTGGCACCCCCAAAAAAGTGTTCAATTGTAATATCAGTTGTTTCTGTGACCAGTGGAAAATACTTCAGAACAATGAGCTACATTTTATTTTATATTAAACAGCTTTCTTATAATAGTATTTATCCTATTAATTTTACAAACAAAAAATTAAGTAGAAGACTAATCAGTAACTATAAATCCTCAATTATAATGGGCTTCCCAATACTAAGTGGAGCAGTAATGATAATAAATTAAACAAAACAATGGTGTTCAAAGGTTATAGAGACTGCTATTTAAACACAAGTTAATATGTTAATCAAAGTCAGAATGTAATATACTGACTGCTTTCTTAATGCACAGAAAACTCTCAAATAGAAATAAACTCAATAAAAATAGTAGTCTACAATGAGTGCCAACCACTGAGTTATACCTATCTTGATTACCAGATTCTTGATTTCATGACCCAATCACTGGTTTTGTAGAGTCTGTCTAGCCCTGATCCTATTTACAAAATATCTTAAGTAATTCTTTAACTCATTTACAACTTCTCATAACTGTATGGAGGTGGCCTGATTTATTAAAAAGGAGTTTACTTACATCCTGAAGTAAGAAACATAATTTCATGGTACTGTGCTATGTACATTTTGTTTGTTCATCCATAGCCAATCTTTGCCATTCTCTATCCTGCTCTCTATTCTGGGAGGCTGGCCTGTGTCACCATTGAGCTCCCAGGCTCTCTGGCTTCCAGTTGGTTTAGGCACTGGGGAGCCCTAATAGGAAACTTAAGAGAGTAGGCAAAATGAGATTAGGATATTTATGCTCCTAATTCCCTGCTTGTGAGGTTGCCACAGGCTTACTGTGTCTCTTGATAAAATGTTACTGCTTTTTCTCAAGGTGGTTTCTCATTATGATTCTCTGTTTCTGACCACTTCTTTCCCTCCTGCCTTTTGGTCTAGACATTCTAACAACTCTACTGCTACAAGGTTCTTGGATTTTCTGGAGTGGTTTTCTTATACCCTGCTTATGTTGTGACTTATTCCTTTGTAGATAAACCTCTTAGATCACACAGTCCAAACAATAGGAATATGTCTATAAAGCTAAGATACTCCAGAATCAGTGGGGAGGTATTGAAAAGTTTTTTTAGTGTATTTTCTGTTGCTATTGCGGAATCACTAAAACCAGATAATTTGTCAAAAAAAAAAAAAAGAGGCTTAGTTTGACTTCTGATTCTGAAGTCTAAGAAGTCCAAGAGTATGGTACTGACATCTTTTCAGCTTCTAGTAAGAATATCATGATATTTCAACTTATGGTGGAAAGTGGAAGGGCAAATGGGTGTATGTGAAAGAGTCTTTGCTATTCAACATTCAGTCACTATGAAAATAAAATACCTGATAGAATAAACTTAGGGGAAAGAAAGGTTAATTTTGACTCACGGTTTCAGAGGTTTCAGTCCATGATCCCTTGGTTCTTTTGCCTTTGGACCTGTGATGAGGCAGTACATCCTGGTGGGAGAGTGCCATGAGAAAGATGCTTACCTCATGGTGGGTAGAAAGTAGCAGGGGCAGGGTTCCAATGTCCCTTTCAAGGGCACATCCCCAAGAACCTAACTTCCTTCCACTAGACCCCACCTGCTAAAGATTTAATACCTCCTAATAATGTTATGGGCTGAGGAATAAGCCTTTTTTTCTAATATTATTTTTTAGTTATAGTCAGACACAATGCCTTTATTTTATTTATTTATTTTTATGCAGTGCTGAGAATCAAACCCAGGGTCTTGCACATGCTAGATGAGTGCTCTACCACTGAGCCACAAACCTAGCCCCAGGAATAAGCCTTTAACACATAGACCATTGGGGGGACATTTAAGAACCAAACCACAGCAGAGGCAAAACTTGAGAGGCAGTCTTGCTCTATAACAACCTACTCTCACAGTAACTAATTCAGTCTGGTGAGAGCAAGAGTTCACTCAGCTGAAAAAGGCATTACTGAATTCACAAGTATACCAATGACCATCTCCCACTGTGTCTCCCTTCCCAATAATGCTCTCTTGTAGAGCAAGCCTCAACAGGAGTTGTGGAGACAAACCATACTCAAGCTATAGCAGGTTTTAAATAGGGAGTAAAGTGAACAAATTTATATTAGTTACTAATCTTTCTCCAGGGTAGAATTTATAATGTAAAACTAAAACTTGGGGCAGAAGATTTGTATACAGTATACTACAGACATGAAGGGGGAAAAAATTGCAGTGCTTTCCATTAGAAACAGGGAAGAAGGTATGTATGAAGGAAATTTGTAACTGATTGTGTGTGTGTGTGTGTATGTGTGTGTGTGTATGTGCACACACACAAACTATATATATATATAATGTTAGATGAGGGTTAGGGAAGAATCTAGAATCTCTGTTAGGTTTCATTGTTAAAGGATAAAGAGGTTGGTAATTTTGTTTATTTTCTACAGCATTATTTCTATTTTTGATACCAATTTAAAGAAGTTGTTTAGAAAAAAATGTAATCCTATTTGTTGTTAATATTCTAAATAAAGGATTTCTTAACCAAATCTAAAGGACTTCTCTTAGACTCATAATGATGCCAAAAATAGCCTCAATATAAGCCAATTGCACAAAATGTACTCCACATGAATTCTTTAATGTTGTTAAAAGAAATTTCCAATACACCTAACTACTCTTGAGGTTCCTCAGAAGATTCTAAGAAAAGTGGTTTATTTAGGAGGTAAGGGAAATATCAGAGGAGTGAGGAAGTAAGAAAACGGAAGCAAGTTAGCCAATAAAAGATGCTACATTATCAACCAGCTACCACTGTAAGCCACTGCAAATTTCTCCCTCCAGGGAAACTCTAGATCCCTTGGAAGACACATGCCTCAGAGTTATCTCCCATAAGGGCATAAGAGTGTCCATACCCAAATTCCTATGATCAGTCATTAGTGATAGGCTGTTCCTAGGACATGGTGAAGAGATATCAACTTCAATATGTTTACCCTGCCACTTGGATTTCTGTTACCACAAGAATTTGCTTTGCCATCCAAAATCCTTCAGGCAATAAAATGCAAACTCTGGTACTAAAAATTGGGCTAATGAATAGTAATGGTGAGGAGATTTGGGCATTCTGCTGTAGAACCTTTCTAAATGATGACTCATATTTGACTCTGGGGATTGACAAAATAGTTGAAATTTATACATATAGGCACTGGGGTTGTGGCTCAGTGGTAGAGAGATTGCCTAGCATGTGTGAGGCACTGGATTTAAACCTGAGCACTACATAAAAATAAATAAAATAAAGGTTTTGTATTCATCTACAACTAAAAAATGTTTTAAAAATTTATATGAATATATATAAACATATATATGTGTATACACACATATATGTGTTCTAGGTCTTCTTCAGGAAGATAATTTAACAGAAATCATGTTTAGCATGTGAAAAAAGTAAGGAATCTTATCTATTGTCCTAGTGTTAATGCAGTGAACAATGTTTTTCAATGAGCAATATAAACATGAGATAATGTTTGGATGTTAAATTGAAAATGTCTTCTCCAGACTATTATTCATCAGTGTTCATTTTTCCTTTCATTACAGTTGAAAGAATTCAGAATCAGTGGGATGAAGTACAGGAACACCTTCAGAATCGGAGGCAACAATTGAATGAAATGTTAAAGGATTCAACACAATGGCTGGAAGCTAAGGAAGAAGCTGAGCAGGTCTTAGGACAGGCCAGAGCCAAACTTGAATCATGGAAGGAGGGTCCTTATATAATGGATACAATCCAAAAGAAAATCACTGAGACGAAGGTTAGTATCAAAGATTTATTCTCAAAACAAAATACTGGTAAACTGAGTAAAATTATGCCATGGATTAAATATTAATGATTTTTAATATAAATTTATTAAAGGAAAATTACATTTAAATTGAAGTAACTTTTGAGTCAGAATAGAGATAAGTGGAAAATTGATGGCTAATATCAATCTTAAATTGATTTTATTTTATCTGGGTAGAGTGGGATGGTTTTTATATTGAACTATATTTTAAGATCACTTCAAAATTGATGTACATACCACACTTAGTTAGTAGCATGAAGTCAGCTATTTGGGTTTAACTCCTTCCTAAAAAAACAAATAACAAATCTACTCCTTACCTTATTTGAGGGCCTAAATGGAGAAGTGGCTATAGCACAAGGCAGGAATAAGGCGTACTCTGATTTTTTCTTCCCATTCTCTGACCTCAAGCCCAAATCATTCTTCCCTTCTTTCTTTTCCTTCACTTTTTCCTTGTTTCCTCCCAAACTTTACCAGATATATATCTACTTAATAGTTTAGAACTGCTTAGGATATGAAAAAGGGAAAGAAGTAAAATTTATCTAACAATTATATTTTATAAAACACCATGGATGATGCTTTGCATGCATTTGAATCTTTCAAATGTGGCATTTGTAGATCAGTAGAAAATACCTTAAATGCTAGAGAATGAATACCTGTAAAGGAATTTTAAGCAGAAATCCCCTACCATTTTAAGCATGATAGGAGGTTGATCAGACTGAGTACTTGTTTCAAAACCCTTTACAGATTTTTGTATCTGTTTAAAAAAGGCCTTTTGCTAAACAGATATCTGAATCTTATATTAATTATACCATCTTAGAAGAAAACAATATAATTTTCTTGGATTAAGAGGTTTTTGTTTCTAAATTAAGTTAAATTATGCTAAGCTAGAATAAGAAATAAACACTGAAATGACAACAGCTAAATACAATAAAGAATAATAAGATTCATTCCTTGATTATGTCATAGCCCAATGGAAGCTAAAAAGCCCTTTTTAGGAGCTCTGTCCAAATGGTCACTTGGGGATAAGCTTTTCTAAATTTTGGAAACTATCATATTAAATATATGGCTGCCCAAGGCCACTAGAGGAGAAGAAGAGAGAATATAGTTAATCAATCCACGGGGCTTTTAGCCGAGCTTGAAAATTCTACCATATCTCATTGACAAGACTATGTTTCCAACTTATTGTCAGAAAGAGTAATTGATGAGCTTTTAGCCAATCTGTATCATAGCCACTTTGTCAAAGGATCTAAGCTGCTATGAGAACAAGATTTTCATTTATACAATAAGAATATTAAAAGGCCACATAGGATTTTAAGTCTTAACATTAGCTCTGTTGGAAGCAAAATCTATGTAGACTAAAATTCTTTCTCTCATGAGATACTTATTTTCACTAATATGAATAAGCATAGATTGCATTAGTCATTTCTAATGATCATTTTCCTATTTCCTTGTCTGACTATGTGAAACAAAATCCATGTGGTTATTCTCTAAGGATCTGGTCTTACCGAGAAGGTATTCTCCATAAATTCAGGATACTATGAATTTAGCAAATCATAGACTAAAGTGGTAATGGATGAGAAAGAATTAGCAGGAAAACAAATTTGGCCTGTAAGAGATAGATGAGGGAAAGGAAAGATGAGAGGCATATAGTGATAGATTTGATTAGGGATAGAGGAGCCTGGATATTGGCAAATGAGAAATAATCTTAACCTAAGGGAATCTTAAAGTTATGGCAAAGATGATTAGAGTTTAATAGCTCTCAGAAGAGTAAGTGGCTTCCAATAAGACCAAAAATGGCAAAAGGAAATGTGAAAGAAAACAAAACGATCTTACTCTCAACCATGTAAATGTTTTAAATAAATACATAAAACAAAAACAGTATTGTATTACAATTACTATCCTTGTCAAACTTTTGAAATTTAAAACAAAATGCTCTAGAATGTTCTATCTGAAACTTCATTATAAAAAGGGCTCAACCATTCTCTATAGAAATGGATATTTTGTGTTCTGTACTTAGGAATTTAATGATATATATTGTTGTACATTCAATGTAAGTTCATAAGATAGATAAAGATAACAAAAGCTGTGATCTTCCCATTCATTCCCTGAATGACATATGTTAATAATAAAATTATTCCTAATGTTAATACTTACTTTTAGTGAGTGAGTGGTATCTGTGAAAAACTATGCTAGTCACTTCACATATATTGGTTTATTTCATCTTTTCAAAATCCCCTTATGAAAGTATTCTTCTTCCTGTTTGAAAATAAGAAAACAAGGCTAGAAAGGTTCAGTAACGCAGCTATGATGTGAATACATAGCAGTTACTCTTGTAGATGATCTCACAGATTTCCTCTTCCACCTATAGTCTGTGTGGCTAAAACAAATTGAGAAAACACCATGAGGGCCTGAAGGAAAGACAATTGTAATTATTAATTGACAGATAAGATCATATTGTATTACTTACATAAGCCAGCAGGTAGAGAAAACAGGCAGGGGAAAGTTTTTGTATTATTTTCTACCATGAAAGACCCAATTGCTCTATTTTAAATGAAACTGGTATTTTTAAATTCTTCTTAGAATTTAATTTTGGGGGCAAACAAAATAAGCTCTGGTCTTTATGTTTGATATACTTTCACTACTGAGTGATATTAGCAGGATTATCACTTACAATTTTATTTAAGGAAGAAAGTAAAAACAGACATGATGTGAAATTGGGGAATTTGACCAGGATTTTCTACCTCATAAATTCTCTTTGAGCCTGTGTGCCTGAGACTGGCAAGAGAGACTGTGGGCTTCATCAGAGTTGAAGAGCTGTGATTGCAGCAGATATCCTCCCTTAAGAATTATCACTGATGACTACCCTGTCACTAATGAGCAAAAATGAAATAGTTTCAAAGACAACCACCAGCATTGTTACACCCTTTTATAATCTAGACTAATCGCCATACCTGAACCTTAAAAAATCACCAAGAATCCTGATGTATTAATGATCCATAATTGCTAATCTTTATATATAATCTCTTCTAGTTCTTATCTACATATATTTTAATTTTCCTAATAACGTAGGTAAAATGTTTAATTTTGATTTGTAAGTTCAGCATTATGGCATAAATTTTATCAAAATTGCTACATAACTTTTAATAATATTTTTAATTTTATAGCATTAAGTCGCATCTTTATTTCCTTACTAGTTTGACATTTTGAAAAACTCTTCATATGGTAAGAAAAAATAGTAGAGAAGAAATAGGAACGATAATAATCCATTCGCATAATAGAAATCAAATCTGAGATGGCATGTGGGAAAAACCTATCTTAAAACCACAGACAGGATAGAAAGAAACTGCAACAGGAGAGTCCTAATTTACCTAACAGAATGCAGATGGCCCATTGTGTCAATTAGTAATGTGTAGGTTCTTAAGAAAAGTCCATATTTATCATTTATTTCTTTGCCATATAATCCTTAAGTTAAAAAAAAAAACATGAATTAGAAAATACTTAATTTTGTCAACCACAAGTCTTCATCTGATCTCCTCTACAGACCTGATACAATAATGTTCTTTTGAGATAGAAAGACAGATGTTAGGGCAAAACATACAAGATTTCCCTCCTAATCAAAATGCCTGCCAACAGGCCATGACAAAATCCCATGAGAGATAGTGCCATTTAGAACTTTGATAAGAGGCAAAAATAGTATGCCATTGATTCCTAAAACTGCCAGCAGTGGTCATCATGGGATTTATTTAATTTGGCAGAATCTTGGTTGAGTTCACAACCCATTCCCTAGGATATTAAGATTGGTCCAAACTTGGCAATGAATTCTTTGGAAAAATTATTTCTTCATCATAATTTTAAACTTTCGTTTCCAGTGTCAAGAGAGATTTGCCCAGGCTCAGAGTTTTCATTTATTTTTCTCCTTTCAGCTTTTGAAAGAGAAATTCCTTTTTTGTCTGCTTTGTGATTGCTTTTGTGTCAAATTCAGCATAAAAGCTTTTCAAACATGACGGCATTAACTGTTTTCTGCTTGGCTGAACTAAGAGTACATGAATTCAATAGAGAAGTGAAGTCTTGTTTGAGCCTAGCCGATTTGGCTATATAATACTTAAAACTATTTGAAGCAAGAAATCCAATAATTTTCAAATTATTAAATAAACATTTCCAAGGCTGAAAAATCTCTGTTTTGAAGACATTTTTTAGGGAATCAGAACTTAGATATATTGTAATCAAATAATTAATTTTCAAACTAGAACTGTTATATATAGTATGTTGGCTATTTGAGGATCTCAAATTATTTTACTAGAAAAGAAAGTAATCAGGGGGAATTTTTTTTTCAAAAATGGAAGTAAAGCCTTGAATTTTTAATTATTTGTGGAGGGATGGATGGTATTATATGATATCCTATCTGCCTTAAAGACAGGTACAATTGTGGAAGCTTAATTATTGTTTTGTAGATTTTGTTTATTTTTTTTACACTTACACAAAATTAAATCAGCAAGTTGACCCACATTAGTAGTTTGAGGTTTGGATTTCTTGTACAATAATAGCAAACATCAGAAATCTTGCTAGGACCTATCATTTCTTTATGCGTTTTTAAATTCCCTTTTGCTTTTCCCTAAAGCTTCAACATGATTAAAGAGAAAAAATCAATAAGCTAAAACATACT
Organism: Marmota marmota marmota; assembly: GCF_001458135.2. Taxonomy (NCBI): domain Eukaryota; kingdom Metazoa; phylum Chordata; class Mammalia; order Rodentia; family Sciuridae; genus Marmota; species Marmota marmota. Next base: position 20,219,469 of record NW_026000249.1, on the reverse strand, counting down.
TTAAGAGTATAAGTACTATGGCCGGGGGGCTGTAGCTCAGTGGCAGAGTGCTTGCCTGGTATGTGTGAGGTACTGGGTTTGATCCTTAGCACCACATAAAAATAAAATAAAGGAATTCTGTCCATTTACAAGTACAATTGTTTTTAAAAAATACTAAGGCCAGACATGGTGGCACATGCCTGTAATCCCAGCAGCTTGTGAGATTGAAGTAGGAGGATGGCGAATTCAAAGCCAGCCTCAGTAAAAGTGAGGCGCTAAGCAACTCATTGAGACTCTGTCTCTAAATAAAATACAAAATAGGGCTGGGGATGTGGCTCAGTGGTTAAAAGACCCTGAATTCAATCCCCAATAACGGCCCCCACCACCAAAAAAAAGAGTAAAAGTACTACGAAGCTATTAAATTTCTCAAGGTATACAAGGAGAGCACATTCTACATCACTGGTAGAGCATAAGTAGTAATGGGCTAGTATCCCCCTGGTGCTGCTCTATTGTATAAATATTTAATGGCAAGTCATCATATCTTGTATTACTTTAGGCCTTGATTGTACCATATTTTTCATAGTTTGTTTTTCACAGTTTAACTTATTCAATGCCTGAAAATATGTCACTCTGGAAGTCCACTTGTCCACAACAACAATGAAAATGCTAGCAAATATTGTTAAAATCATCTTTTCTGAACTCTTGACATTAACTAAAGGACTGCCAACAATTTCTAACCTATTAAACTTCAGTAAGAACAGCAACGTTTGAGATTCTTTACCTTGGCCTTTCCCCATCATTTTCTCCCAGCTCTATAGTAGTCTTGAAAGTCAGGAGACTTATATCCATGGAAATTATGAAAATTAGCATCTTTGTATCCACCAGAGAATGTAGACAGGATTGGAGTTCCTCAAAAAGGCCTATTTTATCCCTAGAACATCATCATTATTAGATCTGTCTTGCAGCTTCCTAGAAAAATTCTATGCACAGAACCTTGTCATTATTTGCTCTAATGTATAGCTAACTCCCCAGGCAAAGTTGTACAGCCAGATTGTCCAAATGAATCAGTAGCAATTATTTTACATAGCACCTTCCTTAGGCTGTACTGCTAGTTGAAATAAGCATGTGTTTTGAGAAGAAAAAAAAAAAACTTTAAATGAAGATCTGAACAATTAAATGTCCACAGAGGACATGAATAAGCTCTGACATATTCCTAGGAGATACAAAGACTGTATGCTTGTGTTAACAAATAATTATAAATAAAGAGAGAGAATTTATAAATAACAACCAGATTGAAATTCTGAAGTTGAAAATCACAACTAGAATGAAATTTTCATTAGGGAGTCTCAGAAACAGGATTGAACTGGCTGAATACAGAAGAAATAATCAGCAAACTTGATGAGAGGTCAATAGGGATAATTCAATCTTAGAAACAAAAAGAGAATTAAGAAAATACATGAAACAAGAACTGACAGAATTAAAGGGAGAACAGACAATTCAATAAAAATATTTGGACATTTCTCATTTTTAATAATGAATAGAACATTTAGGCAAATCAACATGGAAACAGAAATATGAAAAACCTATTAACTTACAAGACCTAATAGACATCTATCTATACAACAATCCACCCAATAATAGCAGAATACATATACCTCTCAATTATACAAGAAATGCTTTCCAAAATATACAATATTCTATGCCATACCTCTCAATACATTCACAAGCATTAAAATCATATAATGTAGACTTTTCTAACTACAGTGGAATGAAATTAAAAATCAGTAGAATAAGTTAATTTAAGAGTTTACAGCCAGGCATAGTGGCACACACCTATAATCCCAGTGGCTCAGGAGGCTGAGGCAGGAAGATAAAAAGTTCAAATTCAGCCTCAGCAATTTAGTGAGGCCTTAAGCAACTGTAGTTAAGCACTCCTGGGTTCAATCCCCAGTATCAAAAATGAAAAAGAATTTACAAATGTGATAAAATCATATAACATATACTTAAGTAGCCAAAGGTCAAAGAAGAAAACCAAAAGTAAAAATACTTCAAGAAAGAATAAATAAAAATAAAACATTCAAAAATTTATGAGAGGTAGCTGAAGCAATGCTTAAAATAAAACATGTAACTATATGTACCTATATTTAAAAAGAAGAAAGATATCAAATCAATAGCTTAACCTTTTACCTTAAGAAACTAGAAAAAAGAGAAAAATTAAATCTATAGCAATCAGAAGGTTATAATAAATACTAGAGTTAAATGAAGTAGAGAAAATAAATACAGTAGAGAAAATCAGCAAAACCAAAATGTGGTTATTTGAAAAAATCAACAAAATTGACAGACAACTCTTTAGATACACTAATTTTTGAAAAGAGAAGAATGTCATTCAATGTGGACAGCAACATATGATAATAGAGGCAGAGATTGGAGTGAGAGAGCTGCAAGCCAGAAAAATACCAAGGATAGATGGTCACTGCCAGAAGATAGGGAGAAACAAGGAAGGATACTAAACTACAGTGTTCAATGGGAACGTGGCCTGTTGGAATAGGAGCACAGAGGCTTGATTTTGGATCTTGCTTTCAAAACTCTGAGACTGTAAAATTGTGTTGTTTTGAGGCGCTCAGTTTGTAGCACTTTATTATGGCCGACTTAGGGAACTAATACAGAAGGGGAGTTCCTCAGACTAAAAAAAGGGCAACTATAAAAAATCCATAGCTAACATGGGAATGAAAGTCTGAATGCTTTCCCTTAAGGACAGCAACAAAAAGAAAATACAAATAAAACCACAATGAAATACCACTTTAAACCATTAAGATGGCTAAAGTCAAGAAGCCAGATAATAACAAGTGTTGATGGTATAGAATAACTGGAACCTTCATACATTATTGGTGGGAATTTAAAATTGTGAAAACACTTTGGAAAACTAGCAATTTCCAGAAACATTACACATGGAGTTATTGTATGACATAACCATTCTACTCTCAGGTGTATACTTAAGAAAAATGAAAATATATAGATATAAATCCTTCACTCAAATATCCATGACAGCATTATTTATAATAGCCAAAATGTAGAACCAACCCAAATGTTTTTTGGCTGATAAAAAATGTGGTACTTCCAACAGTGGAATATTTGACAATGAGAAGAAATTAAATGCTATAACATGGCTGAACCTCAAAAACATAAAGCTAATTGACATAAATCAGTCCCAGAGGACCACTGGGAGCAGGGGACAATGGATGGTGAACAGTAACCGTTAATGGCATAGGATTTCTTTCTGGAGTGAAGAAAGTATCCCAGAATTAGGTTGTGTTGATGGTTGTACAACTGTGTGAGTATACTAAAAACCACACAATTTTGTACTTTAAATTGATCAACTTAATAGTTTATGAACTGTATTCAACAAAGTTGCTTTTAAAAGGATATCTTCATGTCATTAAGATTACAAATCTTTTCTTGTTTCTTAAAGTGCAGATGTATAATCCCCTGTAATTAAAAGGCACTGGTATTTGTAAACAATAATACAGTTTACCACCACTTTCTGGAGATCTGTCCTCTGGCAATTCTCTCTGGAGTCATTTCTACCCAACCATTTCCACACCCTCTCAACTAGACTACTCTTAGATGCCTTGGGTAGCTTGATGATTTGTTAATTACAACACTGCTTAAGCCTTTTAATAAAGTCAGCAAATTAAAGAGAGTCCAGATAAAGGGAATGCTTTCCAAAATGTCATAATGAAATTAAGGTAATGAAGCACTTGGAGGACTCTCCTCCCTTCTTTTTGTATAAAACTTATTCCAAAGAAGCTGGAAGAGAAATGGGGCCTGAAAGTAAAGAGGGGGAAATATAAATTGTATGCCATTAGTTTAATTATAAAAATTCATTACATGAAGCCATGTAAGACAGAAAATAATGGAACTCTAATGGGTTGGCCGATAACACATTTACTTGCCTGCTCTCAGCTTGTAGTCATTGTTGAAAGGATAAAAAAGTAACAACGTTGGTATGTAGTCCTCAAAGCAATTGAAAAGATTAATCATTTCCAGTAAGCTGGAAAATGAGGGCCATTTTCTTAAATACTATCCCCTCTATAGAGTGTTACCTTCTGAAACAGAGTTGTTTGGTAATGTTGAGGGTTTAATAGATGAGTCTTGAAGTTAATGGTGGGAGGTTTTACTTTTGAAATAGCTTCCTTACAGATATTTTAACATTTCTATTATAAATCCATAAAGATTTTTATAGGTCATTTTAAGTCACACAAGGAAGAAAGAAATTTGTGTTTCTTTTCCCAGTAAAGATTTATAGAAAGAACATTAATTCAAACTTAGGGCTAAATTATTTAGTGATATTTTTTTATAAACCAAATATATTTTTTCTGCTAACTTTTTTAGGAAATGACTTATTTGTATACAATAATTTTCCAATCATGCAATGGTCATCAAGAAGAGTATTTTATATTCTTCAAAATTCAGTTATAGAAGACCAAATTATTTTTCTTAAATTCCTTTATATTAAAATACATCTCCAACTAGATTGAAGCCCAAATTGAGAATCCATAGAACTGCATTTTTATGTTGCCTATATTACTATGCATCTTTTGTTTCTATTTTCACATTTTTTATTGGTGCATTACACTTGTTCATATTGATGGAATTTGTTGTTACATATTTGTACATGTTCGCAATATAATTTGGCCAATATCACTCCCTACCACTTCCCTCTCCCTCCCCATGACTATGCCATCTTGAACAAGTCCCTTAACTTCCAGAGATTTTGTATTGTCACATGGACAATTGTGAGACTGCATGACAAAAAGAGAGCAAAAGGTTAAAGTGGATGCACAGATGGAAGTTATATATAATGAAGTCCTTCTGATCTGAAGAGAGATTTGAACTTTCTTGTCTTCTATGTACTAGACACACAATGAAAGAGTTTACACAGAGGAGCAACAGAGGTTCTATTTGTGTTACAAAAAGACTAATTAAGCAATTGTATGGAGATGAGAAAGCAAGTTTGGGCACATGCCTATAATCCCAGCGACTCAAGGGTCTGAGGCAATAGAATCGTGAGTTCAAAGCCAGCCTCAGCAACTTATCGAGACCATGTCTCACAAGGAAAAGTAAAAAGGGCTAAGGAGGGGCTGGGCTTATGGTTCAGCAGTAGAATGCTTGCTTAGCACATGCAAGGAGCTGGGTTCAATCCTCAGCAAAAGAAATAAAATAAAGGTATTGTTTCCAACTACAATTAAAAATATTTTTTAAAAGGGATGAGGATGTGGTTCTGTTGTTAAGTCCCCCTGGGTTCAATCCCTGGTACCCAAAAGAAAAAAGGAAAGAAAAGAAAAAAAGGATGAACAAGAGACGAAGGGGACCTAAAATAAGGTAGTAACAATGAAGGTAGAAGATTTGGATATAAGGGAAAATTATGATGTACCTCCTTTAGGGGTGTGATCCCTGCTTCCTTCTTCAGTCCTCCTTCTTCAGCTGAGGATCAATTTACAATCAGAGGGAATATAAAACTGAGCCAGGGACAGAACCATGGAGAACAGTAATATTTAAGGGACAGGTAAAAAAGAAAAACTTGAATCATACAAGGGAACAGAGGAAATCCAAAGAGAAGAAGCCAAGAAAGGAAAAAAAACTTTAAGGAAATGACAGTAGTCAATAGCACCAGCTGCTGCAAATGAATCAAGTAAGTGAGAGCCTAAATCGTTCCACAGGCATTGGCCATTGCAAATTTTAATCCTTTACATATTTTTACTCACCAAAAATGCTACAAGCAGGGCTGGGGGTGTGGCTCAGCAGTAGAGCACTCGCCTCGCATGTGCAAGGCCCTGGGTTTGATCCTCAGCACCATATATAAATAAATTAAATAAAGTTATTGTGTCCAACTACAACTACAAAAAATAAATATTTTTAAAAATGCTGCAAGCACAATTCATAGTAGCCAAATTATGGAGCCAGCCTAGGTGTCTATCAACAGATGAATGGATAAAGAAAAGAAAATGTGTTTATATATATATACACACACAATGAAGTTTTATTCAACCATAAAGAAGAATAAAATTATGACATTTGCTGGTAAATGGATGGAACTGGACAACATCGTGCTAAGTGAAATAAAAATCAAAGGTCAAATTCTTCTCTCATCTGTGGAAGCTAGAGGAAAAAAAACAGAATAAAAAAGGGACCTCACAAAATATAATGAAGATCAATGGAGGAGGGGAAAAGGATTGAGAAGGAGGGTGAAAGGGAGGGCATCGGGAAGTACCCGGGAATGAAACTTATCAAATTATGCTATGTTCATGTATGAATATACCACAATGAATCCTGCTTTTATAGTTATAATGCACTAATTAAAATAATAATAACAGAAGGAAGACCACTAGAGTAGAGGAGGAAGATTAGGGGAAAGGAGCAAGGAAAGGAAAGGGAGGTACTGGGGAACAAGATTGATCAAAGTATGTTATGTGCATATACAAATATATCACAATGAAACCCACTATTATGTATAATTATGCACAAATAAAAAAATCACAAAAACTGCTGCAATGAAATGAAAATATTAGTGTCATACAAGAGTAAGGATGTGTTGCCTTTCCATGAGTTTACAATTTGGGTTGAGTGGCACTTCATGCTTCAGAATTGATTGAGGTGACTGTGCTTCACATGTCATTAATACTCCTCTTGGGATGAGCAGGCTTACACATGGTATGTTTGTCTTATAGGGAAGGGAAGTTCAAAAATGATAGCCTCATTGCACAAACACATTTCAAGCCTGTGCTTGTGTCGCTTCTATTAACTTTTCATTAGGATTAGGCAAAGCAAGTCACATGGTCAAACTCAGGGTTAAATGCAGAAAAGTAAATTCAGTCTTTTGTTGGAGGAACTTCCTAGTTACATAGGAATGATCATGGATACAGGGGAAGGTAAAGAATTAAGGGCTTCAGTGACTTCTATCAGAATAGTTTTAGTGGAATGGCAATGGAAGAAACCTGATTTTGATGAATTTTAGAGTGGCAGAAATGTAACCAAGTTAAGGCAATGAGTGAATATTTACTTTCTGAAGAGTGTGACTGTGGAAGGAAAGAAAATGATAAGAGTCCAGATTTCTTTTTATTTTTTTAAGAGGAGACACTCATATTTGAAGGCTGTAAAGAAGGGCCCTGCAGAGAGGCAAGAAATTGGAACACACATCGAGAGAGAGAGTACATGGAGGAGGATCCCAGAATAGATGGGTGCCCAGATGGTGAAATCAACTTCCAATAGCAAAAGAATCACCTCTTCCTCTGAAACTAGAGAAAAGGATGCAAAATGTAAATTCTGATATTTCATGAAATCAATGCTAGATATATGAAATTACCCCCTGTGTAATTGTATGTAGGATCATTCCCAATGAGATTTCTTTTAGTTCATATCAACAGAGTTCAATTTGGAAACCACACCAGATATTTCAAACAAAAGGAATTTAATATGGAAGACTGGTTCTATGGGTAATGGAGGAGCTAGAAAATATAACAGGAGATAGTGAGGCAATTCTAAATTTAGTAGCTTCAGGAAGCTGTTACCACATCAAGGGCTGGAGGGCCAAGTATTATCAAAGCCCAGAAACCACAACTATCTGGTGCTAACTCAACCACTGTGAAGACTGCTCAGCAAATATCATAGAGGGAGGGATTGACCAGTGGAAAATGGAGACACAAAGGAAACACTGCCCAAATGGAGAGAGCAGGGGAGAAATTCTCTAGTTTCACCATTTATCCTGCTCTTCTATTATTACCAAAAGCTTGGTCCTTGGCCCTGATGTCAATCCAAAAACTAGGACATGGTTTCGAGAAAAAGGAAAAAGAAGTTTTATTGTTTTGCTAGCAAAGGAGAAACACAGGGGACTCCTGCCCCAGAGGCTGTGATTCTGCCCAGGGGGGAACGGGAAGTTTGTTGGGTTTTTTTTTTTTTACTTTTTAAAAAATTATTTATTTAGTTTATGTGGTGCTGAGGATCCAACCCAGGGCTTCACACGTGCTAGGTGAATGCTCTACCACTGAGCCACAACCCCAGCCCAGAACAGGAAGTTTTTAAAGAGGTGATTGTAAAGCTATATTCCACTCATTTTCTATCCAGAGTTGTAATTCACTTGTTAATTTAGGAACTAGTCTTTTCTGAGATCTTCTGGTGCCATCCCCAAAGTCTGGATTACTTCTTTCCTATGGTAGGTGTGTACTCAAGGAAAGATAACTGTCTAGGATGGGGAAGAAAGGTACTCTTGTTTCCCCTGAGATTAAGAAGGGGGAGAGATTATGGAAGAACAGGGAGAGAGGGCGGGGGAAAGAAAAATGGCCTTTTAAAAATAAGTTGTAGTGGCACAGCAGCAAGGGCTATATTCAAAGCATAAACTAGACAACTGTTACAGTATCTCTTGCCAGCATCTCTCATTGGTCTGATCCAATATGCTAGCTAGCAAGAGATCCTGGGAAATTCTGTTCCTCCACAGTACTGAGTAGAGAGTGGACAGAAAATGGATCTGAGTTAATAAATTCTTAGTTGTTAGTTCACAAAGCTAAATTTCCTTAGTTCATATATGCAAACACATTATCCAAGGCAAAATGACAGAAATCCAATATAATACATAGAACTTAGTATCCATAAATATTTTACAATCCTGTTTTATAATTTTCCAAGCAATTTGATTTTGATTTTGACTCCTGAGGCATAGGCAGAGTAACCTCCCACTGTTTTACATCTGACAAAACTGGAACTCAGGAGGTTAATGACTTCCTTAAGATCAAACTGCAAGGAGATGGACAAAGGTGGCTTCTTGGGAAGTTGCCTTTTTCTTACTCTTAACTGCTTTTCATGAAGCTTCTGAGACAGTCATTAAAATTTTTAAAAAGCTAGTTCACCCAGAACAAACATTTATTTCACTTGTAGGTGAATATCCCAAAACACTTTTTATGAGAAAACCTTGCAATAATACTCAACCTTAAAATTGTAATTATATGGTCATGCACTCACTTGTTTTATTTTTTATTGGGCATTATAATTATACATAATAATAGGATTCATTATGCCATACCCATACATGCATATAAGGTAATTTGCTTAAACTGTTTCCCCAGTACCTTCCTTTTTCTGCCCTCCTCCATCCCCCATTCACTTGCTCTACTAATTTCCCTTTTATAATAATTAGTATGTGCTCATACTTCTAAGTTAAAGGGAATCTTTTAGATCTGCTGTATTTATAGACAATGTCTAGTAAACAATGAGCCACTTGCTTTGCATTTAGTATGGACTCACATCATAGTTGTAGTGGCAGAACAGCAAGGGCTATATTCAAAGCATAAAGTGGACAACTGTTACAGTATAGGTTGGATCATTAAAAGTAGTAGTGATAATATTACTAGATTCCTAGGTCAGAGGCCTGACTCTGGGGATCCAATAAATCAGGTCTGGCCACTCACCCCAAAAACCAAGCAGAAAAGATAATGGTGAAAAGCATGAAAGGTGAAGCTAGGCCAAAAAGACAAGAGGACCCACATTCTTAGCCCAGTCTTTGAGGGGTTCACAATGAGGTTTTATAGAAGGGGAAATGAGGGGAAGGGTTAAGGGATTTGAACAGCTAGAAGTTTTTCACAGTCACCAAAGCAGGTGATCTTGATTAAGTGAGGTCTGTCCATCATTATCTCAAGATTGGTCAGGTGGAGCCTTACCCCAGATAAGAAAGTTGCTGTTACCTGGCAGGTAGCTTTCTGTCATCACAAGAGATATAGGTAATCCAAATTTATTCCTGGAATCCAAGGTGACTGGGAACAAAGAGGATGGATGCAAAATGGAAGCAGAGATGACAAGTCTTTAATCCTGCTTTTAGCTACCCATCAGACATTTGCAGGCACAATTGAATAGTGTTAAGTCCTTGTTACAATGATAACAGTAGTAATGATAGCCAATATTTATTTAATTCTTTCAGTATGCCAGACATCTCTGTGTTTTCCCTGAATTTTCTTAGTTAATCTTGATAATCTTCTTTTAAGGTGTCTATTAATATTCTCAATTAACAAATGAGGAAACTAAGGCATAGATAATTAATGTTCCCATGTCATGTGATTACTAATTTATTAAGCCAAAATTCAAACCCAATAGGTTCATTTGATTGCCCAGACTTTTAACTACTTTTTTCTTTTTCCTTTCTTTTCTCGAATGTAGTCAATATACATAAAAAGAATTGTTGCAAATTTTAAAGTGAGATAAGTCAAACATTAAAATAGGAAAAAAACCCTCAAAATTCTTGAAATTGCTTAAGGTTGTCTCATTGTCCACAATTATTTTTTGGCCTAAAATAGTGTGGATAAATACCAAGTACATTGCAGCTGCATCAAGTTAGGTATGGATATGAATATTTCTCTCTTGGTCAGAAATACAATCTTTGGGGAATTTAGCATTTTATGTTCTTCATAGGAAACACACACATATACACCCACAAAGTCATCTTTTTTATAGGCTAGTGCTCACAGTATTTTAAATTTCTTCACACACCATGATCACAACACAAACAATTCCCCATAGAGTACACCATTGTAAATGGAATCCAGAAAGAAAAAAAAGGTTGTGTGTGAAGTCTATTGTATTTTTGAATTTACACTCCTTCTGAGGTCTGGAGTTATCCCAGTAGTAAATTTCACAGTGGTAGGCAAAGCTGGTCAAGGTCATGGTTCCTTGAATGATGCTTGGGTAAAACCCACAGTAGTCAGGATATTACCTTAGAAGGAAGGGAAACCAGTCTGTTCTGGTGAATGTCTTTAAGAAGAGAAAAAAAGAAAGCTTTGGTTGACAACCTTTGTGTTTAGATAAGGGTCTTAGTGCTCTCAATGTTAGTCAAGGTCAGTGAGAGATTTTCTTTTTAATCCCACATCCTCACAAAACTGGGCAGTATTCAGTGACCATTAGTGCTCAGCCAAGATTTTTTTGGTATAAAAATTTTAACTTTTATTGTGAGTACAATTTTAGAGAAAAATACATGGCACATTCATTTTTGCCTTTCAAGAATGTATCAAAAAGTTGTGGTTTGAAATCAAGCTTCGTGTTTTTACTATGACATTGCTAATTTTCTATTTCATTCAGAGGTTTTGGAAAATCCTAGTGTACCTTGCAACTTATACATATAGGTATTTTTATGATCTACAAACTTATTTAAGACTCATTGTCACATTCTCCTATTTAAAAATTTTCAACAGCTTTATTGAAGTATAAGTCATACAGAGAAATATAGTCCATGTTTAATAAAAGTAGATTGATGTGTTTGAAAATATGTATATGCCCATGAAACCATTCAAAGAGTGTATCCTCTTCTATCTAGTCTGCTTAAATAGCAACTCATGAGTGAAGGGTAACATCCAAGATTATTTAACTTGCTTAAGTAAATGATTTTAATTATATACTTATTGCCATTTTTATATGCTTTACCAGGTAAAGTACTGGAGGTTGAAAAGAGATGCTTAACCACTGAACCATATCCCCAGCCCTTTTTATTTTTTATTTTGAGACAGGGTCTTCTTAAATTGCTTAGGTTATCATTAAATTGCAGGACCTAGCCTTGAACTTGTAATGCTCCTGCTTCAGCCTCCCAAATTGCTGGGATTACAGTTGTGCACTGTCACAACTGTCTATAAATCTTTGTTAAAAAGAAGTTTCCTGGGCTGGGATTGTGCCTTTGTGGCAGAGTGCTTGCCTTGCACATATGAGGCACTGGGTTTGATCCTCAGCACCACATAAAAATAAATAAATAAAAGTGTTGTGTCCATCTCTAACTAAATTTTTTCTAAAGAAGTTTCCTTGGGAAACAGTAAACAGGTTATTGGTCACAGTTCTGTGGATATTTATGCTATAGATGATAAAAGCTTATCTTTTAAAATGCAAATACCACCCTCTAGATAATAAGGGTTGATCAGTCTTCCTTGTCTTACTATACATTATTTACACTTTAGGTTTCTGAGGAAGAGAAGGAAAGGAGACATAATTTTGTTCAGAAGGAAATTTTCAGGAAATGCAAGACTTTGAAGGTTATGTAACCTCAGAAGGACTTTTGAATCACTCAGGAATCTGAAAAGTAGAAAATAGGAGCTGTGTAACACACAATAAAGGGAGGAGGAAAGAATAGAGTTCATTAGATTAGACAAGAGGGAATGAAGAGAAGGGGGAGATGGGAAAAGGAAAGAGAGTAAAATGAATTGAACATAACTTTCCTATGCTCATATACACCACCAGTGAAACTCCACATCATGTACAACCACAAAAATTACACATGCTTGTACTACATGTATATATAATAACTCAAAATGCACTCTACTCTCATGTATATATGAAAAGAACAAATAAAGCTTAAAAAAATAAAATAGCAGTTATGGTGCTTCATGTAAGTGTGGAAGGAAAAGAAGTCTTTCCACAGATAAATTTTAGTTGCATTGTAGTAGTAGCAACTGTGCTCTGTGCCATAGAAACTCTTTCTTGCTTTCAACTTTAGTTTCTTGGTTTGATAATCTGGGTCTAAAATGCAGTAAACATTGTCATTTAGTTTAATTCTAAAATGAAATGTTCTAGTTAACTAAGAAATGTCAGATTAAATACATATTTTTAAGGGATAGAAGTCCAATCAAACCCATTGAAACTATACTGAAAGTACCGATGTTAGATTCTTATCATATGAACATCATACTAACACAAGACAACAGCTATGAAAACAAAAAATGATTTCTCTTTTCAGAAACAGCAGTTTTTTTCAGCTTCTGTTTTCCTTCCAATTCATGACTACATTTTTTAGGTTATAACACACAATGTAGATAAAAATTTTGTTGCTTTTTGCACAAGAAAACTGTGTTCCCTTTATAATGATTACTGGGCATATATACTATATATTGGGACTTGCATTAATGTATTATATGCTTTTAACATCTCCTATTGAAATATTAAATTTACCTGGGTTTTTTTATGATTTTGATTTACAAAGATCTTTATTTCATAGTATATTTATCATTTTTAAAAATTTTTATTAAAATAAGTTTTTTAAAGTGAGATTATTGGGTCAGTGGGATTAAGCACTTGTATATCACTTGGAATCTATTGCCTAATTGTCCTAATAGAAACTGTTCCTAGCAACAGTACATAAATGTGCTAATTTTCCCAGTCTTTCTGACTTTGGGTTTGTTTTTTTGTTAATTTAATTGGTGTTAAATTGTATCTCACAGATTTAATACTCTATATTTTATTACTTGAAAGTTAATATTTTCTTTTCTATAAAATCATTTTATTCTGTTCTTTAAATTGCTCATTCTTATTTATCTACCCATGAATCAATAGCTTAATCCACCATATTGAATTTGATATAACTACCTTAACAATATAATATTATCTCAATGTTTAAAAGCCTCCTACTTGCAAAAGTGTTTAATAGAAGTTTCAAGATGATATGCTTCCAGGTACACCTATAATTAATTGGTTGACTTCTTTCTTTGAAATGTTCTTCCAGTAATAAAATGGCTAATTGGACAACACTCAATTGTCAAAGAAAAACAAAGAGAAAAATAGATGATTTTGTTTAGTATGATTCCTATATTTTGATTTTTGTTCTAATTTTAAAGTAAAGTATTTTTAAATATTATAATCCTTCAAAAATTTTTGTTACTAGAATAATGGCACTGTCCTTTTGTCAATATTTCCTGTATGCAGGTTTAGTTGAATACCAGTAGATGGCACTAATTACATAAACAATTCAACAAGTTAATGAAGAGAAGAGAAATGCATGAATTTTTTTTTTCTGTTCAAATTTTGTTATGTGTCACATGCACAACGATTATATAGAAACTTGTTTTTATACTTTGCTCTCTCCTGTGATAAAAACAATTAAGCTCACTTTATTTCCAATTAATTGGTACTAAATTGAAATACTTAAAACTGGTTATTGCTCTAGCTGCTGCATTTGAAAAGTTTTGTCATGAAAAGGAGGTTAGCTTATACTGTCATGGTTTACTAAATCATATAGTAGGTTAAAAACAATCTTGAAGACATATCTAACCTAAGGTTTCAGAAGCTATTTGAAGAAAGTCCACCTATAGATTTCAGAAAAAGAACCTGACGTTCATTCTATTTCCCATATACATCTATAGCAGTTGGCCAAAGACCTCCGTCAATGGCAGATAAACATAGATGTGGCAAATGACTTGGCACTGAAACTTCTCCGGGATTATTCTTCAGATGACACCAGAAAAGTACACATGATAACAGAGAACATCAATGCATCTTGGGCAAATATTCATAAAAGGTAAGAACTACATTATTTCTAAAACTATTATTGGCTATAGTAAAAGGGTGGTAACACTGAATGGACAAAACAGGTTTGTTTTTCCAATCTTGCTAAACTGGAGCTTAGGAGGCTCCAATATGGCAGATGCTGACTCAACTCAATTGACTCAGCCTCCTATTATAATGATGAGAATGAAATGATTTGCCCACAGTCAAAAAGGTAGTGACAGAATCAAGAGAAAACAAGAACAAAATACTGATCTGTAGCTGTAAAAGTCATTTATCAGTCTTCTCTGAGAACTCTATTCAAACAAATACCTTTCTAACCCATCATGGCACATGCTGTGTGTCCCATGCTTAATCTGACAAGTCACTTTGAGCTTCATAATGGTGTTATTGATGTCAAAAATGCCGCTATTGTATCTCACTCCATATCCCCATTGGGAAAATCCGTGTAGGGTATATGACTCATAATTTTCATTTCTCATTATATGTTTATGGAAATTTACAGCTCTTAGAGCACTATCTCCTCAAACTAGGTCCTAGTTTATTAATTTATTAATCCCTAGTGCTTTTCTTGCATTAATACTTATTCCAATCATAAATTAAAACATGAATTATATAATTCATGTTTGTCTTACAAATTAGTCTAAACTCCATGAGGGCTGAGATTGTCTTTCTTTTTTGACACATGCCCAGATCCTAAACCAGGTGACATGATAGGGAGCTAGTAAATATTTGCTAAATGATGGCTCCATTTGCATAATAAAGTGTATACTATGATAAGTGAAGGATAGTTGGGCTCTTGTTTCGAGTTGTGTCAGACAGTAGGCAAAAATAGCACCTTAGCAATGATGAGGACAACAATGGTGAAAGGAAAATTCTAGAAGAAAACATGAATTACTGAAAAGTCAGTTAGGTAGTCTTTATTAAAAAGGAAAATCCTACCAAAAGGAAAACTCAGATTTTAAACAAAGGAGCAGGAAGTCTGAGGAGTAATGAACTGTTGATACATGAAAATAAAAAGCCAAGTAAACCTTGAAACTGAGTGAAAGTAAAGTACTCCTGTGATGCTTGATTTAAGCTGGTGACCCTAGAGAATAGAGTAGCTCTAGTCCTGAGTTCCAGACAATGGATGTCCAGATGACCATTAAAAAGAAAATGCAACCTAAAGTTGAGGAGCTGGGGTCTTATCAAAAAGACCCTGGTGGGGAAAGGGCAAACTTCAATAGAGAACTGATATTTGGGGAGAAAAATCTATCAGTGTAGATGGCAAGGTTTGGACATTCTTCTCCAAATAAAAATCTGCTATTTGTTCAGCAAAACAAAGGCAGATTAGACTTGGGAAGAATTATCCATATGAAATCAATTGGTTATCATAGAGTCAATCATTAGATCTCAAAGGAAAATACCTGCTTCTCAAACAGAAGCTTATTTGGGAAAGTACATTAAGATGATAAATTAATTTGGAGAGTTTAGATATGTAAATTAAGAAAGAGTAAACAAAAGTGCTTATTTATAGTGCAAAACTAGAGTTTCGAGGGACTGAACAATTCCATCTGCTCTACTCTTTCTGGAATATCCCTCTCTCCATATTCTCATGCTGCATAATGTCCTAAGCAAAACTCTAAGATCTTTGATCACTTTATTAAGATCTTTGAATTATCTGGGGGAAGGAATTCCAGTTTGTTTTTTTGGCTTTGTCCCTAAAACACTATCAGCTAAGGAAGATATAGAGTTACTTCTCCATAGGTAGAATAAATGAGACTTAAGAAGCCAACTTACCTTTTTACATGGCCCATACAGAATCTGCAATTCACCAAGCTACTTTTGACTCATTCCTGTATAATTCTTCCCCATTCTTTACTCACTTCATATATACTCTTTGTGAAATTCATGCACTTGTGTATTTTCAGTCCACTGATGACTACCCATCTGTATTTCCAGCTAAGAATGCTCTTTTGAGTATTAAACTGTATATTCTATCACTGCCTTTCCATTTTAATTTCCCACAGGAGTTTCAAATTGATTAGATCCAAAGCTAAACTCATCTATGCCCTCACTCAACCTTTTTCTCTAAATGCAACCAACTTCTCTTCCTATGTTCCCTATCCAGTGAACATTAACACAACCCATCTGGTTGTTCAATTTGGAAAACTAACAGAGTTGTGCTTACCACTTCCTTCTATAACTCCCATAGCTAAACTACAGTACAGCCATTTACTACCTAAATAGCCTTCAAATCCAGTCACTTCTTTCCATCCCTACTCCTCTACTGTGATATTAGGCCTGAACAATCACATCATTTATTTTACTAGTTTTTCTTCCTCTAATCTTTCAACTTTCTGCCCATTATCTACATAGGCTCCAGGATGATTTTTTTCTAAATACAGTATATTCATGTAGACCACCCTCCTCCCACTTCTAAAGCAATTCATAGCTTAACCATTACCTTTCAACATAGTCCACACTCCTTTAAATGGTTTTAAAGTCTTGTGTGATTTGGCCTTTCCTGACAACTGAGCCTAATTTCCTGTCTTCCTTGGATCTTCCCCCTCCTTCTGTCATGTACATTAAGTAACAAGAGAGCTGTTTTCATTTCCTCTTCACTATGTTCTGTCTTCTATATGGCCTGCTGAGTTAGTACATATATCATTTCTCTTCATTGTCTGCTTAAATTCTATTCATTTTCCAGGTCTCAGTTTTAATGCTAATTCCTCCAGAAAACCTTCTTTATCAACCCTAAAAACTCATGCTCTTCTGGTGCACTGTTATGTTTATCTCACTACATTACACCGAAGTGTTTACTGTTCTTTGTCTCTTATGAGAATGTTGGTTCTGTATGCATAAGTACATTGGCTGCTTATCCACCATCATATAACCTGGCACTTAGCATGCACATAGTAACTACTCCCTAAATATTTTTTGATTGGATAGGTAAATGAACAAACAACAAATAACTATTAGTGTTCTACTGTATCAAAAACTCAACACAGAGAAAATCATATCTAGTAGGATTGCTTTTCAGTTCTGAGTCACCAAAAAACTTCAGTAGCTTATTAAACAGAGGTCTTTTAGTCTCCCATAATGAGAAGTTCAGAGGTAGGAAGATATTGACATGGATTCAGTAACTCAGCAATGTCAGTCCTGATGTCTCTATGTTCTTCCTAGCAGAACACGTACATCCCACAGGAAGAAACAGTAGTAGAAGGGACAGCTCTTGTATCATGGAAGCAAAGTCTTTCTCAGAAACTTTAGTTCCAGAACTGTGTTGCAAAATCATTGCTTATGTCTGGGATTGGGGTGGCCTCTATCAATAGAGAATGACTTCTACAAAGAGCATGGAAACAAACTGGCACACTGTAGCTGGGCTGTATTAAGTTCCCTGGGAAAAATAATAACCACCCAAATCATTGACTGGTAGAGTAGGATTATAGTAAAAATGGGCCATGTGGACTTGAATGTTGCTCTGGTCAGTGTGAGATCATGAGGGAAGTTGCATTCTTTATAGGCTACTGATACTTTACATTAGAAATTCACATTCTGTGTTTGCTATGTGTGTCCATTTTATAAATTAAAACATATTATGCTTTGTCTACAGCTTCTCTTATTTTACATTCTTATAGGCTCTATGCTAGATAAAGAATAAGAAAATTGTTTATATGATCTTTTGCATTTTGATCTATTTAATATCTTGCCCAGCTGAACCTAGAAGGGAATTAAAATCATCATCCTTTATATTTGTGCTGTCCAATAGGATAGCCATATGTCACATGTGGCAATCTAATTATGTTTAAATAAAATTTAAAATTCAATTTCTCAGCCAGGCATGGTGGCACATCCTATAATCCCAGAGTCTTGGGAGGCTGAGGCAGGAGGATAGCAAGTTCAAAGCCAGCCTCAGCAAAAGTGAGGCTCTAAGCAACTCAGTGAGACCCTGTCTTTAAAGAAAATACAAAATAGGGCTGGGGATGTGGTTCAGTGGTCAAATGCCCCTGAGTTCAATCCCCAATACCAAAAAAAATTAATTTTTCTCTCGTTAGCTACCTTTTGAGTGCTTAAGAGCCATATGTAACTTCCCTATCTGACCATTGAACACTAATGTGTTTCCTATACTGAAACTGAAAATCATGTGGATAAACCTATGCAAAATTTTTGTATATTTAGAACACTATTTAAAGCAATAAAATCTTCAATTCAGTTTCAAATTGTTCAGTTTTAAATAAGATAAATGTTACCTGGAAGAACTTTATTTTGCTATCATTTGCCGGCAGGTTGTTGTTTCAACACATAAACAAAAGCTAAAATAATGTTTACTTCAGAACTTTTGTTCTGAATATAAATGATAGATGTAGGAAAATATTTTGCTTTTCTGATCACATTCCATATAGAGTTCTTGTTAACATATAAAGTAAAATATGTGGGCCTCTGCAAATTCATTCCTTTCTTTTCTGTCTCTGTGAATAGATATGGATTTGTGAATAAGATAATATTAGATGTGATATTATAAATTATTGTGAGAGACCTCTAAGGATTAGATTTCAAGGACTGCCATCTGGCTGATGACTTTATGATGACACTGTCATGAGATTTGATTTCCTTATTTCTATTCCAAGATCACTCTTTAAACAAGAAATGAGCATTAACTCTGAATTATTTGCCTATATCTGTATGAGGACTTCCACAACGTCTAACTGGGCAGGTCAAAGTTCATTAAGTAGAGGCCTGGTCCTAGCATGAGACGTTTCAACATGGAAGGAAGCTCCTTACCTAAAGCCCTAGATACCAGAAAAATTCCTATAGATTCTAAGAAAAATTTAGCATTTATGTGTTTATACATGTATATTTACATGCAAATATGGACATGTGTGTATGCATATCAAATACAATCACATGGTATACTATTCCTTAAAATAATATCATAGTATCCTTCTGTCCTTCCTAATAACACATTTTTAGGTTTTAATGATCACAATTAATAAATGATAATCTGAAAAAAATATGGCCTGGGATCTCTATCTTTGGCAACCTTGAAGGCACTTATAAGTCACTTTTTGCTTCTCTATACCTAGCTTTTTTCTCCTCATCTTTGCCTTAGAGAAAGAAGAAAAGGGAAGAAATGAGCCCTATTATATAGGCAGCAAAAAGCCACGTTAGCTCAACAATGCGTCTTTTTTCACATTCTCCAACATGTTCCTTTAAGTAACTATACTCCTTTCTTTCTATGGAATCTTGGATTTCTTCTTTATTCTAGCTCCTCTCCTCCAGTCAATATCCTCAAGTCTTCCTCATTCTACAAGAACTTTCCTAGAACACCCACCTTCTTTTCCATCCTTTTTTTTTTTTTTTTGGTGTTGAGGATTAAACCCAGGGCCTTGCACTTTCAAGGCAAGCACTCTACCAACTGAGCTACATCCCCAGCCCTCCATCCAGTTTTTTGAAGCACTAAATGATTTTACTATATCCTATTCTTCAGCTCCTTATTATTCTTTGACCCACTTTAATTTTGCTTCCTAGGCATAACCACTTTACTGAAAACAAGAACTTGGTTAAGATCTTGCATGACTTTGTAATATCTAATTGCCCTATTTTTATTTACCCATATACTTGACTGTATTTTAACATTGATACTGTTAATTAACTTTACTAGCTGAAACTCTCCCTTCTTTGGTTCCCAGAACAATATTATCTTGTAGCTCTCCTATTTCTCTAATCATTTAAGTGTGAAGTACTTAGCACAATGCCTAGCACACAGTAAAGTTCACGAAATGTTATCTATTATCAATATCATAAGAATTAATTCACTCACTGAAAATATTTTTGTGCTAATTGCATGCTAAGTAGGCTTAGTTTTTGGTACTGGGATAATAGCAGTGAAAAATCCCTATCTCATGAAATTTAAAGGAGAAGATGGGGGACAGAGGCTAACAAATGTTGTGGTCAATAGTAGGGTGACTATTATTAATAAAAAATAATCCCTCTATATCTAAAATAGCTTAAAAAAGAGGATTTTGAATGTACACACATTACAGAAATGATGAAAGTTTAATGTGATAGATATGCTAATTATCCTGACTTAATCATTAGCCAATGTCAATATAAATCAAAGCATCATACTGTACCTCATACATATGTACAATTATGTCACTCAAAAAATAAGAATAACTTTTTAAAAATTAAAAAATAATTGTAATAACCAGAAAAGGCTCACTAAAAGGGCAACAATTAAGCAAAATCTAAAGGACCTGGGAATGGGAGCTATATGGATAATTGGAAGAAAGGCAATGTAGGGGGAGTCCTAGTAAGTAGAAATCCCCTGAGGGAGGAGTGTGCTTGGCACATTAGAGGAAGCTGAAGGAGACCACTTGGCAGGAAAGGATTTAGTAAGCAGGAATGTAATAGCTAATGAATTTGGAGAGGTAATAATAATCTGATTATACTGGGCCTTTGGGCCCATCTAAGGACTTTACCTTTTACTTTGAATGAAAAGAACATCATTGGAGGGTTTTGAGCAGAGGAGTGGGCATGTTTTGACTTATCTGGCTCCTCTATTATAATTGACTAAAGGGAAGTTGTGAGACCATTAGGAAGCTGTTGTGACAATTCAATCAAGAGATGACTGTGGCTTAGATCAAAATGGGAAAGGTGAATGTGGTGAGAAGGAGTTGGATTCTATTACAGTTTGAGTACAAAGCCATTAACGTTTTATAATAGATTGGATTTGGGGGTGAGATAAAGAGAGGATTCAAGGAAGATTCCATAGTTTTAGCCTCAGCAACTGGAAGAAGGGGGAGACCCATACTGTGATGGGAAGTCCACAAGAGCAAAATGCATTATAAGGAAGATATAGACTCTTAGAAGTGTAATGGATATCTAGATATATACATCTTAAGTTCTGGGCTATGACTCAGGATACAAATTTGGGAATTGTGACAATAATCAGTGTAGCTTCTTTCTCTTCCTTTCAACCTTAAATGTTGGTGATCTTTTCTTAATTCTGCCTTCTCTTTCTTTCCACATTTTTCAAGTAACTATGTCTATCGGTTTCAACTATCTTTATGAGACTCCTCAATCTTTATGATTATCTTAATCCCTTCTCCTGATCTCCCACACTCTATCTTCAGCCACCAGCCATACATCTCCACCTATATTTTCTACTACAGGTTCCAAGAAGTCTGAAGTAGAATACATTATCTGCCCCTAAAATAATGCTAGATTTCCCTGGGTTTCAGTAGGTTTAACTCTCTAACTTGATTGTTTCTAAAATTGGAAATCTAACAATTGCCTTCTAACCTTCCATTCCTCTTTCCTAATCAACTGACACATGTATTAAACAGGGTTCCAAAATTCTGTGAATTCTATTTCAAAAGCTAAGCCTTTTATTCATCCCAGTTGTCACCTCATCCCAAAGCCTCTTTATCTTTTGCCTGGGAAATTGTGTCCAACTTTTCTCAGTGCTCCTAGCCATCAAGTCACTATATTTATCTGATCTTCATACTGGCCCCAGAATTCTTTTCCTTAAAACACTTTCTAATGTTCCTGGCTTTCCTTTGTTCCCCCTCCTGATACCTGATGGATATTTCAATATGTGATGTATTACCAAAAGCAAAAGCATACTGAAATTATTCTGAAAATAAAATTAAATAAATAAGTAAAACTTGCTTTTTTTCAGGAAAGAAAAGAAAATATTATTGTACATTTTTGCTTGCTTGTTTAGTTAGAAGACGGACAGACATGAACTTCATAAAAGAATCTTATATACTCTGTTCATAAATACTGTCCTTTCTCCAAATATTTTTTGGAATTCATTTTCTAGAACTACCTGGGAACTATTTTATGATTAACAGCAGATTGTTGTATTATTTTATAGCCACACCTTGTGTTTACTCAGAAACTCTACTCAACAACTGTGAGTTGAATGAAACAATCAGATATTGGCACTAAATGGCTTTGGATCATTTCCAAAAATTTAAAGTATGAAGGCTGCCCTTGAAGCTATGTAAAAGAATGTGACAAGCTGTTAACAGGACATGTGTTTAAAATATAACCCTTAATTAAGTTGGGGACTGTTCATAATATATTTATAACATTTTGTTCATAAATATTATAAGTGAATTTCTCCATTTAGGGTAGCCTATTTTTCTTTTCTTTTTCCTTTTTTTTTTTTTTTTTTTACAAAATATACCTTTTAGTCTACCTTAAGCACTTAAAAGGTTTTGGTATGTTTAAGAATCCAAATTAGCTACTCCTTTAGGTACACTTCTTTTGGCAGTTTGAGGAAGTTTCTTTGGACTCTTCGAGGGGGTTATACATGTATTTACAAAACACATCCATTTTTATAATGCTGAGAACCAATCTTCCCAACTGATTATGAAGCATTAGAATTTCCACTAACCTACAATAGGATAATATAATACCTGTTATGTGAAACCTTGGGGCTCTGGGCTAGAAAGTGTCATGATCCATATGGATCTAAAAAGTTCATAGTAGTAAGTGCCTGCTTTATTTTATGTCACCTCCTTTAAAGTAATTAGAGTGTTTCTAGCTTGCAGGGATTGCATGCAAAGGGAGACATTTGGAACCATGTCATTGGTGATTTACTGGTGTGGAAAATTACCTGGTGATGTAGCCAAGTAGCCATTTTCATTCTAACCCAGTCCTATAGTCTGAATTGGGCTCAACTAGCACACCAAAATATATGCTTAGAAATGTCCCTACATGTAATTTACCCATGAGAAAACTCTGCAATTAAACTCACAAATGTTTCCTAATGGAAAATTATAGGACACAAACAGACTTTTTTTTCCATTGACAAATTTAATGTTACAGTGTCTAAAATTAAAATAAACTACAGTATGTTTCCCTTCCTTGGTTTAATGGAACCATTAAGGTTAGCAACAACATCCATTTCATTAGTTTTCAATTATGTTGATATTTTTTTCATTTTCTTTGCATCTGCATCATTCTCCAAAAGGCTTTTTTAAAAATACACAATAAAGTATTGAAATTAGCAAGACTTTATTTTTTAGAACATTACATTATTTGGATAAATGAATATAATCACAAGTTGACTTAAGTTTTATCTGTGTAATCCTAACAGTTTTACAGTTTAGCTTTTGGCTTTATTAAATATATAATACAGGCCAGGCACAGTGGCACACACCTGTAATCCCAGCAGCTCAGGAGGCTGAGACAGGAAAATCACAAGTTCGTGACCAGCCTCAGCAATTTAGCAAGGCCTTCAGAAACTTAGTGAGACCCTTTTTGAAAATAAACTAAAAAAAGTTGGGGCTGGAGATGTAGCTTGGTGGTAGAATACTCCTGGTTAAATCCCCCATACAAAAAAAAAAAATTGTGTAATAAGAATTTTTTCCTTTTGACAAACTATTAATTAAAATTCTTTCTTTATATTAAAAATATGCAGGACATATAGGTATTAGTAAGTTTTGTAAAATTTAATCTTTCCAGTTCCACCCCCATCCCAAAAAGGGAGATCACTGAAGCAGTTCTACTTGGTGCTAATAACAGTTTTCCCCCCCCCCAAAACTCCCATTCCCCAATAGGGAAAATTGATGTCAATCTTCTTTATGTCATTTTGTGTCCAGTTGGTGTTTTCATGTTATAGAGCATTTAAAGCAAGCAAGATGAATTTCATTAAAGCACCTTTGGAGATTATAACCTACATTGTTTAGGCTTACGGCTACTCAGATGAATCTTAAGGGATTGTATTTTTTTCTGTAATCAAGTATTTGACATCTACCTAGTGAAATTGTGTTAGCTATTGAGTTTCAACTTTATCACAATCTCTTTTTAAAAATATTTAAATGAAACAAGTCCTCCTTCAACTGACCAAATGAAACTTTGATCCTCAGACATATTAGGTAAATAATAATCATGAATTCATAGTGATTATTTATGATTTTTACATTTTTGTAGTGAGATGTGCTTTACTAATATGGAACATGTAGGTACCATCTAAATTTTTTATTTAAGTAGAAATATAAAAATGCATGGTTCTTTCTAGCTGTGAGTCTAGCTATTGACCTTTATTTACACAGAGTTGGTGTTCCAAGTCAAATCTCTGACACTGAGTCCTCCTCTCCCTTCATTGCTATTTAATGGATACATATCAACTTGTAAGGTGGTTTCTGGCAGCTTTGCAAAGCAATCTAATCTCAGCTCTGTCCTCTCCAATATTTTTATCAGTGACTTGGATGAAGACATAGATAACATTCTTATCAAATTTGCCAATGACACAAAGCAGGGACAAATACCAAATACAGTAGACAACAATATCATGAGCCAGAAAGTTTTCATCAAATTGGACTCAAGCTGAATGTTAAAAGATGAAATGTAAATGTAAGGTGCTACACTTGGGTTCAAAAGAAAAATAAAACAAAACTCGACTAACTTAGATTAAGCTCCCTGGAAACAGTCTAACATAGAGAGTTTTGGGCATATGTTTGTTGATTATTCCCATAAGATACATGTGTAAGGATGTGAGAGAGACAATATTGAGCAGAGAGAGAAACCGGCCTACAGGGAATTAGGATCTAAGCAAATCCTGAGGGGAGCTTGAGAATTTGCTGGGCCTTTCAGAGACATTCTAATTTGAAGCAAGGGAGCTGGGCCTTTGTGTGTCAGTAGCAGCCAGTTACTGGTACTGGGTCACCCTGTGGGAGACAGCAAACTTGATAAAATAGTTACCTTTAGGTGAAAGCAATTTCCATGAGTGAGGCAGCTGTGAGCTCTTAGCTGTCAGTATTCCCACCAGCTAAGGCATGGAGTCTTGGAAGAGCATCAATGTATCCATTACTTCATATTATTCAATGTGTGATCTTGTACTAGTAGCATTGGCATCATCTCTGAGCTTTTTAGAAATGTAATTTCATGAGTCCTATCCCATCCTACTAAATTAGAATCTCTGGAGATAGGGCCTGAAAAACTTTTAACAAGTTTCCTGATCTCCAAGTCATTTCTGTACCTATTACAGTTTAGAGTCTACTAT
Organism: Marmota marmota marmota; assembly: GCF_001458135.2. Classification (NCBI taxonomy): domain Eukaryota; kingdom Metazoa; phylum Chordata; class Mammalia; order Rodentia; family Sciuridae; genus Marmota; species Marmota marmota. The sequence goes on along the minus strand of NW_026000249.1, from coordinate 20,194,193 downwards.
ACTACATAAGAAACATTGAGAATATTGAGATGACGAGGATTTTGGTGACAATGTGTCTCCAGTCTGTCTATCTATCTCTTCCCCTCCCTTTCTCCTCTTTTTCTATCTCTCCCTTTCTCCCTCTCTACGTACACTTTTGCACGTGTGTGTGCTTACATGCGTGCATATGTGCACGTATACACACACACACAAACACACACACACACATAATGCAGTGTGATAAAACAGTGGAAAAGTGAAATTAAGGTAATCTTATCCAAAGATCATTGGGCATAGCTTTATTTTTTCCAAATGAGGCTTTGTCAGAACTAGTTGCATTGTATTTTAATTAGTGTGAACTCAAATAAGGGTTCTGTGTCTTTCAGAAGTTCACTTATTATCAGGTTAAATCCAAGTAAAGAAATGTCTTTCATGTAAGATTAATCAGACCTTTTATTGTGCTGTATGCATAGTGAATCAATAAAGTACCTGTGACTGTGAATATGTAGAGGAAAGTGACAGGAGTATACTATGCATCCCTTCTAAAACTTTGACCAACGGGACCAATTTCTCAAAAACAATCTTATGTGATGCTATAGCATTTAACCCAATAGTATGCATGGAGCATGCATTCAATGAGCATTTGTAAGATAGGTAGCATAGCATCTAGGCCAGACTATTGCATGATGGCTCTCTAACTGAAGCAAGGGTGCTGGGCCTTTGTGTGTCAGTAGATGGATGTTTCCTGAATAGTAATGCATTTGGGTTCAAAAGAAAAATAAAACACATGTTTCCTGAATAGTAATCTCAAGCGCCATGAGCTTGACTCTTCACTTGTACATAAGCCTATAAACTTGCCATTTTAGACAAGGGAATTAGAGTTATTTGACCTTTGACTCTATTCAGACATTTTTCTATTATTCCTTCATTATTATTATTCTCAATTCTTATCTCATATTCTGTTATAAAGGTAGGTAGATAAATAGATAGGAGGCTGAAAACAGAGAGAGGAAGACAAATATGGATTCTTTGGTATGGCCTGTTTGTTTCTTTTTGGGGTGTGGGGTACTGGAGATTGAACTCAGGGGCACTCAACCACTGAGCCACGTCCCAAGCCCTTCATTATATTTTATTTAGAGACAGGGTCTCACACAGTTGCTTGGGGCTTCACTTAGTTGCTGACGTTGGCTTAGAACTTGTGATCCTCCTGCCTCAGCCTCCTGAGCCACTGGGATTACAGGCATGTGCCACTGTGCCCAGCTGGTACAATATATTTGAATAATATTGGATCTTTCTTTTCTTGCAACTTCCCACAAGGAGGATAGAAGGAAAATATTTAAAATTCATGGAAGTAATCTGGGATTCTTTTAATAATTAGAAAAAAGTGCTACACTTAGGCAGGGTCTCTATTTTAACAAACAGCAACAAACAATAGAATAGTAAACAAAAGAGTCTATTATAATTGCTGGAATCTTCTAGTAAGTTTTTTCCCATGAAACAAACTCCATTAACCCTCATTGATTGTCTATCTTCATCAACATTTTAATAACACAGAACTAATTTATAGTTGTGTGTGTTTCTCCCCACATAAAACATACAATTCACACCCAGCTAATGATTACTTTTAGCCTAATTGTTAGGTTCCTGCTGATGACAAATAACTTATTTTAGCAGGTAGGCAATCCCAGAAGCCCAGCCAAGTATTTGGTGTCTGTGAATAAGCCTCAATATACTTCTTGTGTAGAGTGTTGCTAGCCAGCCAATCTCACTTGGCAACCACTGCTGATGGGCAGACCTGGTCTGCTATGAGAAGAGGCCAGGGTTCTTCAGCAAAGCAGTTGTGGGAACCAAAGTTTTTCAGACCATTTGGTCAGTTCATGACATGAGACTCATTATTGACTACAAGTCCCTAACTGATGGGGTAGATTGGTTTACTTTGGTCTCTCTGGAGCATGCCGTACTTGTTCAATAACTAGCAGGTAGGCATCTTTACAATTTACTAGCATATACTCCAAATGAACATAACTAAATCTAGGTTAACTTTCTCTGAATCAGTTTCATTAATTTCAATATCAAAATATTTATAACTTAGAAAAATATGCCAAATCATAGAGTCTGTGACTTTCCCAAGCTCTGAACACTAGCTTCTGTACATTCTGACACAGAAATTCATTATCAATCTTTTAATTTTTGTTCTCTGTTTACATTTCAGCATCAATTACATCATGGTCGGCTCTTAAATTTGGGAATTTTCTGCTGTAGGGTGATTTTTAATATTTCAAGTATTTCTGTTAATTCCTTCCAACCTTTGTCACCATATTAACATGACTGGCTCCAAAAGGGCATCTCAGCAAGTATTGACCATAGTTCCTAGAAAAGCAAGTTTTTCTCCATCTTCTTTATCTGTATTCCAAAGTTTTGCCAAAGTTAGCTTTCATATGTTTGGTACCTGGTAGAGCCTTACATTTATAACTTTGAAAGTACAAAAGAAACTCAAATAGTGGCAGGTAGAATAGTGAAGTATCTAAAGTGAAAAGACTGATGTTAATATATATTTGCATTTTCTACTTAATTGCTTTGGTTAAAAGTAAGCACTCATTCTTTGCCAAGTACTGAAGTAGGTATTGTGGATGGTAAACAAAATTCTCAATGTATGTGTTTATTAATCCACAATCTAGGAAAGTATTATAATCTCTTTTTTTTCTGAGAAGAGGACTAATATTCTCTTACTGTAAGTTTTTATTATTTCTAACATATATTGAAAGAATTAAATATCATTGTAATTTAGTGGGAAAATTTATAGTATTTTATATATACTCACTATAGTATTTTATATATACTCACTATGTTACTTAATGTTTCCCTAATAAAATCATTAGTGCATATTTACCGAAAGCTATGATTGAGTATGTATTCCATTAACAAAATGCATATTCAATTTTAGTTGTAGCACCAATGTCACACCAATATTTTTGTTTTTATTACATTATTTTTTCCATGAGGATTAAAATAATTACAACTATATCACATATTACGAGTTTTAAGAACTACCTTAAAATTATATGCTTAAGGAAAACTATAATTAGATGTAAAAAATTGTGTTCAAATTTCAAGAGAGAATTTTTAACAAAATGTGTGTGCCTACCCCAAATACTCAATTTGTGTAGTATATATTATAAACTGTCTATATGAACTCATACTACTTAACAATAAACTAATTTAGTCTTGGAGTCTGTTCACATAGTGGGAGAAGTGTAAATAAGAAAGGAAAAAAGAAAAAAAATTGCAATTTATCAACAAATCATATTTTTCCTACTGACAACATTTATTGAGGAAGAAAAATGCATGAGATTCTAAGAGAGATGAGAAGTAGTAATAAACCCTAACCATGTTTTCTGTCATTACAGCAGGAAAGGGAAAAAGCTGGTCTCAACTCTAGAAAGTTATGTGGGGAGCCAGTGATTGCCTAAGTAATCACCTGTAACATTTGTGAAATTAAATTCAACAATTTGATTTACACCAAGAAGTGAACAGATAGATCAAACTCAGTAACATAGTCATTCTGAATGGCATTTATCTTTCCTAGATGTGCTGTCTCATCCTGTGTCAATTGAGCTTTCTGGTGATCTTAAAGGATATTTCCAAGTAAAATGTATTACAGTTATCCTGTAAACTGGCCTCTCTTCTTGTACTGCTTTTGCTGTGTGAAACATTATTCCTTTGAGTGCACAGAACTCATAGAGCAAAAGAAGGAAAATGGAGGGCTGGTCTTAAAAAACAATGCAATTCAATTCTGTGGCTAGCAAATATAATTCATAACTACACTTCTGTGACCATTAATAGAAAAATGATCAAATTGCTCAGTGTTCAATTTGTGTGGGTTTTTGAATTATTGAGTTGTTGCCTGAAATCAACTAAATTGTTAGATTAATTATTGGGGTCTTAAATGACAGCATCTAAACAGCATTTTTTTCCATTGTAAAAATTATACCAGCACAAGAGTGAACCAAATACTTTACAACTTGGTCTACATAATGTAAAGTAAGTAGTAAGTTTATAATATAAAATTATTATAGATAGCTTGTAATATATACTACACAAATTGAATATTTTGGATAGGCACACACATTTTGTTAAAAATTCTCTCTTGAAAGGTGAACACAATTTTCTCCATTTAATTTTATTTTTCCTTAAGCATATAATTTTAAGGTAGTTCTTCTAAACAACTCTCAAAATTTAGGTATTCTGACAAGAGTAACTGTGACGTTTGTTTTTTAAAGGAGAACAGAGCCTATAGAAATATTACTTATGGTGTTCAGATTGTTGGCTAATCCTAAAGAAGACATAATTTAATTCATTGAAAAACACTATCGTTTTTCTTTTTCTTTAATAATACATAACACATAGTTTCAGGTCAAAATTCACTTATGTGATATTACATATGATAAAGGAACATTTATGTGTTTCAATACTTTTGCCTGCTTACTACAAAATTATTAAAACTTAGATCAGGAACCAGACCTCAAAATCCATCCTATATGATAAATAAAGATAACTGCACCATAAAAAATAAATATTAGTCTTTAGGGATAGCCATGAATTAAGCATATTCATCATATGGTATCTTAGAAGAAATATTAAACTTGGGGTGAATAGGAATATTTGGGGAATAAATCTCAAATGTTTGCCCTTGCTATACCTCCTCTCTCATCATTTCTCCTCCTTCCTTAGCCCTCCTGTCCCCAACTTTGCCTCCTCCTTATGCCGTTATTTTTTTCATATCCACCTTAGCCCTTCAATTACTGTTGGTAGTTGCTTCCTGTGGACTCTTTAACTTTATCAGGTCTCATACGCCTCTTCCTGCCCACATATTTTCCCCATCCCCAATGGCTAAAACATGCCTAGTATTTCAGCTCCCTCCAGAATTGTCTTGCTATTCTGGGTCTCTCGATCTTCAGTATTGTTCCTATTTTTCTAAACTCTTGTTCATCCCATCTGCATATTTCTCTCTTCTCAGTTCAGCATTGTTATTCACATAGAAGATGGTATATAAGGGGGCATTGTGATGTGAGCAAATCTTCAGCACAGCCAGGATGAAGAGTGGCTACATTGCCATTTTCCATTTTCCCCACAGAGAAAGGTACCATAAAATAAACAAAAATATCCTTCATTATTTCCCCCTCAAAATACAGAGGAGAAATAATTTTGAATCAGATGCACAGAGTAACACTTTATGTTACATGAACACAGTATTATGTTAGCATATTATTGGAAATTGATTCTTAATGACCTCCATACTATTTATTCATTAATTGTAAGTTATTTTGAATCTGTTACCCAAAAGCTGACTATTCCTTTTGAAAGCTTTCATTTGTAAAATAACCTGTGTAAACATTCATACTATGTGTTTATTCTCCCCCTTTCAGTCCCAACTAGACTTCTCTTGTGTGTGTTATTTTAAATAAACAAAAGCAATTTACTCTTTTTGATTCCTGTAAAAATGGGTATGTCAGACTTTGTGGAAACTTCAAATAGTTTATTGTATAAGTTAGAAAGTTGGTTTGCTTCTTCCATCACCTTTGTTGCTTTTTCACCACAGCAAATTGTAAATGTAAACTTATTCCCCAGAAGATGAGCTGGGCTGCAATTTTCAGCTAATTGAGAGAAACAGCCCTGAGTCGAGCACTGTCAGGCTGATTTGAGTCTTAAGATATGATGATGATTATTGTGTCAAATGTAATCAAGAATGTGGGCTCTGAACTGACTAAAGGGCTGGCTGTTTTTAATTCAGGTTCGTATATGAAGTAGACCTTCGGTTCACCGATAGTCACAGCTGGCTGTAAAAGAGAGCAATTTTTAAAATGCTATTTCATTCTCTATGGTGCTGTAAGGATCAGAGATTGGATGCACAGAAGGGAAATGTCCTTATGCTCTCCTAAAAAATTCTATTTATTTTCAGTATGATATCCTTCATCTTAGAATTTCCCTGTGGCTAACTGGTTGGCAAACTTCTCAGTCCCAATGGAATCCCTTTACTTTTTGTTTAATAAGCAATACTTTATAACCCCTGCTTTACTATCATAAACCAAAATTTGTACATAATATACCCTACCTGGGCACACATTTTTTAAGTGCTATTTCCTTAGTTTTAAAGAGAAATAGTCATTTATGATAAAGTAATATGCATTTTAGTATGCAGTTATTTAGACAGGATCACACAAGAATACAAGTGAAATTTCTAGATGATGATACTATGAATGCATTTCAACAAGTGCAGAGTGACACTGCTGCTGATACAATTCCACGGAATACCATTGGCCATCCACAGTGTGATTTATTTTTATATGCTAAAAAAATCTTAGCAAAATACCTAACAATGCAAAGTAACATTTCCTTGGATTTTCACAAGTTTGTTTTATTCCTAAGAGGGTCAATGTGTATTAAAACCTTGTAAAATATTTTATATTTATATATAACATTAAGTTCCAGGTTCAGGTATTTATAAACAAAGTTTCTACATACAAGAATGTCCAGTAGAACATTCAAAAGTACTGTGTGATCTGGAAGTTTTCCATCTCTTGTCCTTTTACATATTAAACATTCTTCTTCAATTTTCAGAATGTCTTTTTGTATGTAGGTGGCCCATAAAATTGGTTTTCTGGACAAAAACTGATCTGATAATTGATGAAATAATATTCTATTAGAACATAACCTGCTTCTTATTAATATAGTTGTCACTTTTATAAAATTGACTGAAATGAGCAAATATTTAAGATTTTCAAGATTGCCAGGCAAATCTTTGAAAATTCTGTGATTAACACACAAGTTATAATCTATTGACACCACATTTATTGGCATGGTCTCTATAAAAGGGTAATTGACACCCTTCTATTCTCTTTCTCCTCCTATAGTTACATTAATTGTTCTCTAATCATGTTAGCAAATGGAATTCGATTCTATATTTAAAAATATAGAAAATTATGACAGTAGCCACTCAACACATTTAAAATACTAAATGCTACTTAGATAGAGGCTACAAGAAAAATACAAAATCATTTCTTGAAAAGATTAATCATGTAATTTAACAGAGAAAACAGGTATACATGTATGCAGAAATAAATAAGCTTTTATTATCTATATGTCTGAGGCAAAAATATTTTACATTTAAAAATTTTAGACTGGTAGGTAAGCAAAGTACAGCAGTCTATTTGCATTTCATGAGAGTATTTGACAAGGTCTTTTATTATATTCTCGTGAATAAGTTGGAGAAATACCAGCTAGATGCACAGCAAATTGGATGGTTTAGAAACCATTTCATGCTTTTACACAAAGGATGTCAATTAATAGATCAGTGTCAAGTGGTGAAGGAAGATCTCTGGTGCTGTGCCACAAGGTTTTGTTCTCATCTCTGACACACTGGATGATTTTGACAGAATATGAGTAGAGCTACAGAGAAGATGCCCATCAAATTTATGGGTGATAAAATATCAGGAAGGACAAGAGTATGTTGGGTGACAGAAGCCAAATGGGTGCCTGAACCAGCTGACTTTTAAGGCCCTTTCTCTATTTGATATCTTTGGACCAGGATCAAACTTATAAGCAATCAGAAAATTTACCAAGATTATGGGCTAATTTTGTCAGAAGTTACTCTTTATTATGCCCTCTGTTTTTCTAATGCACCTAAAAACACTGAATTAGCATTCTTTGCAGAAGCACATTTTAATAATTCAAAATAAAATGTTAGGTTTTCATGTAAGAGCATCAGAAATTCAATCATTGATGACTAAATACAATGTGTTATGCAGTGAAATTGTCTACCATCTCACTTTCACTGCTAGTATAAAACTTGATGAAAGAAAGAAATTCCAAAAATCTAACATCTATATTTCTGTAAAGCAGAACACAATTTTGGTCACAGATTTGCTTATTCTTATTTTAAAATATCTTGGTTAAACTACATAACATTCTATCAATAGAATCCATTTTCTGTTACAAAGATGGTATCTACAAATTATTGTGATTCTTTTAAAAAATATTTTGCTTTAGTTTTAGATGAACACATTGACTTTATTTTCTTTATTTATTTTTATGTGGTCCTGAGGATCAAACCCAGCACCTCACACGTGCTAGGAAAGCACTCTATAATTGAGCCACAACCCCAGCCCTCATTGCGATTCTTGACTGAAGTAATTTATGCAAATGAAATGTATAAAATTTAAAATTATATGCAAATATTAATATTGTTCAATAAATTCTCCTCAAGGAATAATTTCAAGATGTTGAAGAATGAGGGACTGTAGCCTCACTTTTAGAACCCTTGTCTGGTTCACAGTAGGTTTATTGATTTTTAATTGAATTTATTGAGTATCTGTTAAATGCCCAGAACTGTGGTGTAAATGCTTGCCTCAAGAAATTTATAGTATGGGGTAAAAATGGGAGCTCATAACCCACTTGAATCAAAGTGTGAAATATGATATATCAAGAACTATGTAATGTTTTGAACAGCCAACAATAAAAAATTTAAAAAAAAGAAATTTATAGTAAGTTGATAATGATGAAAAATATAAAGACAATAGTAAGTAGTTTGTTCACAAGTAAGAGAATCCTTGAAACCAGGTGCATCCATCAGATTCATTCCTTTAATGCTGCAGTTATAATTGAAAAAATAAATCCTGAATTTATGACCATTCCTCATAAATTTTAATTGATTTTTTAAAGGCTATCAATGCACTTCGAAGTATCTAGGTTTTTAAATGCTATTTCCCCCCTAGTAATTAAAAGTAAGAAAGCAAAAAACTTTAAATCTTTATTTTGATAAGTTTTAATTAGCTCAAGCTATTTGTAATCCCACATCTTGTCTTGTAAATCATATCTGAGCCATTAAAATCGATTTTAAATTAGAAGGGTAATTCTTTGAGAATCTACCAAGGAAGGCTTAGTCACTTTGAGAGATTAGTTCATTTCTTCATCAGTCTTATAAAAATGTATTTATTTTACTCTAAATTTCTAGGAAATAAATTTATGAAATATTTTATTTTCATGTTAGATAATTTTCATGTAAAACATTTAGAAAATACATAGATCTTCAGATAATCTCTGTATTATTAACAAACATTTACTAAATTATCATTATGAGAAGGTCACAACTATATGAACAAGAATTTTCCATTACTTCATAATAATTAAAATATTTTACTACTGCCTACATAATGTCCTCTTTTCAAATAAAATTTTCAGGCCCACCTTGAGTAGAAAGTATAGTATTCATTCCAATAGATCCATTGAATGGAAGCTGAAGATGATAAACAAAGGAATAATAATTTATTTTTGTCTTCACACACCAACACAGTAATCCTAATTTATATTGATAATCACAGAAAACCAAGGACTTTTGAAAATAATAATATATTAATATCCATTCTATTTATCTCACAGGGAGATTGGCAAGTGTGCCTTAAGAGGTAATATCTTACAGTACAGTAGATTGAATTGGGTGTTTCAGGTTTGCCACTTAATTTGGAAACTCAATCAGCCTCCCTGAAGGTCAGATTTCTCATCTGTAAACTGTTCAGAATAACAAAAACCTGCTCTACTAGCCACACCAGGTTATTTAAATTATCAAAGGGGATAATATCTGTGGAAGAGTCTGAAAACTGAAAAATAATATTTTGGTGCAATGTACTATAGCAATAATCACTGAACACAAAGGACTCTTTCTGAAGTGTATTGGTTAACCACAAAAGAGTACCAAGTAAGAATTTAGGTAAGAAAAGTGGCAAATATTTAGGTATCATAACCCAAAGTTCATATCAAAAATTATAAAATCATTTATATTTCCAAATTCCACTGATAAAACTTACTATAAGTTTATTTCATCTATCAATGATATGTTTTAGCTACTTCTTTTCTTTAAAATGAAATCTGCTATGTTTGCTTTCACTTTTTTTCCCTGATGCAAGAGATCGAACCCTGGGCCTCAGACATAGTGTTTGCTTTTGGATCTTAGAAAATTAAACCTGCCTGTGTTGCTGTCTTCTGATTGTTATACATTGACATCTAACAATTCACAGTTGTGTTTTTCTGTAAGCTATTGTGGATGAGGATATCTATCTATCTATCTATATTATGTAGATATCTCTATATCTCTATATCTATATCTATCTATATATATATATATCTATATCTATCTATATATATATATATATATATATATATCTGCTTAACTTCACAGTCTTACAAGATTTTTAAGAGATGATCCAGGCATGCCTTTTTAATTGGTTTCTATACTATTTTCCACACATCCTGTTAGAATAAAAGAGAAGCTGCTTAACTCTAGTCTACAACATTAGGAAATATGCCTTTTTAACACTTAAAATGACCAAAACCAACTTAAACACTCACATTATTAAAATCATTGAGAATTTTTTTAGAGCAGAAATTGTGTCCATTGAGAAGCCCAGCACTAACATAAGTTTGTATATATCTGGAAGGTAGTGTTACTTTTTTTTCCTATAGACCCTTTCCAGTTCCATAAATGTCCAAGATAATATTTTTGTACCTCTATATGAATCAAATCAAATGTAATTAGTTGTTCCCAAAATTACAATTCATTTTTCCCAAATCATATTTTTGGTATTGTAGCAGTAGAAAAATATAGAATACAGATCAAAGATTACAGAGTATTAATCTCTTTAACAGTATGAAAGAGAAAAATTAATGTGTTTTATCTATTCATATTTTTGTGTACATTTCCTTCATCAACTAATTTTTCTCAGTGATATATGACAGAGAGACACAAATCAAATGAAATGATTAATACAAAGAATAGTAGAGAGCACATTTTTCACTGTTTTCTCCTAATTTTTTTTATTTTCAGAAATGTCCCAATGGTTTTAAGGAAAGCACATAATTACGGTTGTTCCCCTAATGATATATTTTTCAAGTCGCAATTTTTAAAACATTCATAAGGTAAAAAGAAATGAAAGAGATGCAGTATATATTTAAAATTATTAATATGATTGGCAATGTCTATATTCTCTTACTATCTAAAGGTAAAGTCTAGGAGATTTTTTAAACCAAAATCTCTTCATGATTGAAGGAAGTTTACATATATAGCTTCAAAGCTGTGTTTTATCTTTGGAGAACTAATCTGTTTTTGTGCAAGTGTGTTGCTACTGCACATGTTAAAAAGTCATCCTGTGTTGTCTGGGGTGACGAAAGATGGGAATGAGTTTTCTGAGAACTAATCAGCAATACTTTGGGAACATTTAGGTCGTGGTTTCCAATTAACTCTGGAGAGTTTGAGTAATTTAGTACCAGACCTCAGGAGAGAGGGGATGAAAACCTCGCTAATTCATATGTCGGTGTATAGCAAACCAGCAAATTTGCGTTGAAAATGGATTTTTTTGTTTTGAAGCAAAGACCAGCTAGATCTTTTTTGCAATAGTTGGGGTAATATCTTTGTACATGTTTTTCCTTACATGTAAGTATTTGTGTATTTCAACCCCACTTATGGTAAAGTGACAAAAGGATCAAACTGTGCTCCAAAATGAGGGCCAGGACTCAGTAGCATAATCTTCCTTGCCCTTTTCTTTCTTTCACTTGAGTGAATATATCTGAAAGGGGTGGACACAAATATCTATCATCAGAGTTAGAAAAACTTATTTTCTAAAATGCAAGACTTGGGCTAAAATCCCAGCTCTGTCACTTACTTGTGCACAATCTTGGCAAAGTCATTATGGTTCTCTCAGAATCAGTCAGTCCAAAAGCAAAATGAAAGCATCTATAACCTGCACAGTTTATCTAGAAGGTTTCTTATTTTTTATGAAAATTCAAATCAATTAGACAAACTTTTATTGAGCATCCATCACTGTATTTTGAGATAAAGCCCAGCTAGATGATTTCCACTTCCTTTGATAAGAAAAAGGCAAAAGTGTTTAAGATACATTCATTGCTGATTAGGCAAATTGAAATAAATTCATGAATACAATGTGATGCATGTTATATCTGAGCTACTGGTAAAGAATGCAGATGTCTTGTAGCCCTAAGTGCATTCTAACTATAGTTAAATGTTTACCTATCTCCTCTGCCAGACTTGAATATGTTAAATGCCAAAGTCCATGTTTTACTGAATTCCATATCATCACTATCAAGCATAGATCTGGCCCATAATAGGCATAAAATAGGTTTATGTATGAATCTATTAATGAGAAGATGATAAGCATGGACAAATAAGAATTAGGTTCAAATGGAAATATAATCTATTTAGAGGTAAAAGCCTCTGGGAGGGAATGAAATATCCATAGATTTGTTTTTTAAAAAAAATTATTATTTTTTTTAGTTGTAGTTGGACACAATATCTTTATTTATTTATTTTTATGTGGTGCTGAGGATCGAACCCAGGGCCTCACACATGCTAGGCGAGCACTCTACCATTGAGCCACAATCCCAGCCCCAAGATTTGTTTTTAAACATCAAAATTCAACTCTTTTACTAGAAAATTATTAGGAACTGCTATAGTTACAGATAATTTGAACTTTGGGTTAACTTGGTTCTGTGAGTTATGTTAGACATTACAAGACACTTTTTGGTCTAAAGGTCAGGTGCTGGTGTTTCTTCTCTCTGACCCATATCCTTGAAACAAGGTACAAAACCATGATCCTGTAAAGCTTTCCCTAAAAACATTATGGGGCATAATAGTGGTTAAAAATACAAATAAATGAAGAAAGATTCAGAGTATTTTACTTGTTTACTCTATGACAGTACAGGGCACAGATGAAAGTGTTGCTTAGTGGAAGACTGAGCACTATGAATTTTCCCCAATTTATCCCACTTAAAGGAACACCTGGGAAAAATAACCTTCCGTATCAGTTTGAGCCCTGTTTTTCCTAAAAACATTCAATGTGTTCATGTCTTTTGTTTGGCCTGTGTGTGTGTGTGTGTGTCTTGCAATATGATGTTCTGATTAAGTATTTTTCATCCATGTATCTAATTGTGGAATAATATCTATACATTAATTAAGCTCTTCAGCCTTACCTTGTGTTATGGTTTCAAAATTAGTTGTTCACCAAAAGCTCGTGTGTGAAACAATGCAAAAAGGTTTAGAGGTGAAATGATTGGGTTATGAGAGATTTAACCCAATCAGTGATTAATCCCCTGATAGAGATTCACTTGGTGCTAACTGTAGGCAGGTATGGTGTGGCTGAAAGAGGTGGGTCCCTGGGGGTGTCTTTGGGATATATATTTTGTCCTTATTGAGCAGAGCTCTGTCTACTTTCTGGTGCCGTATTCACAGCTGCTTTCCTTCAACATACTCTTCTGCCATGATGTTCTGCCTCATATCAGGCCCCAAGAAATGGAACTGTCTATGTATGACCTGAGACCTCTGAAACTATGAGGCCCCAAATTAACTTTTCCTCCTCAAATTGTTCTTGTCAGGTCTTTTGGTCATATCAAAGAAAAACCTGACTAAAACACTTTTAAAAATAATGGATTTCTCTTCCTTTTCCTCTTTTGCTATTGATGTATTAAGTTTGCCTATAAGAAATTGGTGATTTCAACTGCATAGCAAAAGTAAATCTCTGAAGTCTTAGAGATTTATTCAGAAATACAATGGCATGATTGTGTCTAGTGACAAATCAGAATATACATATTGCCTCATTGATGATCATTTCTTTAACAATCAGTGGAGATGCTAAGACATGCTTTCTGTGATTCATCATCTTCTTACAAAGTTGTCTCTGGATGAGCAATTTCTCAAGATGTGCTATATTTTGTATCTCCAGTACTTTACACCTTTGATAAATTCTTACTGGTGATAATGCATATCCACATTATCTACAGATCTCCTTAAAGGATAACCAAAAGTGCAGTAACCCTTCAGGCACAATTGCTGATTGGAGCAATCTCCCATAGTGTCCCTTTTGGAGATCACCAGTCTGTGTGAGTAGTTATCTATTTCTCCACTTGCATTCCTTAGGCAAGTGAAATTTTTAAAAATATTTTTCTAGTTGTAGTTGGACACAATACCTTTATTTTATTTATTTATGTATTTTTATGTGGTGCTGAGGATCAAACCCAGTGCCTCTCACATGCTAGGCGAGTGCTCTGCCGCTGAGCCACAACCCCAGTCTGACATGTGTATTTTTAAAGTTCTTATGACAGACGCTTCAGCAGGTCACGTTCTCCAAAAAGCAGATTCTGAGAAAGCGATTAATATCCAGAAATTTTATTGGAGAGAGTTTTCAGCTTAACACCTGTGAGGAGAAAAGGAAAGGGACCAGAATAGGGTGGAAGTAGAAGCTGAGCTACCCATGCAGCTGTCACTATGACAACAATCGACCCTCCCTTCCCCATAAAGAGTTAGGGTAGCCCTTCAGAATTATCCTGACTTAGAGTAAGGGAGCCAGGGTTTTATAACCCACACATTAGATATCGACCTGTCAGCAGGTCCAGTGTGCCACAGGAACAAAGGGAGCAGCTCTCTTTAACAGAGTCCAGTCCTGAGGCCTGTTAGCCAGCAGCACTCTCAGCAGTGAAGTATTTTCATCCTGAAGAGGGATCTGGGCAGCTCACCACAGTGTCTGCCACATTATGATTGTCAAAGTTTATTCCCCAGCAGCAGTGATTCTGAAACTTTAGCATGCATTAAAAATGTTGGGAGGGCTTGTTGAAACAGCTTACTGGACTCCACCTATAGATTTCTGGTTTAGTAAGCTTAAGATGAGGCCTGACAATTTATTTGCATTTCTAAAAAGTTCTTTGATGATGTTGGTTCTACTAATCCATAGACCATATTTGGGGAACCATTGTTCCATATCACTCTTGTTTATATATTGAGGATACTACAGGATGTCCTTACAAATAGAGTAAGAATCTTTTGAAATCATCATACCATTCCTTACTCCATCAAATTCTCAGCTATTTTGTGTACATTATAAAGCTGGAAAAACTGATTTTGCTATATAAAAAGTTCTTAATCTCTACAGTAGATTCTCTTTGTAAAGTATTATTATTTTTCTAATATCTGGCCATTGCTACTTTTAAAATTCAACAAAATTTTCTCCAGGGTTTGCTACCCTGGACAAAGGAATTGAAAAATAATACATGTTCAGGATCTTTAGTTTTGGTCTAAATCAATCATTTATTCATTTATGATTCTCATTATTTTTATATTTCTCTTTATCATATAAGCCATTCAAAGCCATATTGCTGAGAAAAATTAAAAACTAAGGGGTATATTTAGGGTTATTTTGAATGTACAAATATGGAAATTAAGTACTCTTGACTCATTTGAAGTCTAAACTTGGCACAATTAAAATTTAGGAATTCAGTGTACATGCATTGGACCCAGGAGAATGGCTGTAGTCTTAAAAAACCCTATACAAGCAGGAAACAACAATCTCACCTGTGATCAACAAGGATTGTGAAAGAGCTCATTTGAAGAGATATTTCTGCTGTTGCTGCCATTGGATTTTTCTAAAGTGTTTCCCAAATTAGAAAATATCCAGCCTGATGTTGTCAATATTTCAGACCACAAGGGTATCATTTAGGAAAATGGTGCCTTACTGTCCTGAAAGAGTTATGCTTCTTCCCTAAGGGCCTAATTTACAAAGCAGCAAACTCACTGGTAGGATTTGGCTGAAAATCTCATTGTCTGGGTAGAACCCTTTTATCTGATTTATGTGCATTGCATTTTGCAAATAACTCTTAGAAAGTTATTTACTAGTTACTTCTCTGGCAACAGAGGGTAAGTGGTGTTTCTAGATTAAGGAGAGAGGAGCTCGGGTGTGTCAAGTGCAGCTCATCATGAAGATGAAGCTAATAATAAAATGCACAATGTCTAATTCCCCAAGTTTCACTAGGTCAGTGGGAGAATTTCCTATTATCCTTTTATTTTGTTTGTAATTGGAGTATATTAGAAAATATGTCGATGTCTAACTGTGCATTCATCTTCTGGAATGTGACAGCTTATTTCTGGCCTGCATTTTGGACTGGAAATCGAGTAAGTCTTAGTGCAAACTGGATAAAATTGCTTCTTTTGCAGTTCAGGAACAGTCACTTGTCAGCAGTTACATGGGATTCAGCTTGCTATATATTGCATGCCCGATTGTAGCATTGAGATTCTGGAAGCTGTGACAATGGTTCTGCATTTTTAAATCCTGATAGATGACAATTTTGATATTTGTCCTTGTATTGATAGTTTGGCTTCAAACTACATAAGCCAGCAGGCCAGGTTAGCCCTTGTGCTTTGTGGGGTTTAACTTTGCCCAACCAGAACACTGCACTGCCTTTCAGCTGTGCTGTATTAACATTTATTTAGGAGTTGATAAATAGCTTAGTGCAATGCTTACTTTTTTCCAATAGCTGCATCCTCATAAACCTATTCTACTCTCCACGAGTTAATGCAGACAGAAGATTTTTATCCAGTATGAGTGCCGAAACTACCCTGGGAAAGACTGTGTACTCAGCAAAAACCTCACCCATGATGAATAAACAGCTCTTCCGAGGGCTTTGCTGCCGCTGGCTCGGCAGGAGTTGTTTGCCTGGTTTGCACATCCCATGATAAAGTTGCTGCTGAAATAAATTGCAGTTTTGCATAATTATTGACAATCACATCTTAACAAGCAGTGTGTATCATATTCAAGTGTTCAATTTTTTAAATCCATTTTTAGCTTATGTTTAATCCCAGAAAGTGTTTGTGTAGTAAGAGAAGGCAAATAAGGTATTTAAATAGAGTACTAATTTCCTCATTTCGGGCAAAATTTACCTGAATCTTTTTAGATGGAACTGTTACTGCCTATGGTAATTTTCCCTCCTGAGATATTATTATGTAGATGTTTGCTGAGGGTGTGTGTGTGTGTGTGTGTGTGTGTATCCACAATGAATATATATATCCAGAAAATGTAAATTTTTAAAGTTTTTGTGTGTGTGTCATTAGGGAATTTATTGCATCCTTTTAAAAGACTAGAGGAATGGGAAAATGGAATGTGGGTAGAAGGAACATTTTTGAGTATCTCTAATGAGTAACTGTGTAATATGTGAAGTGCTAGACTTTACATGCTTTATTGTATTTGATTCTCATCCCAGCCATAGCTACTGGAGATGAGGAAATGAGAAATCACAGAGGTTAGTAACTTGCTATGTCACACAACTGGTAAGGAACACTGGGAATTGAACCCAGATCTGTCTGGTTTTTAAGGCTCTTACTTTTTCCATTACACATAACATTTTTCTTTTGGGGAATATTCGCAGCTGTATGACCATCATCTAATGAAATATGAACCTAGTGAAGTAGTTATAACACTCTAGGGTCATGCAAAATGATATTTTGCACAATGGTTTCTATGAAATGTTGTTTTTCTTCTTGTTAATCTTTCTTTTCCCTTTGCCCTCCAATCCTATTTTTCACCTCCAGTGAAAAAAATACTTTCTGACTGTGTATCTTCTTGACTTTTCTCCTTCCCTGTTTAATCCTTGTTTCTTGCTTCAGGGTGACATCAAGATAGGTGGGGGTGGGGGAGGTGACTTAGTGGCAGAATGCTCACCTAGCACGCATGAGGCACTGAGTTCAATCCTCAGCACTACATAAAAATAAATAAGTAAAATAAAGATATTGTGTTCATCTACAATTAAAAAAAAGATAGGCAAGAGGATAGATTCTAAGGTTTTACCTAAACATTAGCTTTACCTTTTGCAGCATATCAAAATAAGCATTCAATATTGCCCAGCACAAACTACTAAGTTTAAAAGATGATAATTTTGAGTGTCTATGTATGAATTTGCAAATATCCAAAAGTTGTGTCTGGGTGGGTGTGCGTGTGTGTGCATGCGAAAGAACCATTTCTGTAGAGAAGATTTATAGAAATCTGGGATGGTCATTCATTTTTAATAGATATTCTTGCATGCCTATCTCCATGCAGAAGCCTTTAAGGTACATAGAAATGAAGATAAATAGCACAGTATTCAAGTTGTTGTTGCTTAAAGAAGAGCTTGAGCAACAACCCACCTTTGCTCTTTTCATGGAGTTCTCTGGGTACCCCATTCTGATATTTGAGAATTGCATCTGGCTATTTGTTCCTTTGCAGAGTGAGTGAACGAGAGGCTGCTTTGGAAGAAAATCATAGATTACTACAACAGTTCCCCCTGGACCTGGAGAAGTTTCTTGCCTGGCTCACAGAAGCTGAAACAACTGCCAATGTCCTACAGGATGCTACCTATAAGGAGAGACTCCTAGAAGACTCCAAGGGAGTAAGAGAGCTGATGAAACAATGGCAAGTAAGTGAAGCGTTTCCACTTTAGCACTCTTGCAAATCCAATTGAACAACTCTCAGCATTTGTACTTGTAATTGATAAGCTGGGGACAAAATAAAATGGCTGTTTTATACAGCCCGATATATTTCAGCATTTGTGCAAGGAAGAGAGAGGCAGAGGGAAGAGGAAAAGTCATTTGTGATTCGATTTAATACCCTTATCTTCTAAAAAGTACATATTTTTTGACCAGAAAAAAAGCTTGCATATAAAACCAGAGCTTTGGTCAAGCAGAAACTTTGCTCCGACAGAGAAATAATTTAGGGATTGGTTTATTAAATTGAAAAGGTTGCCATTTTTGAGTGTTTATTTAATATTTTACAGGGAAAGCATCTGTATGAATTGTCTGTTTTATTTAGCATTGCTAACTGAATCAGTTTCCCTTCATTACTTTCAGATACATTTTGAAATGTTAATCTGGTACTTTGTAGTGTTCTTCCTAACATGATCTGTGAAAATAAAAATGAAATGGCTAAATTTGTCATAGTTAATGATCATACAATATTCAGACAATTGTTTTTCCTAGAAACAAAAATTATTGCTATAACATTTCATAGGCATAAACAGTGAAAACAGAAATGTGAGGTAGTTTTGTTTAAACAGAGTCTCATTGAAAATCATATTTTGCAGTTCAAGGAGGCTCTTCAAATTTATTCTCAGTAACTAATATAGTATACTGGAACTGTTGTGGAGTATTATATATAGTTGGCTTTTCTAACTTTGGTATCATTTCAAATATAATTTGATACGTTAAAAATAATAGAAAGTTTTAGACCAACCTAATTCTTTGCATATTTTAAAATTATGATGAAAAAAGTGATAGCATATCCTATGTTGAAAATAATTCCAAAATGAATCACTACAAGCAAAATTTCTTCCTCTCCTCTCCTCCTAGTTGTTGTTCTGCATCTTGTGGTTTGTCTGGATATGATATTTGATCTACTGTGCTACTCTGGTGCATAGAGTAGGTGATGGTGGCAATTTATAGTGGTTTGAATCTGTCATTCTTGCATTGTCATCCTCCTCTGACCCCACTTGCTCATCCACAATGCATGTTATATTCTTTGATACTTTGGAAGTAATTTCTTCAGAACAATACCTGACCTGACTTAACTTTTACAAATATCTCCCAGGGCTTTTGATAGAATATAAAAGAAATGTAAATTTAGGTTTTTTGCACATTCTTAGATGAATGATTAGATAATATACTTCTGTAACTCATTTTGCTCACACTATTTCATAGATAAATTTTTATTTCACCTTATTAATGTTCATAAAACCACCATAGAATTTTAATAAATACACAAGTTCACATTTTCCTCACAGTTATGGTTAATAAATAATATAATCTTGATTATGAGGATTTTTAAGTAAATTACTTTGAAATGAATAATAATCTTATTATAAAAAATAATTTGATATCATGGATTTAGTAAAATTTCTCTTAAAATAGTGAATAAGTCGCTTGAGAGGAAAGATATATCTATTATCTCCTATACACTTTATATTTGTAATATTAAAAATGAAAATTCATATGTAAACTATGAATCTTGAGAAATCACAAAATCCTGAATCATTAAAGGAAAAACTCACCATGTTTCTTAACTATATTTACTATGGATAAATGTAGAGGAAGCTACATGTTAGGTTCAGATTTCTCAACTCTCAAAGCAATTGAAAATCATGCAGAGAAAATGTCTTAGTTTGTGTTATATTATTGAATAAGATATATGTATTATTTTTCCTTGCTTAGCCAAACCAAAGTTGTTGCTTACATTAAATCTAGTGTTGAACAGGCCACCCTTCTCCATCTTTAAGCTGTAGCACAGGTAATGTATAACCTTTAGAGTACCAAAGACAAAAAAAGAAAGTTTGAAAATAAAACAGGGGCTTTTTACTGCCTCTGTCTTAAAGTGATGAACTGTATTTATTGTTAAAAGCCACATAAAACTCCCTAGAGTTCATGAAAACCTTGGCATATCATTTTCTCCTTAAACTATAGTAGGATTAACTAAGTTTCCAAAATTATTTTTAGGCAGTTTTTCTTTCCCCTCTCAGTTAATATTTTGTTTTCTATGAATTCCAGTTGCCTGAGGTTTTAACTACATATTATAGATAGGAATGACCAATTCCAGTTTTTGGTTAGATGGTTGAATAATGGTCTTTTGATGAAAGATTTTCAGATGTCAGGGTAAAAACTGTGAACTTCTGAAACTATTGATTATTTTTAATGGCACATTTCAACTGATTGAACTGAGTCAAAAAATTAGAGTTTAAAAACAACAAAGCTTGAAAGTAAATAAAATGACATACGTTAAGAGATCATATACAATTTCAGCATTTCAACTAAATAGAAGTGTTTGGGGCTTCCCCCCCACCCCGTTTGAATATGAAGTTTTACCTTGAACAAAAGGATTTTTCTTTAATATGTATGAAGAGAAAAAAAGTGTCTTGATATGACTCTTTACTTCATTTGAAGAACTTGCTAGCATTGCATTCATTGATTCATGCTGTATAGCATGCTGTACAGCATGTTATCAAGCCACATTTAAAAAGTGAGCTAGGTACATAGGTGTAGTCAGTGGCATGCTACTTAATAGACAGGCAGGAGGAGGATTAATTGAGCCCAAGAGTTTGAGGGTAGGGTAGCCTGGGCAACATAGTGCAACCCTATCACAAAGAAAGAAAGAAAGAGAGAGAGAGAGAGAGAGAGAGAGAGAGAGAGAGAGAGAGAGAGCTTTGTACAAATGCTGCTGAATGGAAAGAGAGAGGGGGTAAAAGCCTTCATAAAATGTGTTTTTCTCTATGACTGCCAATCGGTTGTTCTATATATGGAGACTTGGCTCTTGATAGACTACCCATCACTTTTGTTTATCAGCCACTTCACTGGATATTTAATTTTCCCAGCAATACTCATAATGCATGGGTTCAATAAGCATAGATCTATTATGAAGCATATGCTTCCTGAATGGAATTAACCTGATAAATTCCATTCTGAAACACATTAGAACTTATTTGGTTATTAAGAAAAAGTGTTATTTACTTTTCTTACTAAATCAAGGAAGAATGTTACAGTTGTCCTTGTACTTCAGATGTGTACATTTTTCTTATGAGTATGGTCACGTCTGATGGTCTAACTGGAATTTCTAAGCTGATATAGTTTTATGGATACCATATAGAGCCTGATTGGTAAAAGTTTGGGAATTTTTAAATTGTGTATTTATCCTTAGAATGAAGACCTATATTCATAATTGAACTAGATTCTTTTTCAATCCAAAATATTTCCTCTTGGGGCCTAACAGAGTTGATAAAGATGTTCATGGTTCGAAGTTCTAACATAAAACACTAGATAACTAAGTAAATATAGGATGAGTCTGCATCTATGCAAATATTTCTTAAGAGTTTCATAAATCCTACCTGGTTCTCCAAACACTCCCGAGAGCTCATCAACACCAGTTGTAGATGTGTCTGGGTGTGTGGTAGAGAAAGATGGTCATAAATGGTGTAATTAAGTTCTTTTCTCAGCAAGAACTAAGGAGCAATTGATATATGAAATTCTTTCATCTGTAAGCTGGATTATGTCTCAGGTCTTCACTAGTCTCATGTGTTTTGCTTATATCTTCTGACAACCTCTCCCCCATTATAAAAATTCTCTTTTATTAAATAACACATTTCCAGAGAGACAAGTTTGAGAAACTTTGAATTGTATATCACAGTACACCTATAAATTAAGATATATTTGATTTCTAATACATTATTAAATTGGGGGAAGGAGTTTCTTAAGTTTCTCAAAAACAAAACAAACAAACAAACAAAAAACACCCTGGCCAACTAGTTATTTCTAAAAGAAGAAAAACTTCAATCTTAATATCATAATTAGTACCTTGAATAAATTTGAATATCATATTTCTTGGAATAGCTGATATTAGAAAGATAATCTACAGATCCCTACTGCCAACAAAAGGAAATTTTTAGTGTATTCTTTTCTGTTGCTTTAATTTTGAATTGAGTTTTTATGTATTTTTTAGTCTTTCTATTTTGACTGTTGTCTAAAGAGTGTGAAAGTGAATCTTGATATCTTTCTTTTGCCTGCTGTTGACTGCCTACCACTATGGATATGGAAAAATGTTACATACATTATTTCCCTGAAAACTCTTATTAATTCAGCAATCTTTATTAAACATCTGTCATGTATCCATGTGTTAGGTATGATGTAGTGATAAAAACATGTTCAGAGAGGCAATTAAGTGATTTTCTTTCTCTTTTTTTGGAGGGGGGGAGCTTTAAAAAATGCAATTTATTTCATAAAGCTCTGGAAGATTAGAGACTTCTCTCAGGCTTGAAGACAGCAGTCTTCTTTCTCTGTCCTTTTCTGGGGGGGG
>NW_026000249.1:20160032-20171506 GCF_001458135.2 Marmota marmota marmota | reverse complement strand
GGGGGGGGAGAGAGAGAGAGAGAGAATGCACTCCGCACTCCAGTGACTCTTCCTCTTCTTATAATGGAACTAACCACATCATGATTAGAAACTCTGACCCAAGATAGGTGCTTTTCACACATAGTTTAGACAAAGTGTGGGGTAGTGTAATCAATTTAATAAGTATCAATCCACATTTTTGAATAGAAAAGAAATATTTAATAGAATAGAAAAAAAAGAGCTGATCACTCTCAAGTCAGGGTCATTATTTTTTGGTGAAACTTTAGTTTTCACTATATGTATTATGTGTGTATGTGTGTACATGCAGGACTACTATGTACCTTATTCAAAACACTATATTAGAACATGATTTCTGCCTTATTTGAGAAGTGAAGACACAGGCTAAACTGAAATTATGCTAGCAAGATGAAAACTATAGTAGAGAGCTAAAATGATCTAGCAAAGACAGATTATTTAAATTGTTATAATTCCTTTGGAATTAACAATTGGGACAAGATCATATTTTTTAGGAACATTGAAGAATTTACTTCCCCAGTTGTAGCAATGTATTAGAAATCAAAGATAATGTATAGGTACACTAAATTATACCTGTAATCCCAGCACTTTGGGAGACACAGGCAGGAGGATCATGAATTTGAGGCCAGTTCCTTAGTAAGACTCTGTCTCAAAAAATAAAATAAATATATAAACAGAAGATAGAGCTAAGCCTATCAGAGAAGCCAGGAAACTCACATAAAACAGTGGTTTTTTTTTAAAAACATTGTTTAGATATCAGAGGAGCTTTCAAAAATGTTGAACTTTGGGTTCCAGCTTTAAGAGATTCCAGTTGGAAATACTGCATGGTTCTCATGACCAGACAAGGTTGAGAAACACCATTTAGAGAAACTCAAAAGAATTTGACAGGAATTAGCCAAGTACACAGACTTGGAAAGGGCATTCTTGGCTGAGGAAACAGCAGGTTCAAAGGCCTGGTTAGTGTGGTAGTTTGGGAATCTGAAGGAATGTCTCTATGACTGGAAAATGATTATTAAAAGAAATGAGATTGGAAAGATCAACTGGGGCTAAATTGTGTAGAAAGACAGCATGATATAATAGAGAATGTGCCTTGGAAGTAGAAAGATCCCTATTTAACATTTATTACCTTATTGCCTAACTTCTATGTCCCATTTATATTTTTCCTACAGTGAGTATAATACTTCACAGGATTTGGTCAAGAGTTAATGATAGGGGCTGGGGTTGTGGCTCAGTGGTAGATTGCTTGCCTAGCACGTGTGAAGCTCTGGGTTTGATTCTCAGCACCACATATAAATAAATAAAATAAAGGTCTATTGATAACTGAAATTTTTTTTAAATAGTAAATGATAGGATACAGGGAAGATATCCATAGAGGAGCAGAGTGTTAGACTCAAAGGGCTTGGAAAGTGTAAGCTGTCTTTTCTCTCCCCCTATTTTTTCCACATTTTTATTGATGCATTATAGTTACACAAATTGATGGGATTTGTTGTTACATGTTCATACATGCCACACCATATAATGATATAATTTGGCCAATATCACTCCCCAGGATTCCCCCCGACCCCAGACTGTATCTGTAGTCTTTGGAAACTCACGGCTTTGTTTTATATAAGGAAATGGAATAACCAGACTTGTGTGTTTAAAAGACTATTCTGGTAGTTCTGAGAATGAATTGGAAAGATCTGAGCCCTGTGCAAATACAAAAGTTAGAAAGTTATTTTTGTAATATTCCAACCAAGAAATTATAACTAAGGTGGCAATGTTGAGAAATGAAGTGAATATTTGAGATGTTTGGAGAGAAAATCAACTTGGTAATGTACTCTCTGGGTAGTAGAGGTGACCGAAGAATGTAAGGTAGAAGGAGTCACTATCTACTAACCACTTAACTGAGGAGATAATAGTGCCTTCATGGAGTTGCAAAATTAAGAGGACAAACAGGTGTGGTAAGGGAAATCAAGAACTTGATTTGGTCAGTTCCAAGATGTCTGTGAAGAATACAAGTAAAAATATCACCTCCCCAGAAGTGGACCTGAATTTAGAGGTAAAATTTGGAGAAAGGTCTGAATTGACAAACAGCAACATGAAAGGCATAGAAATAAATGATAATACACACATTGATATATAATTATTTTAATTCATTCATGCCACTCAGAAATTCACCTAAATGCCACCAAAGTATATTACTGTAGCCCCAAATTGATATTACATGATGTTATCTTCTATGTTATTCAAAAGGAAATAGCTATGAAAATCCTCCTAATGGCTTAACCATGAGAAAAGACAAAGAATTAGCAAAACTTCTATGTAAAATTCATATCATGCAAAAGTAAAGACATTTGAATAATGTATCCATTTTGAAAATTCTTTTCAATAATGGCCATTAGCTTGTCTCATATAAACAGAAATTTTTATTTTTCTTATTATTCTCATTTATCTCCTATAAAATCTGTATCTCCACATTGACAGTATTACTGACTATAGTACTTAGGAATAGATAACAGAGCTACATACTTGTCTTCTTATTATATACTTTAGTATGTTGTTTTGGACACTGAAATTCTTCTAGATTTCAGAGAGAATCCGAAAGGAAATAGAGAAAGTAATTAAAAGTTTAGCAAAAGGAATCACTGAGAACAAATATTCATAATTGCTTTTTTGATCTCTTATAGAAAAGAAGACTGAACATAGAAAATAAAAATCTACTTTTTGTCCAATGATGAAAAAATCTACCTCAATTTAAAGCAATATGAGTTTCATCACTAGATTATTAGGATTGTAACATTCTGAACCATGCTATCATGGTCATGTTCATTTGGAAACATGTTAGCCAAATATATTGAAACCTTTAGAACTTACTTTTCTGGATATTGGCATTCCATTAGACAATTATCTGAAATGATACAAGGGATGCACTAAATCGAATAACTTTGTAATTCAGCTACTGTAATTTTCTATCTACAAAAGGTAGAAAAACCCACATAGGTAAGATACTGTGCATACTAAAAAGCCAATTTTGATAGCTCCTAATAACCATTGTCTTTTATTCTTCACAGAGGTTTTGTGAGGATCTTAGAAGGTAATAAATATAAAGGCACTTTGAAAAAGCTTTCTTCAAGTGAAAGGTCCTTATTAATGTTATGAATTACCATTAGACAAAAGTCAAGCCAGAGCTATAAGTCAAATACTGTAACTCTTAAAAATAAGTGGATTAAAGGTATATTAATTAATAATAACTAAAAAATGTACTTTTTGTATTTGGCCAAGTAATTGTACTTTCCTTATCTAGTTTGATTCTCACTAAAGTCCTATGGTGTTATTATTATTTCCATTTTCAATTGAAGAGGTAAAATTATAGAGTTTAAGTATCTATTGTTTCTCCCTTAAAAATATCAACTAATACGTGTTTTATTGCTACAGATTAGAAGGGCTATTATTGCAATGTCAAAGCCTATCACAATAAATGTTCAGTTTTCTGGAATCAAAACACCATGTATTTATCCAATTATTAGGATAAATGATAATAGCTAATCTTTTTGAATACTTACTATGAACCAGGCAGTATGCTAGCTAAGTACTTTGCTTGTGTGATGTAATATCATCATACTGTTATTACAGATGAAAATACTGAGACTTTCACAGGTTGTGTAATGTCTGCTAAGGTCAAACTACTGTATATAGAACAATCTATTTGATCTTAGTTTGACCTTCTGACCTTCTATTAATCCTACCATCCTACCCACTACCCACTGACCTAGCATTCTAAACAATGACTCAAGATAACCAAAAGCAAGGTTTAAGTCATTTACCTAATAGGAATGTGTTGGTTAATGGAATTATTTCTGCTTCCTAAACACTCTTCTTACCTTTACATTTTCCAGCCCAGTTTCTACATTTTTCTCTCAACTGAAACACTTCTCTACACAATCACCATATCTATCAAATACAAGTGTTCTTAAACAAATCCTCATTATCCTAGAAAACTGTGCTTATTTTGGTATTGTTACCCACCCAAGTCTACTGAAAAATTGCTCACCTTTTAACTTACTGGGATGATGTATTATGCTAAAAGTCTCCCTACCTCTCTACTAATTCCTTCCTCTTTCCTATCTAGTTTGATTCTCACTAAAGTCCTATGATGTTGTTATTATTTTCATTTTCAACTGAGGAACTATTCAAAGTATCTTTTTTTTTATTCTCATCAATCTCATTATCTTCATTCAATAGTCAATCTGTAGTTACTAAGTGTCAGATATGTGCTACATATTTTACCAGAAATAGTCTCCTGTCTATCTCCTTTAATCCAATGTTTGAGTATTTTTTTAATAAATTTCTAGTATTTATCCTACATTTCTTACTGGACGTGGGGCATTGCTTACTAAATGTCTCACAGACAGCATAAATTCAATATGACTGAAACATACACAAAATCTTTATCTCCTATCTTGCTATTTATCATAATACCATCTCTTTAGTCAGAGATATTTCAAACCATGCAGTCATTTCTACATCTACTTCTCATTTGCCTCACTTTCAAGTTCATTTTCAAGATCTATGGATTTTGCCTCTATAATTCTTTATATCTATTTATTTTTCTCCAGGAAACCTTTTATCTTCCTCCACTCATTCTTTCCCACAAATTGCTTCAAGCCAACCTTTAGATTGCCATTTCAAACTACGCTTCCTAAATAATAACTTAAAATGTAACTAGAATATAAATGCCATGAGGGGAGATATTTGATTTATCTCACTTAGTAATATATTCCCATTTCCCAAGACAGTGCCTGACACATGATAGGTTCTCTATAAATGTTTTTCAACAAATCAAATAAATATATAACTCCCCTTTTCAAACACTGTTTATGACTTTGAAAAGCCTTTGGAATGTCCTATAAACTCCTTCACTTGACTCTCAAGGATTGGCCCCAAATTTCAATTTCAAATCTCATTTCTTATTTTATTTCTCCCATTTTCCTCAACTCCTACAAATACAGTGTGGTAGTCATCACTATGACCAAAATATCTGACATGAACAACTTGGAGAGAGAAAGATTTATTTGGTGATCACAGCTTCCAGAGGTTCAGTCCATGGTCAGCTGACTTCATTGCTCTGGGCTGGAGGTAAAGCAGATCATCATGGTAAAAGGGTGTTGTGGAAGAAAGCTGTCAGTTCATGGTAGTCAGAAAACAGATAGGAGTGGAGGATCATCTAGCAGCAAAATATAACCCCCTGGGATATACCTCCAGTGACCTACATCCTTTGGCTACACCCCACCTGCCTATTGTTACCACCCAGTAATCATTCAAATTATTAATCCATCAAATGGATCAATGCACTGATTAGGTCACAGCTCTTATAATCTGATCATTTCACCTCTGAACATTCCTGCATTGCCACATGAGCATTTAGAGGGATATCTCATATTCAAACCATAACAAACAGGTAGCCAAACTAGTTTGGTGTCTTTAAATCACCTGATATATTCCCTTAAGATTCATTTTCTTCATCTCAGCTTATCCAGATGCTATATACTTTTCAAGGAAAATCAAGTTCAAATCTCCCATCATTCCCTGAGGTCCTGAGCTAGAAGTCATCTTGTCTCTCTCTTTATTCTATTGGTATTTCTCTTCAGTATAAGTGATGTTTAGTGCTTTCTGCATTCTATTAGAGAAACTAGACAGGACAGCCTTTAATAGTGTGAGCTTTGAAGCTTGACTACCTGGGTTTAAATTGTGATTCTGGTATTTACTGACCATGGACACTTTTCTTAATTGATCTCAGAATATATAGCTATAAATAAAGGGTAATGACAACAGCTACCCTTCAGGTTCTAATGAGGGTGATATGAATTAATATATGTGAAGTGTATAAAACAGTATCTGACACATAGTAAACACCCAATAAATACAGTTAGTATGTCATTGCTATTTTAGGTGTGTGCATGTGTGTGTGTATAGTATATAACTTAGTGTATATATTTATAAATAAAATTCAGCATTGGTCATTTTACTATAGGATCCTTGAAGGCACAATCCTCATTTGATCTGTGAAAAGCTACTTAATAAGAAATGGATGAATAAAAGAAACTATGACTATGCCTACTGTTGGCTACCATGAGTGCTAGAACTTCATTTTTAAAGGCAGCTTTAATTGTTCTATATTGTTAATATTTAAAAGATTTTAGCTCTTGAATGTAAATACTGAATCATTTTTCAAAAAGCTCTTTAAAGTCTTCAATTAAGTCTTCTTTAATACCTCATTCTTGAGGATAAACATACTACACTGAAAATTAAAAAGACATTTTGATTTCATAATGACCTCCTTAGAGAAATCAATTGACTTGCCATCCTGTTTCAACTAAACACAAGACGTTGAGCTTCCCTGAAACACTTTCGTAAAAGTAGTTCATTTTCCTTCATACACTCTGAGCAACATAGCAAATTACACAATGCTTTATAGATATGTTCATAAAATTAATAAAGTTGTTTAAAATGCATCGTATGTAGCAGTAGCACTGATGACAATGAGAAAGCTTCATTTTCTTTGATCTCCATCAGAACTTGGACAAGATCTGAATAATTTCAGGCCTTTATCTCCAAATGAGAATTGAAGAAGTTAGAAAGTGGGAACTCAGAAAAAGTCAAAGAATTTTATGCCACTTTCTCTTCCTCTCTTCATCTAGCTTCCAAGAATTCTTAAGAGTCAGTGGTCTTTGAGAGAAGAATGTCCAGGCTGAAAATGTTATTCCTTTCTGTGAATATGGAAATCTCTCCTTATCCTATTAGAAAATTCTGGAAGTATAAATTTGGGAGACAAAGAGTCTTCAGCATTGTATTTACAAATTATTAAAAAAAGAACTTAATCTTAGTGTCTCTCTTGTGCATTTTATAATTGTGATGATAAAACATTGGAGGTATTAGTCAAAGATTAATAATATTCAAAATAATTTAGGTTATCAGCATGCAATTTTCATTCCACATGAGGTCCATTTGCAGTTTACATGGTTTTCTAAATTACATTAAAATGAAATGTCAGAAAGTTCACATTTTTTCATGTTTAACAGCATCAATCTTTAAAGAAAAGTTATTGAACAAAGGTCTATGCATAAATCAGCCATTCCCTGTAGAGGTAAAGGAAGTCATTATACCTGGTTATGAAAGAGAGTTTCATGAATACAAGGGGGGGCATAAATCATTCCCCTCTGGAGATCATATTAGTCTAGATGGAAGAATGTCTATTTCCTGATAGTGAGAAAGGAACAAATTACTTTTGTTTGCTCCTGCATCTGTGGTTATCCTTGAGAAGTCTGTTAGCATGTTGACTATTCAATATTATTAATATTATGACTTAGAACTGTCTGAATCCTTATAAATGTAGCCTTTAAGTTTTCTTAAGCTTTCAGTTTTTCCTTTCTAATGTTTTTTCACCTCCAACACCTTTTAAAATACATCATTCTTTGGAAGTTACAGAAAGTTATTCTTTGCAGGAAGCAGCATTTTGCCTGCTCTCCTGAGCCAACTATGTTTCACCTCCATCCTTTGCTCCCAATTCAACAATTCAATATTGGATTCAGTTTAGGGCTATGACCCCAGATAGAATGAGACCTAGATATTTATGAGCCACTCAATCAGGCATTCTGCTCAATGATCTACTCCATAAATCCTATTTTTAGTTTTAAAGCAGTTTCACAAATGGTTGCAAAATGGTTGTACATTACATTTTTAAAATCTGAAATGAGTGGAGATAGCATTTTCTCCTATTATGGAAAAATGTTGATGTCCTGTTTTAGAGTAGAAAACAGTTGTCATTATTGAGATGTATTTTCCTTCCATCACTAAAATAAATTTTGATATTATGGCAATTTATACATAGTAGAAGAATGTACCTTTTAAGTGGATTCCCAAATGTGCCTTTTAAGGAGAACTGTTGAGAAGTGAGATCTCCTGTAGAATAGTGAAGAAGCATGAGAATACAAAGGTTGATATGATAGGGAATTATCTTTAAAGAGGAATGGATATTTGTGGGATTTGTGGAAAGAGGACAACAAGACCTAGCCAAGGAGGGAAAGGAATAAAACGAATGTGAATTCAGAGTCCTTTGGGCACCTAGAGGAAGGATAGAAAGCCATTCTGGTTAATTTTTGATACATAACAAAACAGTCCAAAACTTGATGGTTTAAAACAGTAACAGTTACTTGTTCCTCCACATGCTTCAACTCTTGGTCATTGCTCTGCCTCCTCTCATGAATACTAGCTGGTCTTGCCTCTTGGAGCAATTGAAGATATATCAGTATGCTGATATTTTTATTTAAACTTCTTTTCTACAATAGAACATAATTTTCCTTCTTTCTTGCAGCTGTAAAATACTCTGTCATTTAACAATTAAGATTAAATATCAATCACAACTAAGTATCTTCTCAAATAACAATATGGATGCCAAACATTTTACTTCCCTTTTTTATTTTCTTTCTCTACAGTTTGCCCCAAAGTATACTACTAATAACAGAGCCCATCTTTGCCAATAGATATTTAGACTATACCTGTGAATAATAATCGTATTTGCACAGCTTTACTATCTAATATGGGCATAGGTAACCTTAAGAAGGTCTTAGTGGTTCTCAGATTAGTCTATCTCCTTCAACTCTCTTTCCTTTCCCCACCCACTCTCCCATGCTTTGTATTTCATGTTCTTTTTAAGTGACTTTCAACTAGAAAATGCCTTTCTCATCTCTGTACCTGCCTCCAGGCTCTATCCATTTTATTCATCAAAAAATGCCCTTTCTGAATTCTTTCTCTCATTTAAAAGCCATTTATTAAAGTTAGACAAATGATAGAAATTAATTTCTTAAAGATCCAGAAACATTGTCTTGAGCAACAGGTGACAAGGATCCAGCAAAATGACATGTAAGCTAATATGGGTGAATCTTGGAGGTATTATGCTGAGTTCAATGATCCAGACACCAAAAAGTGATTCCACTTATATAAGGTGCCTAGAATAGTGAAATTCAGATAAACAGAAAGTTGAAGAGAGACTTCTAGGGGCTGGGGTTAGAAAAGTATGGGGGCTTCTTGTTTAATGTGTATCTGAGTTTTGGTCTGAGATGATGGGAAAGTTCTAAAGATGGATAATGATGGTTACACAACAGCATGAACGTAATTCATAACCATCTAACTATACTCTTAAAAATGGTTAAAATGGCAGATCCTGTGTTATGTATATTGATCATAATAAAAAGTGAAAAAGAAAACATGAGCTAACAGACAACTCCTTAAAGGATTTTCCTTATGGCAATAGTATGGTATCAGAGAGAAAAAATATCTTATTTACAGATCAGGAGATCTGAGTTCTGATTCTCACCATAAGCCTGGGTGACCTTTGGGTAGTCAGTGTTATTGGAGAACACAGGTTTGTATTCTTGAAAATGATGGAGCTATACAAAGGAAGTATTTCTCCAAGTTGTCCTACTCCCAGCACCATATTTACTTGGAAAGTTTATTAAAAATGCAGTATGTCAGAAGCTGACTCTCTAGGGATGGGCCAGGAATTTGCAGCACCCCCAGGTAGTTTCTATACACACTTAAATTTGAGAACCACTGGACTAAATGCTTGCTTAAGGCTCTTTCAGCTCTGAAATTTAATAGATTTTAATTCTACAAGGCAGATTGTGCTCAGGCAGAAGAAAGAAATGAAGAAAATAATAGACTTTCTGCTTGTGCTGACGCATTTTTCATTTGGTATCTCCATCTCCAAAGCCAAGCCGATCAGGAATAGTATTGTTTATTCCTCCCACTGTTTGGGGAGAGACATGAGGAAAAGCTAAGCCAGATGGTACCTAGGAAGATTTACATTACCACTTTCTTTCTTTTGCATTTGCATATTATATAAAACTGCCCATGCCTCCATCTGAGCCATGATCATTAATTTAATGTTATTATCTAATGGCTCATGACATTAAATTATAACTTTAGCCTAACATGACCAAATTACAGTATTAGAAAGTTTCTTTTAGGTCAGTTCCTCTAACTTTTCATTATGTTTCAGCCTTGATTTAGAGACTCTTCTCACTTTCATAAAAATGCATTTTGTTACATACGGCCTAGGTTATACACAATTTCTCAAAAACAGTTTGTCAAGAAAGGATGGAATGTTTTGTTTTGATTTGGAGAGTGTGTACATGCATTCATTTATAGTACTGAAATGGCTTCTGTCTGGGGCTATATATAAGATAAAATGTGAAGACTGGTAAGTTAGTTACCACCCACACTTGATTGAAAGTGAATGGTTTATCTAAGTATCCTTTAAAAGTATAACCCCTTTAGCTGCATTTTATTAATCAATGAAGTTCTATCCAAACTTATGACTTGAATAAATAATTGTGCATCTATAATTTTGTGTAGATTATTATCTTACATATTTATATTTTATATAGACTCAGGTAATAAAATACATCATTCTTTGTTAATTCAAGCAAAGATTTATTCTGCAGCAGGTTCTCATTGATATGATTTTACATTTTGAGACTTTTTTCCTCAAATATACATGTTTGCACATAAAATATTTGTTTTTCATGAGGTTAAAATATAAAATAGCTTACAAACAGAGAGAGAGGTATATTTGGAAGGAAGAGAGAGTAGAGGGGAGAGAAAGCAAGAAAGAAAAATATAAATTGCTTCTCTTCCTATTCTGCAAAATCTAATAAACCAAGGAAGAAAGGAGTAAATATTCTGGCTGGGCATGGTGGCACATGCCTGTAATCCCAGCTACTCAGGAGGCTGAGGCAGAAGTATTGTAAGTTCAAAGCCAGCCTTAGCAACTTAGTGAGGTCCTATCTCAAAATACAAAATAAAAGGGGCAGGCTGGGTGGTGGCTCAGTGGCAGAGCACTTGCCTAGCATGTGTGAGACACTGGGTTAAATCTTCAGCACCACATAAAAAATAAATAAATAAAGTTATAAAAATAAAAAGAAATATAAAGGGCTGGGGATGCAGTTCAGTGGTAAATCACTCCTGGGTTCCATCACCAGTAACAATGGGTCGGGGGAGAAACTACACTGACCCAGTAAAATAGCAGATATAGAAATGTGGTAGAGGGTGATGGGTGTACACAGTGGTTAAGTATTTCCCTAGCATGCACAAGACCCTGGATTTGATCCCTAGCACCAAAGGAAGGGAAAAAAATATAGTAGAAAATCCTCCCACTGCTTCATCAATGTGACACTAAAGGTCTGACACAAGTCATGACAGCATTTCAGCTCACTAAAATTCAGACAATTGACCTACCATGTGAGAATCTCAAAATGAGTTTAGGTGAGAGTATAGAAGTTGAAATCCAATAATATATGCAACAGTGATCCTGCCAAGATTGCACATTGAAAGCAAATTAGTCCTCTAATAGAGAAAGCAATTTGAAATTCATTCTCTGAACAGGTTTTCAAGAACATTCTTTTTTTTTTTTTTTTTTA
>NW_026000249.1:20103922-20160017 GCF_001458135.2 Marmota marmota marmota | reverse complement strand
TTTTTTTTTTTTTTTTTTTTTTTTTTTTACTTTTCTTTTTATAAAAAAGGAATGCCACCAAATAAACAAAATTCAGAAGATGAGGGGGAGAAATAAAAAAAACTAAGGTGGAATTCTGAGAAAATAAGTGTGACTGTGTGCACATTCTCTCTCTCTCTCTCTCTCTCTCTCTCTCTCTCACACACACACACACACACACACACACACTCAATGAGATAGTAGTTTGCCTACATGAGGTATCTGTTTGAGAAGTCCCATTGCTGTAGGTTGCTGAAGTGACTAATTCTCATGATGTGACTTATTTTCTTTTATATGGTATTGGAAAAGAAAATCAATTTATCCCCAATTTTTAAGGGCAGTGTTATATTCTGATTCTAATAAAATATATACTCTTCAAATAAGCAACTTCAGAGTTGGGTAAGACAAGATTGCTGACTCAAATGGCATGTTCCACTCTCTCTACTAGAAATTGCTCCATGTGTCTGTACTCACACACATTGCTGAAGGATTGTCTCCAATAAAATATCTTTTAATTCTTTAAAGACTCTGAGGACAGAAGGGGAAATTGGATTATTTATTTCTTAAATGGAGTAGCAGGCTAACCACTGACAATAATAATAATAATATAGAGCAATCATCTAGCACAGGTAAATATTGTGGTAAAAAATTATGTTCTGGAGAACTCAGGAATATAAGCAAGTACACAAACATTATTGTCATGTTCTGTAGTATATTTAGAGAAACTTATGTCCTTGTAGTAAATTTAATGATTAGTCCATTTATTCCCTTCTCTGCAGTCACAGCCTTAACTTTGCTTCCTTACTGCTGGCATGTTTTTTCCAACCTGTGGCTTTAGGACTTGAGCATGTGTTTTTCTTTAGCAAATGGCAAGTGAGTGGGCAATAGTGACCATTGACTACTTTTAAGCCTAGGCCTTAAAAGAAAAGCATGTGTTTTTTTTTTCTTTAAAAGGACATTTATTTACATTTTAAAAGAACATTTACATACAAAACATGACAGAATACTTCATAGGCCACTTTATACAATAAAATAGGCATTAAAAATATGTTTTGCAATCATAAACACCCAGGTGCACTAATGTCAGTCACACGGGTTTAAAGTTATGAATAAACAAACCATATTCATTTAGAAATAAGTCAAAAAAGCAAATGCATAAATGCATATCACTGTCACAGGTAATTGTGTGTACCCAGGTTTTTAGCTTTGTAACTGTGGTCATCTGAAATACCATAGAGGAACAATTGAACTCTTTTTTTTTTTTTTTTTTTGCAAACACACACTTCCTTTATTTTAAATTATTTTATTAGGGCTTTATAATTATACATATTAGGTGGGTCATCCCAATAAACTCATGCATGCATGGAAATTGATTTCAGTTCATGATCCCCCTTTCCTTCCCCATTTTCCCTCCCATTCTTTTCCCCTTCTCTTTCTTCTACTCTACTAGACTTCCTTTCACTTGTCTATTAGTTTGTATTTGATTGGTTCTTTTTTTTATTGGTTGTTCAAAACATTACAAAGCTCTTGACATACCATATTTCATACATTAGATTCAAGTGGGTTATGAACTCCCATTTTTACCCCCAAATACCTCACCAGCATTTATTGTTCTTCTTATTCTTGATCATTGCCATTTTAACTGGAGTGAGATAGAATCTTAGTGTAGTTTTGACTTGCATTTTCCTGATTGCCAGAGATGTTGAACCTTTTCTCATGTATTTTTGGATTTTTGAACTTCTTCTATTGAAAAGTTTCTGTTTAGTTCTTTGCCCACTTATTGATTGGATTATTTTTTGGAATGCTAAGTTTTTTGAGTTATTTGTATATTCTATATATTAATTCCCTATCAGGGAAGTAGCAAGCCAAGATTTTCTCCCATTCTATAGGTTCTCTATTCATGCTCTTAATTGTTTCATTAGCTGTGCAGAAACATTTTAGTTTAAAGGCATCCCATTTATTGATTGTTGGTTTTATTTCTTATGCTTTGGGTGTCTAGTTTAGGAAGTCTGTGCCAGCACCTGTATGATGCAGTGTTGACTCTGTTTTCTTCTGGCAGTTTTCTTCTAATCTAATTTTTAAGTCTTTGATCCATTTCGATTTGAGTTTGTGTAGATGAAAGATAGATGTCTAATTTAATTTCTACATATAGCTATCTAGTTTTCTGAGCACCATTTGTTTAAAAAAAAGGCTGTCTTTTCTCCAAGATGTATTTTTGGCACTTTTGTCAAATATCAGATGGCAATAGGTTTGTGAGTTTGTCTCTGGATCTTCTATTTTATTCCATTGATCTTCATGTCTATTTTGGTACCAGTAACATAACAGTATGTTCCTATTTGGACTTTTTACATATATATGAGAAGAACATGCCTGTCTATGCTGCTAGACTCAGGAAGAAAATGAGAGCCATATATAGCAAGGCTAGAGCAGTCGTGTACAACCAGAAGAAATGTTCTTTGAAGCCATTGAACTTTATGCTATATTATTGTGATAATAGCTAACTGAGACAATATAAACTTTTGTTTTCCCTAAACACATATAGAAAATTAATATCAGCCATCTTTATGGTAAAAATATAAAGCCTGTATTTTGTTTTAATAGTTCACTGTCAAATATAAATTTTCAAATAATCAGATGTTCCTTTGGTGATGCCACTATATTATACTTCTACATCATGAATACACTGTTTATTTATGTTAATTATTTGTAAATAACACTTGTACCATCAATCTTGAGTTGCTAGCACATTTCTGTACCAAGTTTTGGAAAAATGTATCAGCTACCCCTTATTCATTAAAGTAATAACATATTTTTTTATCTTTATTTATTTTTATGTGGTGCTGAGGATCGAACTCAGTGCCTCATACGTACAAAGGCAGGTGATCGACCACTGAGCTACAGCCCCAGCCCTAGCCCCAATAACTTATTTTATTTTAATGCATCATGCACTGCAAGGAGAAACTGGCTTTTGATTTTGGGAGAGAGATAAAAGTATTGAATACTGACACCTAATTTAACCTTCATGATGTTATAGGATTTTGATAATTGCTCTTGTGGTTTGTCTATATGTGAAAATCCTTTCCATTTTGCTACATAATATTAGAAATATGTGATAGATTTGTTATAAACATTTTGTTGTGAAATCATTAAAACTAAAACCATAGATCTAGTTAAATAAATGTGTACAAAACAATACTACTTAAAACAATATTATTAAGATAGTTTTTAAATGATACTTTTTGCATGGCTTTTGAATGACTCAGAATTTCTTTGTGTTTAGTTCTTGAATCTAAACCATATTATCTATATAAAAATAAATATAAGCTCAAGATAATCAAGCAGTATATTTGCCTTGACAACAATCTTTATGTATTCAGATTTCATTTAATATTAAGCTTCTCCATTTTGAACTGATATTTCTTTACCTATCTAAAATTGGGGAAATGACACAAGACAATACTTTTAACTGACTCTGCTACTTTAGCCAAATTAAATTTGAGCTTTTCAAAAGACATTGCCTAGTTAATTCAAAGAGACATTTGAAATGATTACTGTAAATATCTTTTTCCCCATATTTTTAGTGGTGCATTATAATTGAATGTAATGGTGGGAATTGTTGACCCACATATTTGTACAAGTGCACAGTATAACAACTATAATTTGATCAGTATTCCCCAATATTTCCCCTTTCCCTCCCATTGTCCCTCCCCCTGGTCTCTTTCCTCTACTGATTCCCCTTTTATTTTCATGAGATCCTCCCCACCTTTCTTTTCCTTTTTCATCTTTCACTTCCACACATGAGAGAAAACATAGAACCATTGAACTTCTAAGTTTGGCTTATTTCACTTAACATGATGGTCTCCAGGTCCATCCATTTTCCTGCAAATGACATAATTTCATTGTTCTTTATGGCTGAATAAAACTTCATTGTGTATGTATAGTAATACATGCATACCCATGTTTACAGCAGTGCAATTCAAAATAGGCAAACAGTATATATTTTAAATTAATTAATGTCATAAACTGTTGCCAGATGAGTTAGGTAGAGTTGTGATTTTTATTGATCCCAGGAGAAGATACACTGTAATCTAAAATGTCCACAAGTGTGATTGCTCAAAACTATAGGAGATTGGTCCTCTGCAAGGACCAATTTTTTTTTTTATTTCTTGAGAAGTTTCTTTCCAGTGTCTAAAGCAACTGCAGCCTGATTTCTATATAGTTCTAGTTATGGTTATTACTATATGATTCAGTATCTGTACTGTAGTCTAAAGAGTAAATGGAGTGTATGTTCTGGATAAAGCACTTGAGGAACAAAAGGAAGTTTGATGTGAACCTGCATATCCAACATTATTGTTTGAATTTTCTGGAAGAGAAGGTCACATGATATGTCTTGCTGCTTCTTGTTCCATGTCATAAGTGTTATTCCTGTAGAAGAGGAGTAGACAGTGGGAAGAAAATGAAATCTGCCAATACTGTGAATATATAAATAATAAAAATGGCAGAAGGACTGATTAATTCTGAATCATTTTTATAAAATGACTGGAGCCGTGAAAATGCTCAGTCTGCACGGCTGATTGGGAAATGTATGCAATCTGTTGATTCAGAATTCATTTATGAATGCTCTCTTCCAGAGATTTATGTACCAGAGTTCTTAAAAATATTTTCACCCACATGAAAAAACAAAATTACAGACCTGGGAGATTCCCATTTAAAATGGAAGAAAGTGTTTTCCCACCTTAAGAACAACTTTCAAACAGATGACTGATACAAATGAATCAAAGGCAGTTTTGTTTTATAAAATAGTTCCAATCAATATATACTTATTGTTTGGGAAAATAAAAAGCTAGATTATTTGATTCTTAATAGAAAATTTAGTAAATATAAGTGAAAGCTATAGATTTTAGTTTGGGGATCCTATGAAGAGGAGGAATAGATTCATCATTGGTCTTTTAATCTCAAGTAGGGTGTGTTACCTGTGTTGTGAGCAATATGTAGAATATTATAACAAGAGAAGTCCTTTTTGCTAACTCTAATCAGTAACCATTGTGCACTGTATGTTATTTATGTTTCTTTCTGATTTGTAGACAAAAATATGACAGAATTTTTGTAATTTGTAAATGATATAGGTTTCATAAACTAACCCCAATAGGTTAGTTTATGAAACCTATATCATTTACAAAATCAGTTTTATTTGTATGTTCATTTCAATATTTCTTTAAGTTACTGAAACCAAGCAACATCCTTTGCTTTTAGTTTTGTTAAAGCAAATTTTGTTTTCTGAAGTTGCTTCTTCAAAAAACTAAATCAATAACATTCAACTAGTAGAGTGTCTAATCTCTTTTCAGTATTTGTTTCTCAACTATGCTGATTTTAGTTCAGAACAACTTAAGTACAAATTTATTGAACAGATTTAGGTCTGTATTTTAAATTTGTTTTCTAAACAATATTAGAATACCCAAATTACTTGTGCTAGATATTACCACATTCATTGTTTACTTTAAGATCCCAATTGATACATTCAATTCACAGTATTTAAAATTGATTCATTTTTTATTTATATATGACAGTAGAATGCATTACAATTCTTATTACACATATAGAGCACAATTTTTCATATCTCTGGTTGTATAAAAAGTATATTCACACTAATTCATCTTTATACTTGTACTTTGAATAATAATGATCATCACATTCCACCATCATTTATAACCCCATTCCCCCTCCCTTACCCTCCAACCCCTCTGCCCTGTCTAGAGTTCATCTATGAACTCTATTCCCTCTCTCTATCCCACTATGAATCGTCCTCCTTATATCAAAGAAAACATTTGGCATTTGATTTTCAGGGACTGGCTAACTTCACTTAGCATTATCTTCTCTAACTCCATCCACTTACCTGCAAATCCCATGATCTTATTCTCTTTTATTGCTGAGTAATATTCCATTGTGTATATATGCCACATTTTTTATCCATTCATCTATTGAAGGGCATCCAGGTTGGTCCCACAGTTTAGCTATTGTGAATTGTGCTGCTATAAACATTGATGTGGCTGTGTCCCTGTAGTATGCTGTTTTTAAGTCCTTTGGGTTTAGACCAAGGAGAGGGACAGCTGGTTCAAATGGTGGTTCCATTCCCAATTTTCCAGGAATTCTCCATACTTCTTTCCATATTAGCTGCACAAATTTACAGTCCCACCAAACCAATGTAGGAGTGGACCTGTTTACCCACAGTTAATAAATTAATATTTTAAAAAATTGAAAGTATTGCATATTCTCTTTTATCCAGAAAAAAAATTCTTAACAATCAAATAAGATGTAACTTTTCAATCAAAAAAAATATGAGCTAGGTATCTTTCTCCTAATATTTATAATGGAATCTAGCAATCATTTTCTTAAGTTTACTGGCACATTTCTTGGTGTTCTTTGAATTCAGTCAGTGTACTCACATTCAGAGGATACTTTAATCTTGTTAAAATCTCAAAGTAATGGGAATGATGAAATACATAACAACCTCACAGTTTCTTATGAAAACCCTTGTTTACTAAAGGACATAGGTTAGTAGAACATGGTCAGAAAATCAAAATTTAGTCAACCAACTCTCCTCCACATCTACAAGCTACTACATAGGTTTGAAGTCATACAGAGTTATACAAAAGTACCTAGTGCCCTTGACTAAGAGGGACATCCTAACAACTTCCTTATTTTTATCTGCCCATATTTGTGCTTTTCCTCATTTCTCATTAAAATTTCTTGAATATAGTCCAAGCAAAGTATTCATTAGTCATTATCGTTTAACTAATCTTAGCATTAATATATGCCCAATTAATTTAAGCAGTTAAAAACAGAAGTTTTAGTCTCCTGACATAAATGATTTCCTTAGAAGAAACCTGCTGAAAATCTCCTAAAATGCAACTTTTATTAAGAACTATGCATTAGTATCACCTATAGCTGCCAGAGTTTGACAGGAACCAGATTTGATGATGCCCAGGGGACCTCAATCTCTCAACTCATTTTTCCCCTGTATGGTCTCTTTAATTGCATTATTAATAACTATTTAAAGCTACAACTGATGAACTAGTCAAGTATTTAAACTTTGAAGAGAAAAATCAACCCATTACAACCCTCTTTTTAACCTTTAATACCTAAAATGTATATACCTGTTTGGTACATAGGGAAATGAGCACCACTTTGGTCCTAAGTCTGCATGGAATGTGCATCTTCCATCCTATTGAGATGACTCCTTAGACAAGGGGAAGAATTCATGTACTTCAGATTTACTCATAATATGACAATAGCTGCTAGTCAATTGTCTTGAACTTTAATTAGATATGTTCTTCCCCTGAAGCTTGGAACCACAGTATCCATGGACCATAGACTCACTCAGCTGAAAATGAAATCTTGGGGAAATAATTGAAACCCCTTATCAGATGAGGAAAAAAATTAGGTTCATGGAAGTAGTCATTTTAAAACACATCAATCTAATCTCCCCTGATGTAAAACAGAGTTACTATTTTTCAATAATTTTGATGTTAAGAAATTATGTCATACCTTCCTCTCTTTGTCTCCTACACTCTTCCCAGATTACTAGTGAGGAGAGCTGTCATTCAAATTCAGTGACTACCTAAGAAGCAGAGGAAGCATTTGAAGAGGCCCATGCAGTTGAAACTCTGCCAGCAAAACCTTATCTCCTAACTTCTCAAATTAGCTCTTGGTTGCTGAAAGTGAAGCATAGCTTCAACCCTTTAGCAGTAAGCATGGGTAAGGAGGAATCTATAGACATGACTAAAAACAAGAGAGGGCCAGTTTTACCATTGTCTGTAACATAAGTAATAGAAATGCCAAAAGGTACCTTATCACTCACTTGTCCTTTTCAATACAAGAACCTCATTCTGTTTCTGTACAAAAAGATTGGTTTGAGAATCCAATTTTGTTTTAAACTTGAGCTTAGCATTTTGGAACTATTCCAAAGACCACAGAATTCACAGTCATTAGCATATCACAGCAGGCTCCTTTCAAATATTGCAGGTTTCAAGTTTGTTTGAAAACCTGGAAATATGACCTAGTAAATTAAACTTGACCAGTACTTCACTTTCTTTTCAAATTCTAACCCTTGCCCCTAGCCAATTATCATTACCTGATACTGGTAGCTGGCATGAATATAAACTTTGTAATGAGAATTAGATTTCAAATTCAATCTTTTCTTCTTCTACTTGATAGTTATCAACTCAGCAGAACTTTTCTAGATTGTATTGTTTAAAGCTCACATTTGAGCTCATCTTGGGTATCAGTCCATTTTTCTTCATAATAAACAATGAGAAATTTTAATTTCAGTGACCAGTAACAATAAATATTTATTTATTCATGGGTCTGTGCTCTGGTATAGTGTGGCCAATCTTGGCTTACCTATCTCCAGCTTGCAGGTCCAGTTTGTGTCTAAAGCACATATTTTATTCT
The DNA here is from genome assembly GCF_001458135.2 of Marmota marmota marmota. NCBI lineage: Eukaryota > Metazoa > Chordata > Mammalia > Rodentia > Sciuridae > Marmota > Marmota marmota. The sequence continues at coordinate 20,151,548 of NW_026000249.1, read as the reverse complement.
GAGATTCAGGATAAAGGGGCATTATCTACTCAGGGTATGATCTTCTCCTGGTAATGACAGAGTGCATTTCAAGTCTCTGCTCTTGTCACATTTGTTTATATCCCACTGGACAAAGTATGTCTCCTAGCCAAGCCCAAAGCCCAGGGGTAGTGAAATACTCTCCAACTAGATGAGGCCAAGGCAGAAGTGTGATTGCATAATGTTATTAAGAAGATGAAATATTGAGAACAATAATTCAGTCTAGTATGCTGTCTATTAGAAGTAGGTCAAACAAGTTATTTAAAATAGAAGGCTTACAGACATTATGGTTGCAGAAAGGAAAACAGGATCCCTCTAACTATGCTTTCATTACCTACCCTAATCTTTCAAGTTATACTGAAATGTAGAGACATCCATCAGCCAGGAATAATGGCTTCTCCTTTGCGATTCATAATGTGAAATATGCAGCATCTTATTTTAGTAGTAGCCAAAATAACCCTTTTCTTCAATTTGGGAATGCAAATGTTCATGTGTTAATTTTCAATTAAGAATTCTATACTTATTATCTGCTTGACAGCCCTTCCGTATGACAGTCATTCCATGAGACTATTAATATTGGATTTTGACCTAAATTTGAAAGGAACACCCCAATTTTAAGTGTCATTATAGCAGTGCTTTTTACAACCTGTTCATGTCTGATTAAGAAAATAAAAAATAAACAACTCTTCATTTTGACTGACACAAGCATGTTAATAAAAATGACTTCCTTTGGATAGCAGAAATATTAGAAGTTTTAAAGTTGCCTTAAAAGGAAACTGGGAGAAAGGAGCCAATGAATTGATTTCAAATAAAACAAAAGCAAGTAAACAAAGCATTTGCCAGCATTTCTGAGGAAAGGTGATATCTAGGCATGATAAAGATTGTGGAAGTTCATTGCCTTATGGGTTATGAATATGAAGGCCAAGGAGCAAAGTGTTCCTTTGTGAAGTACTATAACTGCTTGGCATGGCATTATTGTAAAAAGAAGGCACCAGAAGTAAAACAAGCAGCACTAAAGTTAAAAAGCTTACTTGTAAACATCATCTAAGGCAACATAAGCCAGTCCTATAAAAATAGCATAGTGCCTTTCTTTATATATGGGCCTGGAGTATATTAAAATAAGTCCATTTGTGTGTCCACCGACAGCTAATTTGATGATTTTTTATAGGAAAAACATCCTCTAAAGTATCATACCATGCTGCTTTAATGCTTTTTTCTTTTTATAAGGCATTGCCAGTCCCAATAGTAAGAAAGATATAATATTTTTGTACATATGAGGTGGTTAATTGCTTCTTCGAATATGTTTGTGATATAGGTGTCACTTCTAAAATATTATCTTAATATTTTGCAATGTTTGGGTAAACTTAATATTACCTTGTTTCCCTTTTTTGCCCTTAAATTATAGTTTTGTAGTGCACACTCTGTGTCTCAGTATTGGTGTTGTTCATAAAAGCATAAATTCTTACAGGGAATTGCTCTCAAGCTCCCCTAAACTTTAAGAGAGAGATTTGTAGCTGCAGCTCAGTCCCAGGCAGAGGGAGTGGAAGTAAGGCTAATTTTATACTTGTAACTCAAAAAGTTTGTACTTCATGTTTCTTTACAGAGTAGATTTTTAATTGATTCCAAACTAGGAATACTTACAGGTGACCAGAGATTTTTGAATAGGCAGTTTTATAATGGATTATTGAGACTATCTATGATCAGGTATATAAACAATGGCTAAATCTGATACTCCAATATGATGACTTATACACCAATGTAATATATTATTATTAATACATTGAAAATGTATTTACAACATATATAATGCACAGATAATATAGTACAGTCTTATCAATTTTGTTTGGAGTTCAATAACATCAAGTGGTTTTGTGTTAGGACATGTACCTATGCTTAGTCTGAAATTTTGATAGTTTATGCTGAATACCACCAACTTCCGTGTAACACCTACAGTTTACTGACCTCCTTTACATCCATTAACTCAATATTATAATAACTCTGTGAAGTGTAGAATCCTTGTCCTGTTCCAAGGTTTTACTTGAGGTCCCTCTGTGTTGGTATCTCAGTCAGGGTCCCAATAGGAAGTAGATGGTATATTTAAATTAGCCTAATTTGAGGGGTATTTATTTACAAGGTACCAAATATTCAAGAATGTGCATGGTTTAGGGAAATCACAGAGGATAGCATAAGACCCTAGGGTTATTAGCAGCAGAGCTGTCACTTCTCCCACACATGAGATGATAAGAGAAAGAAAGATTCCTCAGAACCCAGAAAAAAAGAAATCATGCAGGTCTTTCTGCCTTGGGAGGAGCAGTGATCTTCTGTCAAGGGACAAAATTTGCCTTGAAAGGATACTTAGGGAAGGGGAACAAGGGAATTCAATACCTTAACCTCAGTCTCTGGCTTATTTGCAGTTGTTTACGTTCCCTCTGTAGTCAAACCCAAACAGAAAATCATTGTTCAAAGAGTCCACTGATAAAATCCTACAAGTCATACAAAAAAGTGGAGAAAGGGGAGGAAGTGTATCTATAGAGACAAAAAATATATAACTGGCATTGCTGGTTTTGTTGTATATTTATGCATAATACAAGAACTCTAAGAAACATAATAAGAGGTCTGTTTTTATAAATAATTTCAGTGACCCCATAATAATGCTCTTTCTTAAATTGTTTAATTTCCTTGAATTGGTTCAGAAATATAACTCTGCATTTACAACTTCTATTCTTAGATTGATATCCATTCACCCATCAATGGAGTACCTACACTTTGCTGGTTAATTACTATGCAAAGTAGTTCATCAGGTATAGAAATAAACCTGATCTCAAAGACCTACATTCTACTGCAAAAAATAACCATATTTGATTGTGAGATTTTAAAATGATCTCATGTGATATACTAATGAGTTGATTAGATGATTCAGCAATTATTTTTTATGAACCCATAGTATTTTCAGTATAGCCACTTGAGTGAGCCTGTAATTTTTAAAGTAACTTCACCATTTTTATGTCAAAATTGTGTATACTTAATAAAAGTTTGTTAAACAAAACATAAATAAGTAGATTTTATTAAAACACTATAGCTTTACAAATTGTCTATCTAATCATAGTTTCCCTATCAGTAGGGAAGAAATAAGTTTCTCCTTGAAATTTAAATATATTCTGCCTAAATAATTCCCTTTATTTCCTTCTTTAGCAGTATTTAGTCCTTCAAAAATATTTATTGAGTATCTAATACATACTTAACACTATGCCAGGTGCTATGAAGGGTTCCTAGGAAATAGAATGAACTTCTAATTCTTTGAAGTTCCAATTAAATAGCCCAAAGTTAAACCAATTTGGAGGGAACATTATGCCTTTGAGACTCTAGTTTTCTCTTGATTAGAAAGTATTAAACATTTTCAGTAACTAAACAGATTAAGGGGAATTCAAGGATGCCTCTCACCAGTAAATTTGGATTAGTCTGGCAAATTTAAGACCTTAAATGGAATTTTTTAATAATTAAAAGAAGAGAGAGAGAATGATAATTACCACATTTCTAGAATCTGTGTTTACCACTCAAACTTCTTAATCATTTCCTAAGTATATCTGGTGATCAGGGTTTTATAACTTAAGAAAATTTTTCTGTACATCCTGTAAACCTCTTCCTTTAAAAAGCTCTTCAATTTTGTTTTTGTTAAAAGTTAAAAGCCTCCATGAAAATGAGACAAAAGTCAGTGAAAACTGTAGCAATAAAAATCAGATGTGATTTTCTCTTGAATAACATCTGCTTTTTATGATCCTTTCATGTTAAACTTTATAAGAACTTATTATGAAAAGCTTTATTGACAGTTAAATCCTATTTTTAAAAGGGTTTATTTTTCCCCTAGTGGTAAGAGTTCTTTTCTTTTCTCAGATTTAACTAGTTGCAGATATTTCTTAGCTACATTCAAACCATGTAAAGAATAATTTCTGATCACCTGCATATAATTTTTAGCTCCTAAAAAGCAATTTGCTTATTATCAATACTATGTGATGGCATTGGTATAAAAGCATTTCCTTATTCTTCTTTATTATTTTTCGTTTTAGTCTGTAGTTGTTAAATAAGACCATTGTTGTTTTTTAATTTTTTAGTTGTTGATAGACCTTTATTTTATTCACTTATTCATATGTGGTACTGAGAATTGAGCCCAGTGCCTCACACATGTCAGGTAAACACTCTATCACTGAGCCACAATCCCAGCCCTCATTAAATGTTTTTGCTAGTTTCATTTCCTGTTTAATTAGATGGGATCTCAATTCAGTAAGGTCTTATGCTCTTTAAAGCAAGCAATTGAAATCCAAATCTTGAGTAGTTTATCATGGGAGTTTAACATAAAGGAAACACATACACATTTGAGTAGCTTGCCATCTCAAATTTCACTTTAATAATTTATTTCATGTAACAACTTATGTATTATAATGGTCAGTATGTACATATTGACTCATGTCTTCTTGGACAATTCTACCTCCACTCCACACTTTAGTTACAGTCACGCTTAGTTAAAGGAAGGAGTAATAACTAAAACAGCTCTTCAAAGTAATGAGAAAAAAAAAAACCCAAAACACAATCATCATGTCTTAGACCACACCAAAACCTTTCTGATATATTATGTGATATTAACAGATCCTCCTTTATGATAGGACCAGTTACCAGAAATAAAATGATTCTATGGAATTATATAGTGGTATCTACCTTTACACATTCTACTACTACTTCAAGGCCCACCTTAAATTCCTCTTCATAGAATGTTTCACATTAATTTCAGCCAGCATTGATTTCTCTCTCTCTCTTTTAATTCATTTTGCACAGTTGAATTAGGAAACCAGGAATTGGAAAACCAGAAGAGTTTATTAACTAAGAAGCAGCAAGGGAAGAGTTTCATCAAAAGTCCAATCTAAAATGGACTACCATGGACTCCATATTGATTATAGTTGAAGATTAAATTTTATATTTCCAACCTATTAGAAACTCCTCTGGGGAAGACTCTTCTATTCCCCAAGTTGCCTAGCTGAGTGCACAGCATACATGCCAGTTGGAAATTGATTATTTATAAGCAAACTAAATCTTAACACATAATTATCAAAATTTCAAATTCTAAAGTTCAAAGTATCCATCTAGCACTCTTCAGTGTGCCTAACACATAGTGGGATCTCAATATTTGTAGAATGAATGCATGAATGATCTACAGACAGTACTTTATAATGAAATATCTTTCCCACTAAGTTGTTCTACAACTTCAAAAAACATAGTCCTTGAGGCAAAGAACTGCATATTATACATCATCTATATTCTTTTCACACTATATCAATTCCTCTTTTAGCATGCAAATGAATTGCCTGGAAGCTTGTTATAACACAAATTACTTGACCCCCCCACCCACACCTATAGATTCTGATTCCATAGGTCCCAGATGATGTTAGTCCTACCACTGACACACTTACTGCACACTTAGAGCAATAAGCTTCTAGGGTGTTAAATGTATGAACGTGCACTAAATGGAGTATGTGCTTGTTTGCAGGCTAAGTAATAAATGTTCTCAGTTATAGAACTTTGAAACTGGCAAGAACCTGTTCTATCATCTAATCCATGGAGGGAAGATATTTATATTCTATATACTATTAGTGCTCAATTGCATTTAACTTACCAGTGCCCTCAGAATTCTCAGGAGAGCTGTAGCACAATCACTCCAGGTAAAACTACTCTATGCTTAATCTAATCTCATCCCATTAACTAAAGATGAAAAAACTGAGGTTCAGAGACTTTAAGTCTCTTGACAAAGATTCCCTTTTTTAGGTCTTCTCAATTCTTGTTCAGCTTTTGGCATCTGCATAAAAATTTCTTAACATATACTGAAGTAGCTTCTATCAAATTTGAGTGTCCATAATATGCTAAACAGAGAATTTCATTCCAATATCACGAACTTTCCTCATGCCTTATTCATCATTCCTTGAAATTTTCCCCAAGTTTATGCCAGTAAAAGTTAAATAACTTCATAACCTTCTTTATATAAATCTTAGACTAGCTTACTAAAATGCATTGCAAACTTTTTGTTGTTTCTTAGATGATTTTAATTATGTATGTTTCTTTAGTAGTATGTCTTCTCTACTTCATCAATATTATGTTATGTTAGCTGTAAGTACAAAGTAATTGAGAACAAACTATGACAAATTTAACTAAGCCCCCCCCCAAAAAAGAAGAAAGCAAATACTTGTGATTTGAGCTTTTTTTCAGTCCTTGAAACTTTGAGAATATCTGTCTTTATTAACTTTTGCTTTTTGCTGATGGTTTCTCTCATTTTATTATGGCTCATAGCACTGTAAATTAATTTAACATGAAAGGATAAAAATGTTGCTTCTGAAATGTTTCTCATTAAATTATGGAAAAATATTACAATAAATAAAAGAAAGGAATGCCTCTGGTACCAGCTTCTGTTTGCTCAATTATTGCAGTACCAAAAGTGAATTATTACACAGTTAACTTAGAGGCACTATTATTGCCATTATATTATAAAATAGATGAGTTTCAATCTTTAAAAAATGGTACAGCATAGGTCCTTTGAAAGTGAAATACCTTTGTTTTTCTCTTATGCTTAATTTAAATGCACACTGACCCCAAGGTTGAGGTTTTGTTTGTTTGTTTATCATTCTTGCTAATGATGGGCCCAATGTTATATTAAGAACTACAAAGTAAATTTCAGCCAATTACTTTATTCAGGGGAATCATTAAATGGAAGTACCTCTGAAATTTTGGAAGGAATGTACTACTAATTAGCTGAAAGCACTACTCAATATCCTCTCTATGGTTAAATCTCTCTAGTGTACTTTTAATTGAAGACAGCCTCTGCAAAAGAAGTGAGAAGTTACCATTTATTGGTACTTGTTAGGATGGAATCAAAGGTGGGAAAGACATTGATCTAATTCCCTCCCTCTGTCCCCCTTCACAAAGAATAGTACTTAATTGATTGAAAGCATATGGGGAAGAAAGGGTTATAATGTATTTACCGTGAACCAAAACAGTTGTTCTCAAGTGAAAAATGGAAACAACTTGAGTCCTCACAATTAGATAGATATCCTTTTATATGAAATTAAATGCAATGTTTACAAAATCTTCTAGAATTAACTTATGTGAGTTTATGTCTACATATTCTAAATACACTTTTAATAGTGAAAAAATATTTGAATAATTTCTTTCTCATAGTATTTAAACCATTAAAGAACATAATACCTACTAAGTGCAAAGCTCTATGGTATGCCCTGGAGGGTATGGCAATCCCACTCAGGTTCTACCTTTATATGATAAGGCACAAGAAAATAATTAAAGTGCAATGGAGAAATGATACATCTCACCAAAGGTTAACTAATGAGAATAGTATGAAAATTCTTGTTTTGGAGAATGTATTGGAAATATAATGGAAGATTTTCAGATTAGATTAAGATGCTCAGTAAATAAACTGTCAGTGCTACCACATAGCTTCAATTATCAGCTTTCAAGGTCTTTAGAATCCTGTATTATGTAATACATTAAGTGTCCAAACTGTATTTTTCATGACTCAGAAAGAATTACACACTGTTATGTCACCTCTAAATAATTTATATAAGATTAATTAAGCCTATATTATGGACATCCAGGAGCCTCACTTTTTCATCCAGAAGTCAGAATGGCTGCCTCTAGATTGATTATGCTGAGTTTGTTAGAGAGGGTGTAACTCTGAGCTAGTTGGTGAGTTGCAGTGGTTCTCAACATGAGGGGATAATCTTCCCCCACCCCTAAGGGACATTAAGCAACATCTGGAGGCACTTTAATTGTCATAGCTAAATCGAGAATACAACTACAGTCTAGTAGGTAGAGGTCAGGTATGCTGCAAAATATTCTACAACACACAAGCTAGCACTCCACAACAGGTCAGAATGCCTGTAGTACTGAAGTTGAAAAGCCCTAGTCTCATGTAGTCTTTACTTACCACTCCTGAACTTTTACCTTTCATAGGAATCTCAAAAAGTCCTAGGGGCTGGTAGCATAGCTTAGTGGCAGAGCACTTGTTTGGCATGCATGAAACCCTGGTTTCAATGAGCACCACCAAAAAAATGGGGGGAGAAAGCTCTAGAATAAAAAAAAAAAACAAAACATTCAGTCATTTTTGCTTGGTGTAAATGGCTCAAATTATTTAGTATGTTTAATTTATCATAATTTATAAAACATTTATAATATATTGTTTAAATAGTCAAATTTCATATTAGTTTGAATTACTATATTATTTAAGATGTTATAACATTCATTTAATATGCCTTATGATAATGTCCATTATATAGAGACAATGTTTCACTTTTTTTCATTTTAGCTATGGTTTTAACTCTAGTTATATAAGGAAAAGTCTGAATTAACAATATATTTTTTAATTATATGCTTGGTTTAGGAACTAAATACACATGAAAATGTGGACTTCAATTTAATTATTACTAAAAATTGGCTTTTTTTTTCCTTTTCATTCTGTTAATAAGAGAGGTTCAAGTTGACATTTTCAAGCACAACTTCACAAATTACATTTTGAACAAGAGTTGAACATATTTTCATCCTGAGATTTTGGTTTTATTGATGTTCTCTGGTGCTTGGGTATCAGAATTCCTAAAAGGTGCTGAACTGAGTCTAATGCACAGCAAATTTTGAGAGTCTTTATTTTTGTGTACTGTCCCAGTTAGAAGATTCTATAACTAGACAGCCTGAATTCATACCCAACCAACTCTTCAAATCCTCCAACTCTTTACCAGCTACCATTATAAACCTGGGCAAAATTATTTATACTATGTGCCAAAAATCCTTATAAAATGAGAGTAATAAACTTTTCTATTTTTATCTTAAATATGCATTTTAAAAATCATCTTAAGGAAAATATGCAGAATTATGATCATTTATAATTTCCTCATTGACTTTATATGTTTCAGCATCAATATTACTCATGTCCTGTCTTTAATCAGTGATCCAAATATAAATTAGAAGAATGACAATTTAAAACTGTTATGAGGGTCAAAACTTTTTTATTACATTTTTATTTTTTCTTTTTAATTATACATGACAGAATCTATTTTGATATATTTGTACAAACATGGAATATATCTTATTCTAATTAGGATCCCAGTCTTGTGGATGCACATGGTGTTGAGATTCACTGTATGTATTCATATATGTACTAAGAGAGTGATGTCAGATTCATTTCACTGTCTTTTCTATTCCTATCCAATGTTAAGTAATTAATCCAACTGAGTAATTGAATCATATGTACACATCTTTAATCCTCACATATCAGTATATTTGGAATTGTATTTTAAAGTTATATATGCATTTTCCTGGAATAGATATAACTACCATTAATAATTGAACACCCAGAACATTTTTTGCAAACCCCAGGGAAATTTCATGAAAATCAATTGAGAAAGACCCTACTCATAAAGTCTTATAAGTCAGATCACAGTGGACAGAATCAACAAATAGCAATGAGGAAGCTTAATAAAATATAAGATGGGCATACATAAATTAATTTAAACCATAGGTACAATTATATAATAGCCAAAAAAAAGTTTTAAGTAATCCTTTCTATACACTCAATCAAAATAGTTGCACTTAGAAGACAAATATTTAGTTTGGTGGCTAGATGATTTTGTATTATTCCATCACTTATTTTTATATGCATACTATTTTTCAAGGTTAATCTTTCTTTAGAAATTGTCTCTAATTAAAAGTTAACTTCATTATTAAATCATTGAGAAATGGCAGTCATCAGTTTCCAAGACTCACTGAGATACTTCTAAGTTCCAGATAAACATGTTTAAACTGGACATACTGTCAAATTCACTGTCCCTAATACTTGGCAATACTAATATTACCTCAGTGAGTGAACTAGAATATGCTTATGTCAGGCACTGGAGTAATCTTTGATAGTACAAAGAATAATAAGACTTGAGTTGGCTTCAGCCATGTTGCCAGGAATTCACATTCTAGTTTGGGAGAGGGAGGGGAAATTCAGTAAGATAAGTATATACAAGGCACAATGCTGTTATAGAATATGGTGTGAATAACTGCCCAATGGGATCAGGCAAGGCTTTTTTGGAGGAGGTGACATTTCAGCAAGGTTTGAAAGACTGTGTAGAAATTTTTGGGTGAGTTAAACTCCTTGGAAAGAATTACTTCAATAGAAATTGGCAGAAAACCAGAAATCATTATCTGTCAGTTTATTCAGTCGGCTGTGCTCTTCAGAAAAAAAAAATTCAGAAATATAATTTTAAAAATTGAATCTATTCTACTGTCTCTTAAGATGAGTTAATTTAAGGAGGAAATTAAATATAATGAGAGAGATTCTCCCCAGGGGTAAAATGCTTTTGATTGTTTGCTTGTGTTTCATTATTTTCTGCCAAAAATATATTATGCATAAACTTTATGATTAAGAATTCAGATTATTACATTTCTAAATTGGTAATGCCACTTATTGTATCATATATTAATCATAAAAATGCTTATCTTGCTGACTTTAACAAGCTTAAATGACCAAAATGCAAAAATAACATATCATATTACACTGTAGTAGATTTGTTAAACTAAACCAAAATCATGGTGCATGAAAAATAGGTCTCTAATTCCAAACACCCACACCATAGAATCTCTCTGTGATTTTTTCATTTCAAGCCAGAGAAAATTGTCTGAAAAATTGTTGGCTTATAAAATAATAGCTAAAATATCTATAAAGCTATTCTTGTTCTCTTTATTTTTCTAGAAATATAATGTGAGCCACATATATAGTCTAAAATTTTCTAGTAAACACATTTTTAAAAGTAAAAATAAAGTAGTGAAATTAATTTCTATAATATGACATATTTTATTCTTCTTTCCATATTAAGTTTTTAAAATGCAGAATTTTTTTTCTCTCTCCCCTTACCCCTTTCTCTTGGTACTGACTGAGATTAAACCCAGGGGTACTTAACCACATCCACAGTCTTTTTTTTTAAGACAGGACCTCACTAAGTTGCTGAGGCTGGCCTCAAACTTGCAATCCTTTTGCTCAGCCCCTCATGTCTGGGATTACAGACATGTAGCACCATGCCTAACTAGTATGTTTCTTCTTACAGTGCAACTCAATTCAGACCAACCACATTTAAACTTCTCTATAGACATAATTAGAAAGTACAAATTCTGGAGATCCAAGTTAATCCAACAAGGAAAAGGACTTCTTGTCTTTCAGTAAGTCACTTTTCACTGCTAACCTTGGGAGCTTTTCCGTACAGAGTCTACAGAGTTTAAATGTTCTATCTTAACATCTCTGTGGGCTTCAGTTTTAATGCCATAGTACTCCTCAGGAATAATAGATGTTCTTTTTTCAGAATACCCTGAAAGATCAATTAGAAGTTTATGATGCACATAATGCAAGATACAGTTCATCTTCCAAGCCCGTTGTAGAAGCACAAAAACTATATTCATTTATCACTTCTGAGATCATATTACCTGAGTATGCTTTTGTTTGAGTACTGGTGATATTGTGGGAACTTCGTAAAAATAAAACTTTCTTTAAGAACAAGATAGTAGACTAAAATTAATACTACAAAGTGAGGTTTGTTTTTAATGGAAACCTGATTTAGATAATTCCTAGGGTACATTGGGGAAACACTCATCAGGAAATATATCCCACATTTTGCTAAGCAACTGAAAGTTACATGACTCTTCACAACTTAACAAGAAAAATTCCCTTGTGGATGAAGTTGTTCTTGATTTTTCAGGTAAACCTGCCTGCTTGTGCAAAGCAACTTTGACTTTTTGCATCTGAAGAATCACTTAGAGCTATTCAAAATAAAATAAAAAAATTAACAATTGGGGAAAGAGCTACTATTAAACAGTCAGAAAATTGACCTCAAGATTTCTTGTAGGGGCTAGCAATGTAGCTCAGTAGTATAATTCTTGTTTAGTATGTGCAAGTCCCTGGGTTCCATCTTCATCATGGCAAAAAATAAATAAATAAATAAAAATAACAATTACTTACAAATTGTGAATCTGCCAAATGTACTCACTTGTTTATCTGCTAAGTGTTTGTCAATTATCAGGTACCTCTAATTTATAGGTAGTCTTTTCTTTACCACAAGTTGGTTTATAATTCAGATGTTTTTAATTTAAAATAAATTTACCAAAATGAGAAATATTATAATTAACTTTATACACTTTATTATTATGTAATATAGTCTATATAATACCTGACATTTATAATAGTTCACCCCTAAATGTTCACTTCCTACTGAAAGAATGAAAATAGAAATTTTATATGATACATGACTTTATACTTTAACAAATTTTGATAATAATGCACTGATTTAATGTGTTTAAGAAAATATAGCCCATACTATAAATAGTTGATTTTAAGATATTATTGCTTAGAAAGAGACTAAGTAAAACAAAATTGGTCAGTACAAGTTGAGCTAAAGAAAAATCTCAAGTAAATAAGAGGACAAACGAGGTAGTATTTCTGAAGGTGATCACAGATTGATCATGGAAAACATCTTCAGAGTTTCAACTAAGACTGCCAAGAACTTACTTTTATCCTGTGACACCTATTATCTCTGTCCTTCTAACCACCAGATCCTTCTTACCACCAAATCCTTCTTCTTCAAACCCCTGTCCCCTTTCCTTTGCTGATTTTGACAGGAACAGCAACTCCAAAAATATGAAAGATGGCAGAAATGGGGTAGGGTAAAAAGATCATAAAAGGTATAAAATTTGTATTTTTGAAAATGGATTTGATTTTTTAATCAGTCACTAAAGTCTTATGTTGAATAAAATAAGTGAACAATAAACTTAGATGCAAGCAATTTTTAAATTAGAATATGGATATCTACTAAATATACTTTTATAAGCACAGATTTTTTTCTTTTTGATACTGGGAATGGAACCCAGAGCCTCATGCATGCGAAGCAAGTGCAATACTACTGAACAACACCCCAAACTGGCAGTTTCAAAAATAAAAGTTTAGTTCCTAAATTTTAGCATTACTTAATACATTAAAAGGTAGCTTTCATTTGAGTGTGTGTTCATGATCAATTTGTTTTCAATGTTTTCTGATAGTCATGTTATATAGATGCATATATAAATATATACATATCTCAGTATGGCTCTGAGGAGTCTCTTGATTTAAAAATTATTGATTCTAAGATCCAGGGTACATGGGTATTATATGATAAAGAACTTGTCTTTAGAGAAGCTCTGGATTCCATTCAGAAGATTTTCCAAAACTATTCACTATCAAGAACATAGACAGGGTGGCTCAGTGGTTGAGTGCCCCTGAGTTCAATCCCTGGTACCCAAAACAAATACAAAACAAAACAAAACAAAAAAACTGTAACTAAGAATAGTCGGGAAGATTTTTAAATGGCAGCATTTTCATGTAAGGCATTTTTCTTGTATTGAAAATTAGTTTTCGGGGCTGGGATGTGGCTCAAGCGGTAGCGCGCTCGTCTGGCATGCGTGCGGCCCGGGTTCGATCCTCAGCACCACATACAAAGATGTTGTGTCCGCCAAATACTAAAAAATAAATATTAAAAAATTCTCTCTCTCTCTACCTCTATCTCTCTCACTCTCTCTTTAAAAAAAAAAAAAAGAAAATTAGTTTTCTACATGCAGTGTGTTATCTTCATGTTACAAGAAGACTTTCATGTTGGTTAAATGCATATGGCAGTTGTGTCAGATATGAATTGCCTCTCAAACTAGTGCATGGAAAGAAATCTGAGATTTAGTACATATATAGCTTTTAAATAACATACTTTGTTTTAAACATGATGTTATTCCAGATTCTTTGCAGTAATTTTCAATTACTTTTTCACTTTATATTCCCTTGTGTATTTACCTTATCTAGTTCATATCCTGAGATTCCTTTAGCTTTTGCATTCTAACTATGTTCATTAATAGAAAGGTTAGTTTTATTTTTATCCCTGACTTAGTTGCATTCCAGATATAAGCTAAAATTCCAATATCTTAGGACATGCATCAGAACTACTTGAGAACTTGTTCAAACAGATTGAACGGTCCCACCCCAGAGTTTCATGTTCATTTAGGGCAAGGGTGAGGCCTGGCAGTTTGCATTGTTGGCAAGTTTCCAAATAATGCTGATACTACTAGCCTGGGGAGCAACTCTAAGAACTATAGACTAAAAGAAAAAAACGTGGGGCAGAGATTCTCTTCATTGGCTTTTGTCACTGAAGACATTTAGATAGAGAGACATCACAAGATGTGATGAGTTAGGTATGAATGGGGTCTGAGATTTTGTGTTACTATTAAATTCCCAAGGAATGTTATTGCTGACTGAAGACCACGCTGGCTGAACCACTCATTAAAATGTCATTATTGCCAGGTACAGTGGTGCATACGTATAATCCCAGCAACTGGGGAGGCTAAGACAGGAGGATTGCAAGTTCGAAACCAGACTAAGCAACTTAGCAAGGCCCTAAGCAACTCAAAGAGACCCTGTCTCAAAATAAAAAAATAAAATAAAATAAAGGGGCTGTGGATGTAGCCCAGTGGTAAAGCACCCCTGGGTTCAGTTCCCAGTACAAAAAAAGGAGTAATTTAGAGGCAAAATCCAATTTAAATCAACAAAGTTTTCTAAATAATAAAATCTAAAGAGTTATTTTAACTTAGTTTTTTTCACAATCTTCTTGTAAGAAAACTGTCAGCAATGGAGCCAAGGTTCAACTTGTATTCATATAGGTATAGGAAATACTTTCAAGAAGTTGAGATTGGTTTTAGGGAAGGTATGAGTAGGGAGGAAGAATAAAAAAAAAAGTCAAACATTAAGTTGTTTGTTGGGTGAAGAAAGAGAATAACTAGCCTGGTTCAGTCACATAGGTTCCCTCACAGAGACAAAGACACACAAATGCCTTACAAGGGGAGCATTTCCTCAAAAGGCACACAGGAGACTTTCAGGGTTCATGGGTTCCTCATCAGACAGAATTTAGGTCATTCTTCATTCATGATACTTCTTTGTGAATATAAACATTCTCCCAGCCCTGTGCTTGGCTGACAATGGTCCTGCCTTTGGGAGTTTACCTTACAATTGGGAAAACAGCTAGTAAGTTTGTGATTTGTGTTTATCTTTTTTAAATCCCCAAGGCTGCTTTGTGGATAGGACATGGAAGACATAAGAGTACAAGGTTGATCCCCTGTTCTGAATTCCATCTCCTCAGAGATTAGATTTGTGTGTGTGTGCATGTGTGGGGGTGTATTGAGGATTGAACCTGGGGCCTCCCACATGCTGTAAGTACTCTAATGCTGAGCTATATCCCCAGCCCTTCTTCCATCATTCTTATGTTAATCCTTTCCTGACAGCTTATCACTCTGCTATCCTTCATTTTAACCAACACATTGTAAACACACACAAAAGTAAATTGGTACAGTCCATGTTATTTGGCTATTATTCCCATCCTGCCAGATGAATTTCTTTTCACTAATCCCCTGCCCCTCCCAATGCCTGACTCAGCTTCTCTGTGTCTTTTGAGAGAATGAGAATTCACTTCCTTAACACCCTCTTACCCTGTTTGTCATCTAACCTATCTCCATATCCCATTTGAGTCTGTTTCCCAGATGACTTGCCTCCTGCCTCTTCACTCCAGATCCCACCCTTAGCCCCTCTTCACTTTCCAACCCACAGCTCCTCTGAGATTTCATCTTCACCCAAAGCTCCAATTACTACCCATAAACAGATGACTCTCATATCATTATCTGTCATTTGTTGTCTCCCTCTTAGCTATTTCATATTTACATCTTCAACTCCCCTATGAATGTCTATATTTAGGCTGCAAGACTAGTAAGCATAACTAAGATATTCTGGCTAGGGGCTTTTCTAGTTGGTTCGGCATTTGCCATAGCAATTGTTAAATATTTTGAGTCTTACCTCTGCCACAGGCATTTCAAAATCAACACATCCTGAACTGAAATCCCCAATGATCCCGGACATTTGCCTCTGTTCCCTATTCAAAAAATGACAACACCATTTACCCAATTATTCATTAACTGAAACCTCTAATTCTGCTGTCTTTCATACACACATCAAGAATTAACACCAAATACTGCTAATTTTCTATCTCCTAAATCTCTTTCAAAGCAAGCTTTTTGTCTATAACTATGCATCATTTCAGATGATGGAATTAAGCACACCTAAATCAAGTCTTGTAACATTAGTAAATTTCTTAATCTGTACCAGTCTCAGATTCATCATAAAATTTCCTACTTCTTAGGGTGACTGAAAAACAGTGAGATTACTAAACACAGTTACATAGCATGCAATCTTTTGAGTAGTTACTATGGTCCTTGTTAATGATGCTATTACTATTGGTTTCACCTTGAAAACAGGAATAATCATATAACTGGACTTTCTGCATGTGGTGTTAGCTCCTCAGCCAGAATTATCTTCTAATATGATGGCCCACCCTGTTCCATCCACACCCATGTTTGAAATTCTCCAGTACATTTAAAATAAACTCTCACCTCCTTGGAATAGCAGTCAAGCTTATTCATGATGTAATCTATCCATGGCCCCATGTCTTCCACTCCCCCTGTAGCATAAAATTCAAGGCCATCTGACCACTACCCACCTTATGTCTCCCAGCTGCTACTAACTAGGAATACTTTCCACCTAAATTCACATAATCTCAAACTCCAGAAAAGACCTCTGGTTCACAGAGAGACACAAGTTTTTCAGTAAACTGTGCAAGATAAGCATAATTCCTAAAATAGCTTCTCAGATATCTTAAAGGTAAAAAGTCAATAACACATTTACCAAAAAAGAATTAGTTACAAAATGGTGGTACCGGTACAAAGTAAGGAAAGATATAACATTTTTACAATTCAGGATTATTTTTTTCCATTTCAAAATAAAGGTGTTTTAGAATTTCACAGTAAAAACCTATATGGCTAAATTGCCACTAGAATTTTACTGTACTTGCCTTGTAACATATTTATCTATCCATCCCTCTATATATGACTAATTTTTAGTATTCTAATAACCTTATCCTCAAAGAAGTTTTCTTTTGAAAACATGACATAGGTATTTTTACATAAGTGAAGAAAAAAACTTATTCTTACTAAAACAATGTAAATTGTGACACTTTCTATTTCAGACTTTTGAGGTAGCCATTAAAATTATATCAGAAAATATAAAACTAGTTTTTTAAATGATCATTAAACATGATTAGATGTAGAAAATATGGAAAAAATGTTATAAATAAAGATCTAGATCTGCCTGTTAGGGGAAAAACCCAAAATCATTTTATTTTCTGTTCCAGTGGAATTATTTGTAAGTAATATCCTCCCCCCGCCTCTATAAAATTTTACTTTGACCTATACTTTGTTAATTTACTGTGGTTAAGCTACACTATAACATGTGCTAAACAGATCTGACATGTTTAAAATTGCATTTTTGGGTTCCTGTTACATTAAATTTCCATAATACTTTATTGATTAATTTGTATCTATTGTCATTTTAAGGAAAATTTTCAAAATGAAAGGTGAGAATTAAAATAAAAATAAATCAAGGTTATAAGTACCACCTCCTCCCAGGCCAATCAACATATAGTCAGTGTGTCCTTTTAAATTATGAAGGCACAGCTTTCCACAAAGTCACAGCATGACTTTCTATGCTGCAATAATATTGCTAAAATAATGGAGAAAACAACATTCTCTATATAAAATATTTCTTTTATAGAAGTTTTCATGCAGCTTAGTACACTGCAATGACCACATTATTTAGTTCCAGAATTAGTAACACACCATTGTGAATGACTCAATTGATATTGAGATTACTCATTCAACAATATTCTTAAGGGTTTACGATGTGCAAAGCATTACATTAAATAGTGTAAGGTAGAAGTTCTCAAATGCAGATGACTGTGAAGAAGATTTCCTCAATCAGTAGAGAAATGAGAACTAAAAGGATAAAAGGAGAGAGAGGGAGAGGCAGAAAGAAATCATGTAAACTTGTCACCTGCCTTTCTTAGGAAAGTCTGTCCTTTATTCTGAGATTGTGTCCTTTTGATACTTTTTTGTTGTTAAAATACCCTTTGCTTGTTGGCACAGTGGTACAAACTTGTAATCCCTGTTTAGATGAATATGCAAGATATTAGCAAAAGATGTCAGGACCCCCAGACATATGAGCTCTCAACCATGCTTTATATTTGCAAGCAAGCCTAGCCAGGCAGGTAGACTAACCACATAAATCATCAACCCACAAAATAAAGAATTAAATGATACTTACTCTGTCAAGCTACTGAGTTTGGGGGTGGTTTGTTTCACAGAAGGAGTGAAATTGGAAACATGTAAGCAAAATTTAAGCCCTATCTTTCATAAATCCTGCTCATATCCCATTGAATAAAGTAAGTTTTATTTCCATCTGTGTTAGAAAGAATAGAGGGTTCACCAAAGATGTTAATTCCCCAAACCTATAAATATGTTATGCCCCATAGTATTCAGAAATTAAGATCAAAGATGCTCAGTTGGTAGAGTACTTGTCTCACATGCACAAGTTCCTGGGTTCAATCCCCAGCACCACAAAACAATCATAGATGGAATTAAATTTGCTAATCAGGTGACCTCAATGAAGAGATTATTTTGGATTTTCAAAATGGGCCCAATATAATCATAAGGTCCAAAATAAGTAAAAGATGGAGGCAGAAGAGTAGGAATGAGATACACAGAGACCTGTGAAGATGCTCCAAGGCTTTGAAGATGGAGAAAGGAACCAAGAAGCAAACAACATGGTTGACTTTAGTAGCTGGAAAATCAAGTCAGGCGATTCTCCTGTAGCTAATGCATAAAGAACACAGCCCTACAAACACTCTCATTTTAGTTAGTGAAAACCATTTTGGACTTCTGGCTTCCAAAACACTGAATAATCACTTGTGTTGCAATTTGTTTTGTTTCTGTGGTGCCAGGGATCAAACCTAGGGCCTTGTGCATGATAGGTAAGGGCTCTATCCCAGAGCTACACCCCAAGCCAATTTTGAGTTGTTTTAAACCATGGTATACATGCAGTAGGAATCTTATATTCCCTCCACTGTTCAGTCTTCTCGGTTATGTATCATTTGGGCACGGGGTAGAATGTTGAGGATATAAAGGTAGAGGAGAAAGTCGAATGATTCAATAGGACTCTAGCAGTCTTTGTACTTGTGTGGAACAATTTGAAGCTTGCTAATGTTGATGTGTCTTAATGTTGTTGAGTTGTTCTTTTCCCTAGCTGAAATATGTAGGAGGACTCCTGTGAGCCCCTAATTTAAGCTTAGACTTATCACACTCCTTCATGAGAACATCTTCTGATCCCCAAATCTCCCCCAGCCAAGATACATGTTCATTCCTTCCTATAAAACAGGCCAAACTTCTTTGTAGTACTCCTGTCTTTTTGATATAATGATAAACAAATAAGGTGACTCATGACTGGGAAGTCTAAGCTGCCCTCACTCCCTTCTTATCTATTCCAGGACTGAGAGGATCACTATTTGGGATACCTCTAACTCAATCACAGCATGAACTTCGGCTTACCCATTGGAAAGCCCTGTTTTAGAGCATTTATGAACTGTGAACTTGAAGACAATGATTTTTGTCCTGTTCATTGTTCTGTTCATAAGTTGTGACATGATTCATGGTAGATTTCAATAATTGTTGGTTGAAATTAAATTAAATAAATAGCAAATGACTTGTCCAAGGTCACACATTACTCTGCTTTTCCCTTCCTTTTGCTTCCCTCCAGTGACAGCAGCATATAGCCCCATCTATATACCAGGCTCATTTTAGTTTCTGAATTAGTCTTAGTGGCTCTAGTATCACATCGGAAATCTAAGCTTACTATCTGGTGGGATTTGTAATTAAAATTCTGTTGTTTACAAAATTGGTATTTAGTATTTTGGGAATAAACATGAGGTGCCCAAAATTTTAGAAAACCCAGCATTCCTGACTTCCTTTCTTCCCTTTCTTTCCTGGTCTCCCTATTTGGTAGTTTTAGTTATTTGGATACTCTTAAACTCTTAGCAGTTTTGCTTACATCTGTTCTCTAGAAGCTGTCACAAGTGAGTGGAGGCAGGATGGCACTGGGCTGGAGTGGAAAGAACATAAAACTAAGAGTTAGAAGCCCTGGGTTCCAGTAAAAGCTCTGTAGTGGGATTTAGGGCAAGTCTCTTTAACTTCTCTCAGCATCAATCTCCTCATCTGTGAAATAAGATTAATGATACCTGTCTTGCTTATACTTCAAGGTTGTTTTGAGGTTCACATGCGTTTTCCACCCCATATAGCCTATAAATCTCTAGTGCCTACAGACAACTTATAATGTTCTACAGTAAGCTTAATATTTTCAGGATTTAAAAACTCATTGATGATCACTGATCTGATCTAATGTAATATATTGTCAATATATGTGAGAGTCTCTCTGGTTATTGATGTTAATGGAAATTTGTGTAGGACAAAATAGGACAAAGCTGTGATATTAATGTATATCATCAATATGTTTTACTAGATTTGTTTTTTTCAATATAAAGATACTTTTTACTCAAAATTCAGTAGAAACCTTTAATTTATATTAACTTGTAAATAAAATCAAGGAACCAAAAGGGACCTTTTCTTTTAAATATAATTAGAACTTTCATTGAGGACAGGGAAACCTCGTCTTTGGAAAATTCCTTCGCATCATGGAACTAAAGAAGTGGTTCTTTAAATCTATCAGTTTCATTTTTCTTTGTTAAACAAATGGAGTGTGATACTTCTGGGTATATGAGAAGCACACTTGATTGACAAAAAAAGTAATGAATTTTGTAAACCCCTTTCTTAACCATTATTCACTTTTCTGAGTGACATAAGAACCCTTTCTCTTAGTCCCTGGGTTGATTTCCTTTC
The DNA here is from genome assembly GCF_001458135.2 of Marmota marmota marmota. Lineage (NCBI taxonomy): Eukaryota > Metazoa > Chordata > Mammalia > Rodentia > Sciuridae > Marmota > Marmota marmota. Next base: position 20,130,617 of record NW_026000249.1, on the reverse strand, counting down.
TTTAACCTTTTTAATTTTTAGCCCAGACAAATTGCTGTGGTTCTTTAAGAGGCCACACAAAATAAGTATTGTCCAATGGTAACGCTTTGAAATGTGATATTGTAATTACTTACCAAGTGAACATTAATCACTACTAGATTAGAATGGAATTACCTGTTATATTCACATTAATAGCAAATGAGCTTTCCCTGATTGATGTTGTTATAATGAATACAAAAGAAATTAATAATGATCCAGCACTCACAGAAAGAGGCCTAATCATTAAGGGCATGCCATCAAAAGGCAAGTAATACTTTAAAATAAGCTAGTATTAATTAAAGTAACATCAAAATGAACTTCTATTGAATTACTTATATCCACATTACACAGATATTATACTGTTGGGATTAATGTGATTGCAATGCATTTTATAAAAATTAATGACCAACCACTTAAAATGTTTGAGAAGTAAATACTTGCTTATATTTGCTAAATAGATATGCTAGCTATTTGGTATCTTTGAGTAACTTATTGTCAAAGAAAGTGAGAGAGAATACCAGGAATTATATCTGATATATTAACTCATATCTTTTTTATAGTTGGATATTTGTGATAAATTTAGACATGATGTTACATAACTCATATCTTTTTATCTAAAAAACGTACATTTTTGTTCAACAATTTACTTGTTTCCAATAGAATATTCTAAAGGACTTCTAAATTGTAGCTGTAACGCTGACTAACTTCTTCTGTTTTAAAGAAAGTATTTGAAAGCTGATATCCTGAGAATATGGAACCAGATGTTAAGGAAAACCCTAGTCAGAAATGAGCTTTGAGAGCAGAGAAGCAGAACTAAACTTTTCACATACAGTTGCTAAGGTGTAATTGAGCATACACACATCAAGGTGAATAAAAAGTCAGGTTCTCTCATTCAAGATGCTTTCTGTCTTTAACAAATGTAATTTTTGAAAATTTCTATGACAATTCCATAGCAGAAAGCCAAGAGTTTCACATTATTTAAGTGATCAGAATATCTTTCTTACAATTTTACTGTATTGAACATTGCTTAGAACAATTTAGAATGATATTAAAATTGCTATAAAACACATTTGTTTAACATTAGAGTTAGCATTCAAACAAGATTAAAACAAATATAACTTTACAAGATTGCATATAAAAAGTGGTGAAATAGAAATGAGGTCTGTTTTAGAGTTAATAGTATTGTACCAATGTCAATCTCCTACCTTTGATAATGTACTACGGTTATTTAAGATGTTATCAGAGGGAACTATGTGAAGGGTACATGGGAACTGCATTATATTTGTAATTTTCTGTGAGTCTTAAACCATTTAAATGTAAAAAGTTATTCTAAAAAAGAACATAAATACATGTTTTAATAAAGTGCTGTCTTTTCCTCTGTACCAATGACTAGTGTAGTCTGAATGAATATGAAGAGGTGCTTAACACTTACTAAATAAAATATTTATGATCTATAATTAATTGATGATTCCTGAGGTAGAAAGTGAATATGGGTGCCACCATATACTATGGCACATATACATATATAAGATTAAATGATAAGAGCTAATTATTTCTTGACATATTGGAGTGGGTCCATTTAACACTGTGTAGGAAGCTACTATAATTATAAAAATAATACAGCCAAAAACCCAAGTAAATGAACTGAAATATCAAAGGTGTTGTGCTTAATATTTGAAATGGCTAAAAATAAGCTTTGCATTTGTTTTCACATAAGGAAGATACAATTTATTTTGATTTTAGTGTTCCACATCATATGATACAATGTGAAAGAAAAACTAGTCACCCCAAATTCTCATGCATCCTTCTTTCCATAAAGGGGGCACCACTATGAATAAAGCCTTCATAGATAGTATCTAAGAATAAAACCATTGGTTGTAGCAGCACAATATAGCTCTTGATGTAACGATTATTCCTTTTATTAATTTTTCAGTTAAATTGTACAGTTAAGCTCAATGTATTTCAAGCTATGGCTTTTTTCCAACACTCCCAATAGTTTATAGATAAGTTCATTTGTTCAATAACAGCAGAAAAATGCAATCACATATTATTCTATAGCACCAATTTTAGGTGAAAGAGATTTAACTAAATCTCTGAGAATTTACATGACTATTTTTGTTAGACATTTAAAAAATGGTTTAAAGAGAAGATCAGGTTTTTAAAATATCTGTGTCATGAGCCAAATTCACCTCATTTTCAAGAAGTTACTAAAGTACCATATGTATTCAACACCACCAAGCATTTAAAAAGAGGGGACAAAACAGAAAATTTCATTAGCCATCGGGAGTCTTATATTCTGATAAAATGTCACAATTTTATATGAAATTAATAGTGTACATCTTTTTTTATTAATTTTTTGGTGTTGCTGCTGGGAATCAAAACAAAAGTCTCATGAATACTAAACAGGTGCTCTGCCACTGAGCTACATTCTCTAGCCCATATCTTATTTATTTTGTTGTTGAGCATATACTTTGCTATTGTGTTGGAGTCCTGAAATATTCCATACCTCATTTAAATACGTCATTTGCATAGAGAAGGTAACATTTACAAAAGATTAGGAAAAATGCACCTTAGTTAATAAAAACATAATTTTCTTTTGTCTCTTGGAAATTAGTCAGTTTTATATCTGATATGGCCAAATATAATATCGTATTTGCTGAAGACTGAAAAGAGGAAAGAAATTAAATGGAGGGTTCCTAATTAACAGACTACTTTATAATTAAAGGAATGAAAAAGTAGTCTTCAAGTTCTCAGAGAAGTCACTCCTCTTTGGCTTGTTGCACTTTAGTTCAGTTATTAAGTAAACTGCTGGCAATCTGGGCACCTTTCTAGTTCTGTACCTTGGTAGCTGAGTATTTGCAAAAAAATAACATGGTTTTGCAGAATATTAGAACCCTGATGATACACTTAGGATATCAGAGTCTGCCTTAGATCTACATTCCTATGTTTCAAAGACAATTCTTTGCACCGTATTCATCTACTGTGGAGTATAGTAATGAAAATAGAGACTCAGTTTCTGTCAAGTTTTGGTACATTGTTAGAAGCTTCTATTTTATTATTGTCATCATTATCATTAATAATAATGTATCCTGGCTGTTCGGGGAATTGGTTCTGTCCTCTTACCTCATAGTCAAAATAGATTAAAGGACCCATCCCTTATTTCCAGTGGTTCATTATAAATGCTAATAGTAATGTGCCTTGCTTGTATATAGATGCTTAATATACAAAACACTCTTTTATATTATCTTAATAAAATTTCAAAAGTAATTTTAAAAAACCAAAATTCACAAGAGTACAACTCAAAAAAAAAGAAGTAAATATTAACCCATGATCTTGTGCATGCTAGTCACGCAGTCTTCTACTTGGCTTCATTCCCAACACACTAGATCTTTTAATTTAACTGACTCATGTCTTCTCATGTCTCATATACATAATATCATATTTCTTGATAAACAGAATACTAACCATAGTACAAAATTGTTTGTACATATTCACTAATATGGGAAAGATGCATAAATATAAAAATGTAGATCTCACTGTGGAAGTTAGCATACAAAGTACATTTGCAAATATGTTAGAATATTAACTTGAAACATGTGGTATTATCAATGTTAAAATGTTTTAGGGCTACAAAATGAGTAGGGCTTTTCTCATATGTGTTTCAACCTAATATCTAACAAGAATCATTTTAACTCAAAGTTACAAATGGCTTCCAAATATTTTGCTGTCAACAATCATAGGAAAAATAAATATGGTAGTAAATTACATCTGGGAAATTCAATGCCATAAAGAAATACATAGAGAAGATCTTATTTGCAACTCTCCACTGCCAAATTTAAAAGACCACAAATATCACCCTCCTATATTACTTCACCTCTGACCCATGCAAGTTAAATGTGTTTGCAAATTTTTCTTTCCACAGATCACTTATAGGGATTTTTAGTTAAAAATGATGGAACTTGGAACTTCACTGAAATGAGAGTGAGAGAAATTAAAATGGTGTTTACCCACAAGAAGAAAGAAAATGTGAGAAAGGATACAATAAAGTATAAGAGCTGACAAATTTTTTTTAACTATATCAAGAGAATAGAGTATCTAGCACATATGGGAAAACTAAACACTAAGTATCTGGGCCTGGAAAGTCTTTGGAATTAGAAGTACTGGCTATTATAGAAAATAAGCATGAGTGTGAAGCTGAAATTAGAAGGATTAGTCAAAAGTATGCTTTAGAAGCAATTAGATCCCCAGACTCCTCAGTTCTTTCCATGCAACCAAAATGATCACCTCTTCCCTACTCAATCAGGAGACCAAAAATTTATTCTTTAGAGAAATTATGCTAGAAAAGTTCAAGACCTAGGGACATCAGTAAAAGATGAGATAGTTTTCACCTTGAAAATGGGAATTAAGTGAAAGTACATGTATATAATAAGCTCCACCACTACCTGCAAGTCTCAAGTCCTGCTTGGCTCCAGAAATACTGGTAGCAAATATGTAATCCCAACAAAAGATTATTTTCCTCCAGAGAAACTCAGTGGCCTTAGGAAAAAGACCTACCAATTGTTTTTTTTTTTTTTTTTTTTTTTGAGAGTCTTGACCCATGCACACAGAATTAAATTCACCTTTTCAGAAGCCCTACAAAGCTCATCATAATTTCTTAGTGTCTGAGAAATCCTAAATAGTAATGAGTCATTTGGGAAAATGGAACCAAAATAAAAAGCAGGGAAAGAAGAATTTAGGTAACTAGACACATGTAAGTAACATCCCTAGAAATAAAAGTGAATATATTGGTGCCATGAAATAAAAATACTTTATTAAAAAGAAAAAATCAAAGAACAAAGAACAAGGATTTCTTCCTGGAAGATAAAATTATCATTGCCAAGATATAAAATTAAATTGAAATTGAAAGCCAAATCTACAAGAAAGCTGATAAAATAAAGTCCAAGAAATGAACAAGAAAAAGAAAAGATAATAAGGGATCAATCCAAAAAGTCCAACATCTTACTAAAGGACTTGAAGAGAAAATTATAGGGAAATGTTATCAAAAAATAATATAAGAATATTTCTCAAGAATGACAATGATTTTAAAGATTGAAAGTGCCAATCAAGTTCCCAACACAATATTGAAGACTCATATCATGTGACATTTCAGCATAGCAGTAAGATTCTAAAACCTTCCAAATAGAGAGAGACATTGAAATTTAGAAATTTAGATAGTAATATAAAGAAATAAAAATAGATAGGTAGGCAAGCAGATAAGTAAACAGACAACAGACAGTAACCAAGTCACTAATGACAGAATGGTATCAGACCTATTTATAGTAACATTGCAAAGTAGAAGCTAAAAAGAATCCATATCTTATTGTTGTTGTGGTTTGAAATAAACTTTATTTTTAATTGATGTGTAATAATTGTAAAAGTTTGAGGGATAAAGTAGGGCAAACATCTGAAACATTTTTTTTTAATGTACAATGATCAAATAAGAGTGTTATGGTTTAGATGTGAGGTTTCCAAAAGCTCATGTGTGAGGCAATACAAGAAGGTTTGGAGGAGAAATGATTGGGTTATACCTTACACTAATCAGTGAATTAATCCTGATGGGATTAACTGAGTGATAACTGGACACAGGTGGGGTGTGGCTAAAGGAAGTGGTTCATTGGGGGCATGGCCATATTTTATATCTGGAGAGTGGAGGCTCTCTCTCTCTGCTTCCTGATCATCATGTGAGCTGCTTCCCTCTACGACACTCTTCCTCCATGATGTTCTGCCTCACCTTGAGCCAGCCTTCTATGGACTAAGACTTTTGAAACTGTGATCCTTCAAATAAACTTCCTCCTCTACAATTGTTCTGGTCAGGTCATTTAGTTACAGCAGCGAAAAAGCTGACTAAAACAAAGGGTAATTAGCAATTATATCTCCTAAACATTTTTCATTCTTTGTGCTAGGAATTTTTGAACTCCTGTCTTCTAGTTCCTATAAAATAGATAATAGTTGTTGTAAACTATATTCAATATTTTTGAAAAATACTATTTTTGAAAAATACTATTTTGTTCCCAAATTTATGATTTTATGTTTTATATATTTAAGCATTTTAAGAGTGAATATTTCATTTTTGATTTTTATAAATCTATTGTCTAAAGATACTGGGGAGTATTGTTTTCCTCAGCTGACTCTCGTTTATGGTACTTCCATGCATGTGTTATAATTTCAGATTTTGGGTTCCTGTTTGATATAGTATTAACTGTGGAAACTGAATGGACTTAGCTTAAGGTACATCCTGCAGAAATGATGCTACCCATCCAATTTGCTCCAACCACCAACCCAATATTTCTCTGCAATCCCTAATCTGCTTCCCATTTCTGTAATTTTATCCTTTTGTGAATGTTCTAAAAATGAAACATGTAGTATGTGTCCTTTTGGGATTACTTTTATTTTACTAAGCATTATGCCCTTGGGATCCAAGTTATTGTGTATATCAACAGTTCATTCTTTTTTTTATTGCTGAGTACCATTCCATGATATGAATTATCTTAACCACTCACTTTTTGAGGGACTTTGTCATTGTTGCCACTTTTTAGCTATTCAAATTATGCTACAATGAATACATGTGTACCAGTTTTTGTGTAGATATAAATTTTCATTTTTCTGGAATTTTTCCTATTAATGCCCAGAAGTAAAATTACTGAGTCATATGGTAATGCGTGGTTAGTTTTTTTAATAAACTGTCAAATTATTTTCTAGGTGGCTGTATTTTTTTACCCCTCACATTCACACCATCAACATATGAGTAATTTTTAATTTGGGTTGGTTATTGTTGTTGAGTAATAACAGTTATTTATATATTCAGGGTACTAGATATTTATCAGGTATATGGGTTGTAAATATTTTCATTTATTCTGTAGGTTATCTTTTCACTTTCTTAACTTTTTAATTACTGTGCAAATATTTTTTTTTATTTTTATGAAATCAAATTAACTTTTTTTTGTTGCTCATATCTGAGAAGCCATTGTAAGTCCCAAATCATGAAGATTTACCCCTTCTTAAATTTTTAATGAAAGGAATTTTTAGTCTTACTGTGCCTTGTCAAATATTTGGAGTTTTTCTTTGTCAACAACACAGGCTAAGGGTAGTCCATGTTCCTGCAAAAGAATGCTCTACAATTTGATTTTAACCTACCAAGCATTCCTTTGTGTAGCCAAGGTTCAGTTAATAGTACTTATAAAAGAACTGTATAAAGGAAAAGTTATACATTTATATTATATTATATTATATTATATATTATATTATATTTGAATAATTTTGCCTTGGCTTATGTAGAAATCTTTTGGTTCTTTATAAAATCTTCAGAAGATATTTCTTACTTTTAACTCAAAGTTTTTAAATTTAGTCCCATCATATATCCTGGGTACTATGGAACATTCTTTAAATGAGGGCAGGTGGAAAAAAAAAACATATTTCTTATTTTGTTATAAACATGGGGATTTCTATTTTATTAATGGTAATGATTTTCATGTATATTCAAATTTACAAAAAACATGTTAAGGCAAGGTAATATAAGTAAAATCCAAATCAATTTACTTTTTATCAGTGAATAATATAAAATGATATGCATAATTTCTTTTAACAAAATGATAATAAATTTATTCTTACTATATTGGTGATAAATTATGGGACATAAATAGAAAAATGAAAGAAAATTTTAAAAAAAATTCAGGAGGTAGAAAAAAAATCACATAGAAAATATTGTGTATCGAAAGAAATATCAAGAAAAAAGATGGGAAAATACATTAAAGAAAGAAAAGCAATTCACACATATCTATATATATCTAAAAAAATGTATCTGTGTAAAACTGGAAAATGCAATTAATACATACATCTACAGAGTGAAAGAAAGGGTAGTGAAGAATCATATTGACATACAGAGAATACAGGATAGCAAAATAAATAAGATTGAGAAATATGTAATGTTTGCAGATAAAAACAGAAGTCGCTGAGCTACATCTGTCTTCTATAACCCTTTAGGCTTCAGCTGCTAAGGTCTGCTGTTGCTCCATGGGGTTCCACAGTGGCAAGCATGAAAGTCATCATTAGCCCTCAGTCCAGGGGGCTGCAAGTTACACTACCTCCATTGCTCTCACTCCTTTTCAAGCCTTACCCTACAAAGACCAGATGCACATGAGTAATTAATCTTCAGCAGGTGGGAACATTGTTCCAATTTAGAAGTTGGTGGTAAAATGAGGGAGGCTTGAGTAGCTATTTTTAGCAATGTTAGTTGCATACCTATTCTGGTTTATATAAATAAATAATTTCAATCTATAGAATGGATGAATATTTGCAAGCTGTATGTTTGATAAATATCTATTACCAAGAATATATAAATAACTTGCATAATTCAACAACAAAATACCATACTCAATTTAAACAATAGACAAAGCATTTGAATAGATTTTCTCCAAAGAAGATATATCAATGGCCAACAAGCACGTGAAAACATATTCAAAATTGTTCATAGATAGGGAAATGCAAATCAAAACCACGATGATATACAATTTGATACCTATAAAGATGGCTTTTGTTTTTAAAAATGCAAAATAAAAATTATTGGTGAGTATTGGAGAAATTGGAATCATTGTATTTTGCTGTGGGGAATATTAAATGTTTCACCTACTGTGGCAGTTCCACAAAACATTAAATATAGATTTAATATAAGACCCAGCAATTCCACTCATAAATATATACTCATAAGAATTAAAAACAGATATTCAAACTTTTCTCATGAGTGTTCATAGTAGGATTAATCATTATACCTAAAAGGTGAAAACAGCCCAAATGTCCATCAACAGATGAATGGATAAACAAATTGTGGTATATATGTACAATGGAACATTAGTCAGCCATAAGGGAATGAAGTACTGATATATGCTACAATGTGGGTGAACCTCAAAATATTATGTTAACAAAAAGAAGACAGAAAAGGACACATATTACAGGCTTATGAGATATCTAGAGTAGATATATCCATAGAAACAAAATGGGGTCAGGGTAAAGGTGAAATGGGAAGTAACTGCTTAGCGAGTATATGATTTTATTTTGGAGTAATGGAAATGTTTTGGAACTAGAAAGAGGTAGTATTACACAACATTGTGAATATGCTAAATACCACTGAATTGTTAAAGTCATTAATTTTATGCTAAGTAAGTTGTACTTAAGTAAAAAAAAATTAGGAAGATGTTATAAAATGAATACAAAGGCACCTATCCTGGATTTAGCATATTTATTTGTTCTAATTACAAGGAAGTACCTTTCCACCTAAACTAACATACAGTAGGGGCTCAATCATTCTGAATAGGGGTTGGAGGTGTGGCTCCATGGTGGAGTACTTGCTTAGCATGCTTGAGACATTGGGCTCAATCTCCAGCAGCAAAAATAACAATAGCACTACTACTAATAATAAGACAATGAAAAAAAAAGGTGTTCCTTAAAAGAGACATTACCAAGCCAAATATCACAGGTCTAGCAGAATATAACACCAATGGGAAAATACTGAATATAGTGAAAAGAAGCACCTAGGCGTTATACTTCTGAAGGGGCAAGGGATCTGGGGTATCCATACACCAAATCCTGATTGTCAGTGATTGACATCTGCTACCAAGAGGAAGTACCATTTCTGGCATACCATTTGGCAAGGAAAACACTTCTGTGTCCAAAGAGAAAAAGAACATGGATTTTCACAGTTGAAAGCCAGATTGGTATATACTGAAGTGGTCAGAAAAATATATATATATATATGTGTGTGTGTGTGTGTGTGTGTGTGTGTGTGTGTGTGTGTGTTGTGTCAAAGGAAGAAATTTTATGATGATTGTCTAATAGACAAGAATTTTCATTTGATGGGTCCAAGGTATGTTTGTTAAGAGAAATTTAAGGAGGTTTGTTTCTCATAACTGTAGCACAAGTCTACTCTAATAAGCTTTTCTTTTATTGAACAGCAAAGTCTTATGAAATGATATGAAACATTTAAGTTATATGTGAATCTCTTTTAAAATAAAACAATTTTCAGCAATCCAAAGGGATAAGTGTTGGCAATCTAAGTGTCTCCAGGATTTTAGTTCAAAGAGTACTTCTGTAAGATAGTAATTCTAAACCCAGGTTGGTTTCATCCACAAAGTACATTCAATAATGTCCTGAGACATTTTCAGTTATCATATTTTAGGGCTAGGGGATAAAGTCTAGAGATGGTGTTCAACATTCTACAATGCATAGAACAATCCTCTCCCACTTCCTCCCACCCTCCCACCCACCCAGCCCCTTGTCAACAAAGAATTATTTAGTCTAGAATGTCAGTAGTGCCAAGGATGAGAAATCCTGCTCTAACCCAATGCTGTGATGTGATTCTCTGTGAAGGTGTAGATATTTTAAATCTGAGCTGTCCAGTATTGAGGTATGTGGCTGTTGAGCCCTTGAAATATAGCTAATACGACTGTGAGCCAGGTGTGATGCTACATGCTGAGGAAATAAGTATGAATAAGATATAATCTTTGAAGTCAGAGCTTATGGTCTAGTAAGGAAGACAGAGTCTCAAAAATAACTGACTGTAATACAATGTGGTATTATTATAATAAAGGATGAATAACATGCTAAATTTGAGGTATTAGGACTCAGACAATTAATGGTTCTCTATGGCAAATTTCCACCCTTAACTCAGAGCATTGTAAAAACTAAATTCTTTGCAAAAAGAAAAATATCTTTAAATCTTTTTTTTTCATGTAACTCATTGCTTCATCTTATTTTACCCTTTTGTCAGAGAATACATAATAAAAGACTGGAGTCTGATGGTGAGTTCTGCTTTATTTAACAATCCTATTGAATTTCTCAAAATAGTTTACCAAAGAAGTCTATTAAAGTATTGATTTTTTCATAAAGGATAATACAAATGGCATGACAGCCTCTTTAACATTTTAATCGAGCTTAAAATTAGTCTTGTATTTGAAACAAACTAGCCCAGAGAAATTGTTGGATAACTTAAGAAAAAACAGCATAAAAAATTGATGGGCCACCTAGGCTGTAAGAACATTAAAATCTGAATCTAAAATATGGTTAGCCATTGTCACATCTTTCTTTGAAGCTTAAGTAACTCAATATTCCCAGTAGGATACCCAGTGATTCAAAGTGACACATATTCTGTCAGCTCATTTCCCTTCCCAGTGTACTGGTATAATTTGTATCCACGGAAATATGTGGAAAAACCTATTAGTTTTGAGTGCCAGAACCCACCAAAAGAAATCATTGTCGACTAAACCAATAAATTAATAACATAAGATAAACAGTCATGTTAAATTATACTGGTGTGTAAAAAAAAGAGTTTATGAATTTAGAAAGAGAGAAAAATAAGATTTGCCATACCATAAAACAACCAAATAATACTGTGTTTCTTCACTGAAAAACTGTATTTAAGGGACAAATGTTTGTTTTAGAAGAATTTAAGTTAATAGACATTGATACTCCCTGTCTGGGATGTGTAGTTGTATATTCCATCCACCCTTGGGTACAAGCTCAATTCAGTGCCTGCTTTCAAAAAATGGAATATGGAAAAGTAAAAACAATGACTTTAGTAAAATAAAAAAAAAACAGCAGTTTTGTTAATAGTGTTGTATCAATTTTTATTTATATGTTTAGATAAATGTAGCATGCATATAAAAGATACTATCGTTAGGGGAAGTTGTGTGCCAGGTACCAAGAAATGTGCCCAAATTTAGATATGGCTTTTTCTATTTTCTTTTAAAACTCTGTTGGTTTCTGTTTCATTTTGACATGTTGTAAAGACACATTATGACTAGTGTGTCTTTCTGGTGAATTGACACTTTTATGTTTTTGTAATGTCCTTGTTTGTCATTAGTCATTTTATTTACTTTAAAGCCTATCTTATCTGATAATATATCACTGCTGCTACTTTCTTTTGATTAATTTTTTGAATGGTATGTTTTTTTTTCATCCCTTTAATTTTAACCTACCATATTGAGTTTGAAATGAATTTCTTTCACATGACATATTTTGAGATCAGTTTTCCCCCCACTGTCAGATCTCTGTCTTACAATTGCTATATTTACACCATTTATATCTATGGTAATCATGGATATGTAAGGGCATAAATCTCCTTTTTGTTATTTGGTTTCTATTTGTTTTCTGCTATTCTTCTGTTACTCTTTCTTAGATTTTCTTCAATTTAATTGATAAGCTTAAAGTAATTCCAATCAAAGTCTTCTCAAGGTTTTTGGTACATATGGATTAGTGTATTCTAAAATGTATATGAAAAGTCACAGGCCACAGAATAGCTTAAACACTTTTGAAAAGTCAGAATAAAGTGAGAAGAATCATTCTACCCAATGTTAAGGCTACAGAATAGCTACGGAAATCAAGACAATATGGGTTGAGGGAGGGATAAACACACAGAATAGTAGATCAGAATGGAGAACCCAGAACATAGACCCATGTAAATATGCCAAGCTGATACTTTTTTGTTGTTATGGGATAGAGGTAAGAGACATTGAACTGCCTTTCTCACACATTTTAAACCTGTGCTGTCCTGCTAAGCTACAGTCCCAGTCCCCCATACTGGTGTTTGACCAAGTTTGGCATATCATTTTTGAGGGAACACTTATAAATAGTGTTGTATTTTTAATTTCACATGTATTTTTAATATATTAAAATGTTACTGGCTTTGGTATGTTGATCTTGTATCCTGGGACCTAGATAAACTTTCTTCTTAGTGATAGAAGTGAATTTTTCCAATTTTTTTTTGGGGGGTGGGGGTAGAATCTATGGTATTTTCTATGTAGATAATCAGGTCAGCTGCAAATACAGATAATTTTATGTGTTTTTTTTTTAACTTTACAATCTGTTTTTTTTTACTTGCTTTATTACATTATCTAGAACTTCCAGAACTATGCTGAGAGTGGGCAGTGGAACATATACATGTAAATGTGCCAAACTTTGTTGAACACGAGTTTCAGGGGCTGGGGTGTAGCTTAGTAGTAGAGCAAATGCTTAGCATGTGCAAGGCACTGGGTTCAGTACACCACCCCATCAACATAAGAAGAAGGAGAAAAAGGGGAAGAAGGAGGGGGAAAGGGAAAGGAGGAGAAGGAGAGGAATTTTAATGGAAGAAATCTAGCCTTTTCAATAAATAGTTCTTGAGCATTTGTACACCCCTAGCCCAAATTAACTCAAAATACATCATAGACTTAAATGCAAAACATGAAATTATAAAATTTTTAGGAAAAAAATGGAGAAGAATCTTCAGGTTCTAGGGTTAGAATTTACATCAAACCCCTGACCCATCAAAGGGAAAATTAATTGTATCTCATCAAAATGACAAACTTTTGTGCTGAAAAAGATCCTGTAAATAAGACAAAAAGAAAATTTACAGTGGTATTTAGAATATATAAAAATATCAATGGTAAAACAACAATCTAATTAGAAAATGAGCAAAAGACAAAAAAAAATTCACCTAAGAGGATATACTGGCAACAAATAAGCACAGTATGTTGAACACAAGTTTTAGCCACTGAGGATATGCAAATTTAAATCAAAATATATCCCTACACACCTATCAGAATGACCAACTTAAACAATAAATAAAAGTGACAGCACCAAATGCTGGCAAGGATGCAAAGAAAATGGATCATTCATACCTTCACATTCTTTGCTGGTGGAAATGTAAAATGATATAGCCAATATAGCAAACATGCAACTACTATACAACCAAACAATCAAACTCTTAAACATTTATACTAAAACCTGTACAAAAATGTTCATACCCACTTTATTAATTTTTGGGGGGAAGGAAACCAGAGATTGAACTCAGGGGCATTTAATCACTAAGCCACATCCTCAGCCCTATTTTGTTTTTTATTTAGAGAAAGGGTCTTGCTGAGTTGCTTAGCACCTTGCTTTTGCTGAGGCTAGCTTTGAACTCCTGTGTCAGCCTCCTGAGCCAAGCCACTGGGATTACAAGTGTAGACCACTTTATTAATTAAAACCCCAATTGGTCTTCAACAATGAATAGTTATATAAACAAAGGTACATCCATACTGTGCAATACTACTCATCATCCAAAAAGAATGAAATAATGATATATGCAACAACTTGAACACATAACCAGGGAATTATGCTGAGTAAAAAAAAAAAAGCTAATATTACAAGGTTGTTTTATTACATGATTCCATTTATATAACATTCTTGAAATGACAGAATTAATGAATGGAGAACAAATTAGTGATTCCCAGGAGTGTGGGACAACTGTGGTGTTGTGGGGGGAGGTGTAGCTCTAAAAGGGCAACACTGGAGGATCCTTGTAGTACTGTTCTCTAGCTTGATAAAATTGATGTCAGTATCCTGGTGATGGTAATGTACTACAATTTTGTAACATTTTATCTTTAGGGCACCTGAGGCAGAGGTATAATGGCTCTTCCTGGATTATTTCTCACAAGTACATAGAAATTTATAATGATCTCAAAATTTAAAATGTGATTTCAAAAAACAAATAAGATAATTTTAAGACTTCAGTGGTCATTTTATCTCATTTGATGTTTTACTGTTGAGAAAACTGAGGCACTGAAAACTAAAGTGACTTGCCTTCATGCCTCACTAAAGCTTTTTGCAAATCTCCTTAACTCAGTTATTAGATTTTAAAATACAGAAATTATGTCCTGTATTCCTTTAACTCCCACATTACATCTAGTAATGTTGATCATATATTAGCACTGTAAATTCTCTTGTCTGAGTAAATAGGAAAAAGAGATTTATTTTTATAGGCAAATATTAAGTTAACATATTTCACTGATATATATTTGTACAAAGTACAAAATAAAATACAATCAAATGACCTTATTTGATTAAGATAGTTTCTTAAAAGGTGGTCATTTGAGGATCTGTATTTAATTGTTTTCTATTTTATTTAATTTTGAATAGGTGATAATTTTCATGTTTCAGAAATCAAAAGTTACAAAAAGGTATAGAGTAGCAATTCTTTCCCTTACCTCTGTGTACTGGTAATCAATTCCCTTTCCCACTAGCAGTCAATATGTCATTATTTGTGTGTACCCTCTATAAGATACTTAGGAATTTTCAAGCAGATATATATAAGTGTGTGTGTGTGTGTGTGTGTTTCTATGCATGTACATTTTTACATAAATGGTAGCTTGCTATATATACTTGTACTGAATTATACTTTTCTTTCAATCACATATCTCGAACAATTTATTCTATCAGTACATAAACAATGTATTAATTTTCTAGGGCTGCCATAGTGATAGGTACCTCAACCTAGGTATCTTCACTAGTAGAAATCCACTTTATCACAGTCCTGAGACTAAAAGTTTGAGATCAAGCAGCTTTGTTCTGAGCATGGTGAGGGAGAATCTGTTTCATGCCTCACCCCTAACTTCTGGTTATTTGTTAGCAATCTTTGGTATCATTTTGCCTTCTGGATCTCGGCCTTCATCTTTACATGGTGTTCTTACTCTGTATGTGGGTGTGTGTCTCCAGTTTTCTCTTTTTAAGGACAGGAATTGGATTGGATTGGAGCCCAATCTCATTTTAACTTGGTTACCTCTCCAATGACCCTATTCCAAATAAGGTCACGTCTTTGGGATGGACATTTAAGGACATTAACATGTAAATTTGAAGGGGTGGGATACAATTCAACCTATAACAAAGAGCTTAACCATTCTTTCAGTGACTACAAATGTGCCATTAGGTGAATGTGTGGTGATTTATTTAAGTAGCATGCTGGACAATTTTTTTTACTTCAGTTTTTTGCCCTAATATTAGCATAAGTATCATAAAATATAATTATGGTATCTGAGGCTTAATGAGCTGAAATCTTATAACAGTGATTATCTGTTAACTTCAGGTACCATCAAGGCAAGATATATTAAGGCAGAATGGGAGATACACAGTTCATAAGAAATAATAAATATATAAAAAGAGTTCAATAATGTATGAAAAAGAATAAATGTTTCTGTTAGTAATAAGAAAAGGAGTTTGGCTTATCCAATATTAAACTTGTTATAAAAAGAGGTATGGTATGACAGGTGGGGAGGGGTGTCTGGGGTTGTGGCTCAGTGGTAGAGCACTCACCTAGTACATGCAGTACTACGGATTTGATCCTCAGCACCACATAAAAATAAATAAAATAAAAGTATTGTGTCCAACTACAACTAAAAAATAAATATTAAAAAAGCTGTATAGTATCAGCACAAAACAGACAGATAGATCATTCAAACACAGTGTGGAATCCAAAAGAAGACCAGTTGTTTTTGGAAATATTACATGGCAAAGGTATTATTTTAATTCAATGGGGAAAGGGTGTTCCATTAAAGTGTGCCAGCACTCTACCATTCATCTTGGAAAATGCAGATTCTCTACTAGTTCATACAATACAAAAAGAAATTTCTAGTTCACTTGAGGTAGGCTAGAAGAAATAAAAGGTAAACAAAGGAAACTAAAGTAAGGACAAGGAGACTAACTTTAATCTGAAAGCTTTGTGCTAAAATTATTCATACTTTTCTTCCCCAAGCCAGTTCTCTCTATCAGGTCTGTCACTCCCAAATTTCTAGAAATCTACAAATCCTCACTTATAATCTTAAAGTTACTGGAAATTCACCCACTGGTAAAAAAAAAAAAGTCCTGTGTACTATTAATTATCCTACTAATACATGTATTTGTAGAATTAATTGAACAAATGAAAATAAGAAGCCTATAATATGGTGTACTTTGCCAAAACTAAAGATCAGAGAATATAAAAGATGTCAACCTAAGAACCCTGATAATTGCCAGATGACCATAAACTATCTTGTGCTCACTAAACTGGTGCCATCCTCATATACCTTCCTTCCCCACCTCTCTCCAGGTTTCCCCCTCTTTTAAGAGGAGACTGAGAATCCCAAAACTGTCTCATTCTTGAGATGGCCCACATTCTCCCTTAAAACATCAATTGCTGTGGTGTTTGAAGGAAAATATGGTGTTAGCTGTTCAAATTTAAAATAAGCACACTGTTTAATCAGTCACTACATTTTTGAGAGTCAATTCAACAGAAATAAAAGTCTCAATATGAAAGGGTATCTGTAGAGGAGGTTTATTGCAGCATTATCTGTGGTAGTCAAAAAGTAGAAATAAAGCAAATACCCATCCATAGAAAAATTATTGAATGAATTATAGAATTATGTGGGCTTTGCACAATGAATTATTCAGTTTAGTTAGTTCTATAGTGCTCTCCTGAAAAGATAGCCATGATATCTTTTCAACAAACAAAACAAATTTCAATTAACATCATTACAGAGCAAGGGCATGCCACAGAACTGAGGCAGCCATGGCAGTCCTTGGTCATCAGTTTTTGTAGATAGTTTTTACAATCACGCTGGAAAGATATTGGCAACATCAAACATAGTAGCAGGCATGAGATTTTTAGAAGAGATGGGAAAATAGAAAAGGGAGAGATTCTTGAAGAGAGAGATGGCGTGCTTCTCCTGCCCTCCAGTTTTATTGGTGATCCCCAGGAAGTTTCTAGAGCATACTTCCCAGGTCCACCTCATGACTTTTGTCTGACAGCAGAATGACATTGGACTCTCAAGTTTTTACTGTGCATGGTCTTTTACTATTATAATGACATGCTAAAGATCTAAGTACACTGTACCTCACTTTGGCCAATGCTGACTGGTTCTAATTGGAACCTGTTCTTACATAATTTATGGTTAGGTGACTTTGCCTATCTCCCTGAGTTATGGAATCTGGTCTATGTAAAAGTCATAATATTCCCCCCCCCCCTCAGAGTAACTTGTATTCTTCTTATTGGCAGGGAGGAGCCTTTTGCACCTGCATTTTTTCCTGCATTTAATAGGTTGTTTGCTGAGGAATGTAACATATCCTATTGACTTGAGCCAGGCAGGGCTACAGGTAAATTGATTTTGAAAAGAAAGCATGTGGGGTCAGCACAGAAAGCCCAGTTCATCACCCGCATCTCTTTGTTACCTAACAATATGATTTCATTTTAGAAATTAAAAAGATAAAATTAATCCTATGAGATTATCTGACACAAGGGAGAGAAATAAATAGATATGGATCAGGTTATTTATATTTGTAAACTTGGATCCTCAAAAGAAAGAGAGTGAAAGAAAACAAAGAGGAAAAATGAATGGATCAAATTGTATAAAAAGTAAAAAAGTGGAATGTATTACTGCAAATGAATAACTATTGAAAATTTGCATGGCAAAGGACTATAAATTAATGTGGAAAACTTAATGTGTTGATTTTATTATGAGATGTTTGCATCAAGGACATTTTTACTTTCAAATATTGTTATTTTAATATTATGGTTTATTCTATAAAGAAACAGAGAATAGGGAAACACTAGTAAACACAGTAAAATAGACAGAAAATCCCCCCCACAACCTGTCTTAAAAAAAAAAAAAAAAAACAAACTTCTGATGAGAGAAGGAAGGTGGTCTAGCTGTAACCCCATACCCTGACAGACACCAAAGAAGATGTGAGAAGAGATTTCCCATTCATGCCTAACACAGGCTAACTAAATCTGTATATGTACATTTCCCACCTTTTAAGTTTATTCCATCTTCTGCAAGCTAGCTTGAAATAAAACTCTTTTTCCTGCCAATTCAACTATAAATATTTCTGAAGCAGTGAATGTTATGGCCTATCCTCCTCTTACTTCCCAGTAGGAATATTGTGCCACCCAGTAACAATTAGTACCTGCCACATGTACACTCAATGAATGGTAGCTATTTATGATTCTTAGGGTCATAGTACAGTGATGCCCATCATGGTGTATTTAGATTGATACCCAACAGCATTGAGTTCACCTATCTTTTAAGGACCAATGCCATATGTATTACATGCTATTAGTAAATTCAAGTCTGTAACTGGCACTGCTGGAGGGGGAAGAAGTAGTAATATGATATGTATCAACATGGACACAGAGGGTGGTATTTATGGCACAGTCAGAATCTCACTCCAGCTGATATGCCTTAGGACCTCTCCAAGGAATAGTGTTCCTTCCTCTCTTTCTAGTTCTCTACCCTCTGACCCCTTTGTTGCTTATTCAGTTTTAGCCCAAAGGGGAAGAATAGATGAGGACTCACTCTCCTCTCTTTATGTATCACTGAGGTGGAGTGGAATATTGTTACAGTATGGCAGCTGCGATTTTGGCTTCTTAGAGATGGGATTCATGCCCTCAATCCTGAAGACAGTTCCTGGTGGAGTTTGTGAATTAGAAATTTTGACCACACCCTTAAGAGTTTTCTATAGTTATCATCCAAATTTTAAGCAGTATGTGAGTCACAACAAGATTACTGTGAATACACACGGGTTGTGTGTAACAACTGGACAAAGGAATGCCTTAAAATGCTATAATTTTCATGCTCACTGTTTCAACTGTATATGGTATTAATTTATGAACCTCATTTTTTCCTTGGGCTTACTGTTGGCCTGGGTACATAGTGGGCCAGTTAGGCACAGAGGAAAACTATAAAAGCTATAATACTTTCTTTTTCGTGCACATAGATGCTGTTCTGTATTAGAGACTAATGCATTCCATTTATTATTAATAACTTCATTTTGTTAAAACACCACACCTTACAATATATGCAGTGTAACTGAAGCCTCAGCATCACTTGGGAGCTTGTTAGAAATGTAGAATCCCAGACCCCACTTGGAAACTGCCAAATCAGAATCTGAATGGTATAAATATTCCCAAGGAAATTTCATATACATTATAGCTTGAGGAACATCAAAATATCAAACATATTTATGCTTGGAATCATACTCAATGCCAAAGAGAAATAATGATGTGAGAGTTCATAAGCTCTCGGGTGAAGATTAGTTGCAACTGTGTGATCTTTACCTTGATGACCTTTAAATTCCTCACAAATATAATGTGGCCCCTGAACAATATTTTATAATATTTTTATTCTGGAGTGACTATTGTAACTTTGAAAGAGAAACCACCCAAGATTTTCTCACCTATAATTTGGAGTGCTTTCCACTTATGCAAGAATAAGGGGTATGATAGTAGAATGAATCAGACGTAACTTCCCTATGTTCATATATGAATACATGATCAGTGAAACTCCACATCATGTACAACCACAAAAATGGGATCCTAATTAGAATAAGTTATCCTCCATGTATGTATAATATGTCAGAATACATCCTATTGTCATGTGCTACTAAAAAGAACAAATAAAAAAAATTTAAAAAATAATATGGGCATGATATCCTACACAGAATATCTAATAGAAAATAATACCTGTGAAAAAGAAAATTTAAAGGACTCCTCCTTTAGGAACTATAAGACAAGTGGCAAAAATATATATATATGGCCAAGAAGGAAAAGAATGAGTAAAAAGCTGAGCAAGGAGAAAGTTTCAAAAATAGGGAAGTGGCTAGCAGTGTCAGTGATGACCAGGCTACTGAGTAAACTAGGTGTAAATACTACCCCTTGGAATTTTTCAAATAAAAGGTTCATGATGATGTGATCAAATAATTTAGAGTGGAACTAGAGTCAGAAAATCTTATTGTGGTGTGTTGAGAATAAGGGAAGTAGAGATAAGGAATTTGCCAAATGGGGCAGTAGCTAGAGAAGAATATAAGGATATGCATAGCTACCACCCCAACAACAGAAAGGCTAGATTCTGATTCCACAAGCAAAGTATCTGCGAGTTAAAATTCACAATATTTTAGGAAGTCATGGACTCATTTACTAAAGAAGAGCTAGAAGTATCTGGTTTTTAGTAAGATCAGTATACATGAAAGTCACTTTTTGGTAGTAAGATGTTCTTCAGTGTCATCTTTTTGTTTTTATCTCTAATTTCCCTTAATTTGAATGCTTTCTTCTTATGAAGATGGTGTGGTAATTTTACCTATCCTGTAAATTATTTTAAAGATTTAAACAAACTCCTTTGGCAGGCTTTCATGCTAAGTGTATCCTAAAAACTTGTCTTAAATTTGCATTGAATGTCATTGAAATCAATCCAGTTACCAATCATAGATAGATAGCCCATAGGCATTCTACTTTATTTTATTCTTCCAAGGAGATCTGGAGATGCAAATGTAAGGGAAGAAAGAAGAAAGGAATTCAAGAAGCAGCAAGTTGAAAGAAAATTTGGCTTATGGAAGAGAAATCTTTCTGTTACAACAATAATAATGCCAAGAGTATATTCATCCCAGAGAGGGAGAGAGAGTAGAGCAAATACTACCTTCTAGCAATGTAAAATTCTTCTCAATTACATATTCACCTAAAGAGAAAAGGCACGTTCTATATCAAATGTATTATTCATAGATTGCCACTCTTCAGAGTTCCTTATTGTACCCTAATATTATCTTTCTTAGATGATTCACAAGACACTTTGTTATCTTCCAATATTTCCTGTCATTGTTATAAGTAAAATTATTCAGGCTCTATCCAAGGGAGTGAATCAGACAGTAAGCCTCTCTCCTCCCATGTGCAGTGTTTTTATTCTGGAGTCTCTAAGACATCCTTGAAAAAGAAAAGAAGTCACTTAAGGACAGCTAGCAGGTATATGTATCACAAAGTAGTGTAAATTCCACTCCTCTTAGTATAATTGATATTTTCTAATCTGTACTTGTATCATGTCTAGGCTGATTTTATGTGTTGTATGAAACTCAGATCTGTTCTTTGTTACTTGGGAAAATCTTTTGTCCCTTCTTTACTCTACCCTTTCTTCTTTTTCTCTTTTGACAATGGGAGTATGAGAAGATCAGGGCAATCATCTTAGATCAGGGCAACCAACCATGGTAGATTCATTCATTCAATAAGCATGAATTGAGTACTTGATAAATTTTAAGCATTATGGTCATGACTATATTTAAGGATAGAAGTGATTTAAAAATCCTTGGCTTTGAGGAGTTTATAGTATAGTTAGGGACACAAGTGAATAAATCAGTCACAGTGCAACATATTCAATGTTAAAACAGGTTTATGCCAAAGTCTATATACCCAGAGCTAGTGACAACTGTCTCAGATGCTGCCCTAAGAAGCCTATTGGTCAATTAAATCATGATGTTTGGGGTGAGAGATTGTTAGGACAGTGTGCTTCTACCTTAGTAATTACCCATAGGTTTTTGAATATTTTCCTACAAAATAGTTTATGGTTCACAAGAACTAGTGTCTTCTCTTTTTCTAAGGCCACATATGCATCATAAAATTTCCTGGGCCTTCTTAGCTTTCTTTTTGCCCTTTACCTGTCAATATCCTAATCATCATGCTTAAGGGTCTATCTCCCTCAGCTCCTCAATCATAGCTGTCCTGATTATCCAACCAGTTATGATTCTGCATTCTTCAAGCCTCTACAGCTTTTTATTTATACTTTATTTGTATTAAGTAGTAGTTAGTAATAGAACATTTTCCATCTTTATAATTAGACTGAAACTCCTTAGGAATACATTTTTCATCTTTGTAGCCCCCTGATGTATCCAGCAGAATGCCTTGAAACAAATAGGCAGTAAATAAATCCCAACAAATGTTAAGTTAAATTGCTCCAAATTGTGTATTCAATTTTACAGTAGCATTCACTGATAACATAACATTAAATTAAAAGCCAAAGTCTAATCCTGTTTCTGAACATTATTTATTTAAATATTAACTTTCTAATCCAATTAGTTGTATCTTTCAATGATATGTTAGACCTAAATTTATTTTTGCATTGTTTTAAATGTCATCAAATGATTCATCTCTTGTGTTTTTAAAAATATTCTTGAATAAGTGAATGTAAGTAAACACGTACCATCAAACTATAATGCCTATTTTTTAATTCAGCATTTCTTTGACAATATATTCTTGGAATTTTTCTTAATTCCTTTCTGGATGTGGCCTCAAAAATCACTTCAGAAGTCAGTCCATTTCAAGATGGCTTTTCTTTTTTCACTTCAAGTTTGTTCCTTTAAAATGTAGTAAATAATTAAACAAATTAAATGAATGATCTTCATCTATTCCAAGATGATATTTTTGTCCCAGGGAAATTCAAATTATTATTTTTTAAAATGTTATCTCTTTCCTCTGCCACATAGGAAATGACATTGATGCAATGGTGTCTTCCAATTATACTCCCAGGCAACCTATCCTAGTTGTCATGGGACAGAAAGGCTCACAGACCAAATTAAAATACTTGAATTGCATGGTTTATTAAAATAACACAGTAAAAAGCAAAAGGGAAAGATATGAGCTAAGTTAATACACTTAGGATAACTGGTAAGTGGGCTGGAATGACCACCCTACTTGAATTCTGATATACATAATGTTCTTTGTTCTATCTCTTTCTATTGCATCAGCCTTCTCCATTTATGGTGTACTTATAAGAACCAGAGTTGATTTACAAACAAGGGAGCTCACAATAGGTGGTACCTGGACCAACGGCACACAATTTGTCATGGATACAGAGACAAGCATGTTTGGCCACAGTTGAAATTAGCCCAAATAGTCAATGAATAACTATATTGTTCTTAGGAAGAAGACTTTGGAGCTAAAATGAATGTCACCTGTGGGTGGCTGAATAAAGACCTCGTGAACATTAAGTGCACATGTATATTTATTGGATCCTCAATATTTAGTGCCTCTTGCATATTTAATGTCTTTTATATATTGTGTCTTATGTATATTTAGTATATTATATATATTTAGTACCTGGCTGCCTCATGAATCTTAGGTATCATTTGGTCCTTCTATCTTTACATTTAGCACACACTGCTCATTAGGTATCATTTCGTCCTTCTATCCTTACATTTAGCACACATTGCTCACACTGCTAACTACTTCTCTTATGTTTAACACAGTCCAAGATGTATATCTCTTTTTGTGGAATTCCTCATTCATTGATATCCAGTTGGTAGCTGGAAATTAGCCATGGTCAGATTACTAATACCACAGAATGCTACAAGTAGAGTCCTCAACCCCCAGAGCCAATTATTTAACATTTACTTGCATTCCACTGCTGTACTGGAGGGCCCTTCTTCCTCTCACTCCATCTGACCTCTCAAGCCTTATCTTTCTGGCTTTCATATTCTCCTCTTCTTACATAGGCAAGAATTAAGGGAATGGTCTTAATAGCCATTTTTTTTCATATCTTTCTTAGACATATATTGTCTCATTGGTAATTTGTGAATAGTGCATATGTTAGCAAAACTTGACTGAAAAAATTTCTGCTCCCACACATTCTGATCCCATCTTGACACCGCATAACTTTTGGCGAAGGCAGTTTCAACAATGAAGAAGTGGGAGAAACGACTACATTTTATGTAAATATGTATTCACTTAAAATCAAAAAAACATATGTAATATCATTTAAGATTTTAAACGAAGGACAATACTTTAAAAAGTTTCCTCTGTAATCAACTTTCTCAGCAGTAGAAAGCATTGCCTTTTCTTTACAGCTGTTAAACATATGGCCCAGAAAATGTTATTTGACAAGCCTTAAGATTTTAAATTTGACTTTATATTAAAAATACATTTTATCTCACAAACATGTATGATCTCTAATCATGTGTTTGAAGAGTTTTGCTATTGATCACTTTTTAAATTTAAAAGTAATGATGGGAATTTCCACAACCTGATACTCTGATGGGCTTGATTAGATGAAAATTGTTAACACATTACAGACATATTTAAAACAAAGAAGGACTCAAAATGCCCTGTGAAATTCTTTCTACTCAGTCTTTCCAGCACTAGACAGAGGACAAACAATCCCTTACAGCTAGTTATCTACCTCTATCTTTAAAAGGCTCTAACCATGGATTGTACCATATACAAGTGAAATATCAAACCCAAATCAGAATCTCCTAGAGGACATGTTGAGACACGGGTGGCTGGGACCCTAGAGTTTTTGAGTCAACCAGTCTGGAGTGGGGCCTGAGAATTTTCACATCAAACAAGTTCCCAGAGGATGTTGCTGGTTCTGGTACCACAGTTTGAAAGCCAGTGCTCTGGAGAATGGGAAAGCACTCTCGCTCGCTCTCGCTCGCGCGCTCTCTCTCGCTCGCGCGCTCTCTCTCTCTCTCTCTCTCTCTCTCTCTGATTGCTAGATTTCCCCAGGCTTTTTCCAGTTTTCCAGGAGAAGTCTTATGCTATAGCCTGCTTTCTTGCTTCTATAATAATAGTAATAATGACAACAACCACTGCAGTTTCTTGAGTACTAAATACCAAACACTGTACATCATTACAAATCTTCAAGGAAGGTACTGTTATCATCTCCATTATGCAGATAATGAAATAGAAAGGAAATTTGCCAAAGGTCACCGGGCTGAGACTCAAACCCATGTCTGTTTGGCTCTAAAGTCTAGAATCTCAATTTGTTCCAGACAAGCTAGTTTGTGCTCTGATTTTTCACCTTTCTGAATATAAGGCTGAAAGCATTAGTGAAATTGGAGGGAGCAGCCCAGTTGAGCAGGCACTGTGGGTGGGGCCTGAGCACCCTAATAAACGAAGGAGACAACGATTTTCTCCTCCTCCTCCAATGCATGTTGACTGCTCTCCCTCTGCCTGACTGGCAAAAAGCAGCTTCCCCAAGGGGATCCAGAAGTTTCTGTATGCAGGAGAGCATTTGGGCAATTGTTCCTGGGGATGAATCTGAGATGCTCACAGAGCACATTCAGATTCTGTTTACAATCTTAGAGGAATAACACAAATGTTTTGTCAAGGGAGTCTTTATGATGTGAAGTACAAAAGAACTTCAGGCTCTAAATTATGTGTCAAAAGTGAGAAGCCAGTATTTGTGTTCGCTCATTGGTTTGTTTTGGTCATTTCTTGTTATGTGATAGATCTTTATGTGAACATTTTATTAATGCTTTTCTTGAGGAAAACTTTACCCCTTTTTTGAATTCACACATTTTAATTCCTATTTATAATTTTGCCTACAAGTGCAAGTAAATGCAGATCATCCAGTAATGAAAATGCTCTGAGATTTGAGACTTGCTGTTTTGATTGCAAAAGCTCTGACCTAGCCCTTGAAATTGAAATGGCTTTATATGTACATAGTTGGAATGAAACTCAATGCACATGTTTTTGAAACTCTTAGGAACTCCTGTGCCACAGTTTTCCAGCAGTTGGTGAGATTTTTTTTTTTTTTGCTTTCAAATTTGAGGGTTTAATCTAGTTTTTATGAAAAGAAATGTAAGAAGTTTTGTGATCACAAATAAATCCTGTGTGCAGTGTATGCATCTGTTTTCTTTGCTGTAATTATGAAGCCATGATCCTGTATTTTGTTCTTTGGGTGGAGATTGGGATAGTATTTAATACACTGTAGAAGAGATGCTTTAGTTATCACAATCATGGCCCTCTAAATTTGGGGGTGTTAGGTGGACACAGAGGTCAAGTCAGATGTGCCAGGGTGTGAATTGAATCTAACCTCAATCAATAAGAAAGATTAGATGGGTAAAACCTCCAGCTATTCTTCCCTTCACTGCAATAATTTTGAGGAATGCTCTAGATTCTCAGAGGGCCTCCAGCAGCTTTGAACCCCAGGTGCCCACATCAGTAATCTGCTCAATGAAGCACTCTTGATTGTTACTCTCTCTCCTCACACCTTCCTATTCCCTACAGTGTTTCCTAGGATTGCCGCAGTCCGGCTGCAGCAAAATAACGGGGGGGGGGGGGGGGGGG
>NW_026000249.1:20094318-20100829 GCF_001458135.2 Marmota marmota marmota | reverse complement strand
AAAAAAAAAAAAAAAAAAAAAAAACTGATGGTGGAGCTGGTGGAGCTGGGATTGTGGCTAGGTGGAAAAGTGCTCACTTAGCATGTGTGAGGCACTGGGTTTGATCTTCAGCATCACATAAAAAGAAATAAATAAATATAATAGCAGATAGAGTTAAAAAATATATTTAAACTGATGGCTACGCAGCTTATTGGTAAAGAGAAGTAGCTAGAGGACTGTCCTGAATTTTGGAGTGGCAGTTCTCAAGACAAGGCACCAGCTATCCTAAAGGCAATGACCAATGAAAATTTGTACACTCAAGTATAATAATTAAAATGTAAATAACTAAAGAATGGGAACCAGAAGGGCAGGAGAGTGTCAGGAACCCAGTTTGGGAAGGGATCCATGATAAGTTTTATCCAGAAAGAGGTAATCTCTACCTAACAACTGGTGTTCAAACAAAATGGCAAGGTACAGGCAGGTACCCAGTATTTAAAGCCATGCTCCAACTTAGGCTCAAATAAAGCTTTGGGGTATAAGCTACCTCCAAAGCATCTCAGCCAAAATTACTAAAGATTAAAGATGGCCATTAATGGGAGAGTCTGCAGCCCAAGGCAGCTCAGCTCATGCTCACTCAATACTCGAATTACATTGATATAACAGATGGAAAATACTTAATATGGTGTGTGGCACAACACAAGTAAGTGCTCATAAATGTTTGCTGATAGCACTGCTGCTGCTGCTGTTTCTGTTATTAGAAGACCCAAGAAAATGGTATAATACAGGAGTCAATCTGCTGGTGAAGCTTGGGCTTCTAATATTTGGCTGGTTGATTTTTATTGACCCAAGATTAGACACAGCCATTACTTCAGGAATGGCAGCTGTAAAGAACCAAGAGCAGGCAAAGAATGATAATAACTTGCTGTAACTGGACCAGCACTTCCTAGCTAGGTTACTTCTATATACCTCAGTCTTTATGCATACAGTGGAGATAAGGACACCAACCTCATAGAGGTGTTTTGAGAATTAAGTGGTTTATGACACTGGACTCATTTAGGAGACTATCTGGCACCTAGTAAGTGCTCAAACTCCTTAAACACAATCCAGAGTTTATTGATTTAGAGCTGGAAGTGTTGCTATTACAGCCTACAGAACCTCAACAACCATGGCTGGTAACATCTGGCACAACCAAAGACTGGCAAAGCTTTGTTAGAAACCATAAATGCCTATTTTTACAACTCCTAGGGTACTTTCCATTTTTCCCTGGAAGAATTTCTTTTTAAGGCAAGGCAACAAGTACTGCAGATAGTGTGTATTATTTCTTTTTCACAACATATTTGCAAAAATTATGGTGAAGAAAATACTACTCCTGTGAACAAATGGCATAAGTAAAATTATGTGAGAAATCTAGTTGAAAGAAATATGGTTCTTAAACTGAGAGAAGTGTCAGTACAAAGTCCTAGAAGGCAGAAGGAATCAGAATAATCATGATAAAGTCTAAAATACACGCGGGTTACCAGAATGGCAGCAGCAAAATTCATCTCACTCCTCTTGCATGATATCACTGAGTGAACTCTGATGATTTGCTTGACTAGGCAGGATTGGTTGCAGCATCAGGTAAGGGGTTGCAGGTGAAAGGCTCCAGTCCTCAGGCTGGATGGAACTAGGGAAGGCAGGGGCTACCCATCACTGTTGACCTTGGTCTTGGAGTTGATTTCATGGAACCAGCAAATTTTAAAAACCCTCTTTATTCTGTTCCTCACAGAAATAATCCTTAGAGCCCCAGAAAATACTAAGACTTTCTAAGAGTAAGGCATAGTTAAATTTCTGGAGATGAGGAAATAGTGGACTTTTATCTTCCCTTTGGAGTCCCTTGCCTATTTGCTCCATAAAAGTATAAAATGCTGTTGCTTTGAAATTGGAATTCAGTTTTTATAGTTTGGGGTATGTCAGAGCTAATCTTGCTAACCTTACACTGTTCTCTGGGAACACAGGCCCACCTTTCTAGAAGTTTAGAGTCTTCTTGATTCCTAATATGGTAGGGGTGAAAATTATTTTTCTCACCCCTCACTAGCCTCATATCTGAGGAACCCATAATAGATTAACAAGATAAAAGCATACAAATTTATTTAAAAGTTTTATATGACACAAGAATATTCACAAATGGAAACCCAAAGAAAGAAAAAGGAACCTGTATGTTTTTATGCTCAGGTTTGATGAAGAGTGGACAGTCTTGCAGAAGTATGATTGAATGAAGTGATATGTGATCAATAATAATAAACTGCAAGAAATTTAGCAAGGCCTGTTTATTAAGAATCTTCTCTGTCCCTGTGTTTTCTTTTTCTTTTTTAATAAATGGACACACTACCTTTATTTTGTTTATTTTTTATCTGGTGCCAAGGATCAAACCCAGTGCCTCACACATGCTAGGTAAATGCTCTACCACTGAGCTATAGACCTAGCCCCTGTCCCTGTGCTTTCAAAGACAAGAACATTTCTTTTCTTTTTTAAGGAGGGGACCTCTGGAATGAGGGTCATATGACCTAAGTTAGAGGAAGGCTACCTAGGTTTCATAACCTGTATTATCACAGAACAGATGAGCAAAAAGTGAGAGGGACTTTCCTATTTCTGGTATTTTCTAAAATGCCAAGGTGCTATATTTTCAGATGCATGCCCCAAAGCTCACACTATCTTAACCAACTGACTCGTCTCAATTCTTGTCTACTTGTCTTAAATTTGAGGGTCATCCAAATTTCCCAATTTCTTTTCAAACTTGACCTCTCTTTTTTTTATTTGTTCTAATTAGTTATACATGACAGTAGAATGCATTTTGACACATTGTACACAAATGGAACATAACTTCTCATTCCTCTGGCAGTACATGGTGTAGAGTCACACTGGTGTATATAGGGTGATAATATCTGTCTCATTCTATCATCTTTCCCATTTCCACTGCCCCACCCCTGCTTTCACTCCTTTCTGCACAATCCAAAGTTCCTTCATTCTTCTCTACCCTCCCCCACTATGGATCAGCATCTGCTTATCAGAAAAAAAAAAAACATTTGGCCTTTGTTTTTGGGGGGATTGGCTTATTTCACTTAGCATGATATTCTCTAGTTTTATCTATTTACCTGAAAAATGCCTAACTTCATTCTTCTTAAAAGCTAAGTAATATTCCATTGTGTATATGTAGCACATTTTCTTTATCCAT
Organism: Marmota marmota marmota; assembly: GCF_001458135.2. Taxonomy (NCBI): domain Eukaryota; kingdom Metazoa; phylum Chordata; class Mammalia; order Rodentia; family Sciuridae; genus Marmota; species Marmota marmota. Next base: position 20,097,639 of record NW_026000249.1, on the reverse strand, counting down.
TGATCTGTTGAAGGGCATCTAGGTTGGTTCCATAGCTTAGCTGTTGTGAATTGAGCTGCTATAAACATTAATGTGGCTGAGTCACTGTAGTATGCTGTTTTTAAGTCCTTTGGGTATAAATTGAGAAGTAGGATAGCTGGATCAAACGGTGGTTCCATTCCAAGTTTTCTGAGGAATCTTCATATTGCTTTCCATAGTGGTTGCACCAATTTGCAGTCCTACCAGCAATGGATGAGTGTAGCTTTTTCCTCACATTCTCACCAACATTGAATATTGTTTGTATTCTTGATAATTGCCATTCTGACTGGAGTGAGATGAAGTCTTAGAGTAGGTTTGAATTGAATTTCTCTAATTGCTAGAGATATTGACCATTTTTCATATATTTGTTGACCACTCATATTTCTTCCTCTGTGAAGTATCTGTTCAATTCCTTTGCTCATTTATTGATTGGTTTATTTTTAGGGGTTAATTTTTTGGGGTTCTTCATATATCTTGGAGATTAACGCTCTGAGGTACAGGTGGCAAAGATTTTCTCCCTTTCTGTAGGCTCTCTCTTCATGTTCTTGATTGTTTCATTTGCTGTGAAGAAACTTTTTAGTTGATAAAATCCCATTTATTGATCCTGAATTTTTACTTCTTGTACTTCAGTCTTGTTGAGGAATTTGTTTCCTAAGCTGACATGATGGAGATTTGTGACTACTTTTTCTTCTAGTAGGTTCAGGGTCTTTGGTCTAATTCCTAGTTCATTGATCCACTTTGAGTTTTGGGCAGGGTTATAGATAGGGGTTTAATTTCATTTTATTGCATATGGATTTCCAGTTTTCTTAGTACCATTTGTTGAATGGGGCTATCTTTTTTTCCTCCAATATATGTTTATAGTGACTTTGTCTAGTATAAGATTACTGTATTTATGTGGATTTGTCTCTGTGTCTTCTATTCTGTACTATTGATCTTCATGTCTGTTTTAATGCTAATACCATGCCATTTTTGTTACTATAGCTCTGAAGTATAATTTAAGGTCTGGTATTGTGATGACTCCTGCTTTGCTTTTCTTATTGAGGATTGCTTTGGCTATTCTGGGCCTCTTATTTTGTTTTTCAACCAAGAGATTTTGTTGGGGGGCTGCCTGAAAGGGAAGAAAAGGAGAGGCAGAGAGCAGAGAGGGGAGAGGAGGTGGGTAGAGAGAAAGAGAGCAGAGAGGAAGAGGGAAGAGAACAGAGAGAGGAGAGAAAAGAAGAAGAGAGGAAGAGGGCAGAGAGCATGTGCCTGGGTCTCTTATTTTTCTAAATTAATTTCATGACTGCTTTTTCTATTTCTATGAAGAACATCATCAGAACCTTAATAGGAATCACATTGAATCTGCCTAGTGCTTTTTGTATTATGGCCATTTTGTCAATATTAATTCTGCCTAATCAAGAGCATGGGAGATCTTTCCACCTTCTAAGTTCTTCTTCAATTTCTTTCTTTAATGTTCTGTAGTTTTCATTGTAGAGATCTTTCACCTCTTTTGTTAAATTGATTCCCAAATGTTTTAATTTTTTGAGGATATTGTGAATGGGATAGTTTTCCTAATTTCTCTTTCAGTTGATTCATCATTGATATATAGGAATGTAATTGATTTGTGGGTACTAATTTTATATCCTGCTACTTTGCTGAATTCATTTATGAGTTCAAGAAGTTTTCTGGTGGAGTTTTTTGGGTCTTCTAAACATAGAATCATGTCATCAGCAAATAGGGATAGTTTGAGTTATTCTTTTCCTATTAGAATCACTTTAATTTCTTTCTTTTATCTAATTGCTCTGGCTAGAATTTCCAGGATTATGTTGAATAGAAATGGTAAAAGAGGGCACCTCTGTCTAGTTGCAGTTGTTAGAGGAAGTGATTTCAATTTTTCTCTATTTAGGATGATGTTGACCTTGGGTTTATCATATATAGCTTTTATAATGTTGAGATATGTTCCTACTATCCCTAGATTTTTAGTGTTTTGAACATGAATGGATGCTGTATTTTGTCAAATGCTCTTTTTGCACCTATTTAGATAATCATGTGATCCTTGTCTTTAGATCTATTGATGTGATGAATTAATTACATTTATTGATTTCTATATGTTGAACCAATCTTGCATCCCTGGGATGAACCCCACTCTATCATGGTGCACTATATTTTTAACATGTTTTTTATGTAATTCGAGAGTATTTTATTAAAAATTTTTGCATCAATGTTCATCAGGGATGCTAGTCTGAAATTTTCTTTCCTTGATGTCTCTTTGATTTTGGGATCAGGATGATAATAGCTTCATAGAACGAATTTGGAAATGTTTCCTCCTTTTCTATTTCATGGAATAATTTGAGGGGGATTGGTCTTAGTTCTTATTTGAAGGTCTGGTAGAATTCAGCTAAGAATCCATCTGGCCCTGAGCTTTTCTTTCTTGGTAGGCTTTTGTTGGTGTCTTCAATTTCTTTGCTTGAAATTGATCTGTTTGAAGTTGATCTGTTTAAATTTTCTGTCCTCCTGATTCAATTTGAGTAGGCTGTATGTCTTTAGAAATTTGTTGATGTCTTCAAGATTTTCTATCTTATTAGAGTAAAAATTTTCAAAATATTTTCTGATTATCGTCTGTATTTCAGTAGTGTCCATTGTGATATTTCTTTTTTCATTGCAAATTTTAGTAATTTGAGCTTTCTCTTTTTCTTTGTTACTTTACTAAGGGTTGATCATTTTTATTGATTTTTTTTCAATGAACCAGCTTATTGTTTTGTTGATTTTTTTGGATTTTTTGTTTCAATTGCATTGATTTCAGCTCTGATTTTAATTATTTCCTCACTTTTGCTCTTGGTATTATTTGTTCTTCTTTTTCGAGGGTTTTGAGATATAATGTTAGCTTATTTATTCTGTAACTTTCTATTCTTCTATTCTTTTAATGAATGAGCTCAATGCAATGAACTTTCCTCTTAGCACCAAGTTCATAGTGTCCCAGAGATTTTGATATGTTGTATCACAATTCTCATTTACCTCTAAGTATTTTTTTTAAATTTCATCCCTTATTTCTTCTGCTATCCATTCATCATTCAATAGCATATTAATTAGTCTCCAGGTGTTAGAATAGATTCTATTTTTATTTTATCATTGATTTCTAATTTCAATCCATTATGATCTGATAGGATGGAGATATTATCTCTATTTTTTGTATTTGCTAGGGGTTGCTTTGTGGCCTAAGATATGGTCTATTTTAGAGAAGGATTCATGTGCTGCTGAGAAGAAAGTGTATTTAGTCATTGATGGATGAAACATTATATATATATATATATATATATATATATA
>NW_026000249.1:20036199-20053346 GCF_001458135.2 Marmota marmota marmota | reverse complement strand
TATATATATATGTACTCATTTGATAACAAGTTCCTTTAAGTATTTATAAGTTGTTTCAGAAGGCTCTCTTGCTCCTCCACCTAAACTATACGAATGAAGAAATTCCAAATTCTAAATTGTTGCTTTTCAGCAATTATTCCTTATTAGTAAGGTACAATAGAAAGAATCTTGGACCAGCAGCTGAGTGACTTAGTCATTAAGCTCCTTTTCTTCTTAGCTCCATTTCTACTAGCATGTCACCTTAAACAAGTCACTTAACTGCTACCTAGCATGCCACCTTGAGAAAGTCACTTAACTGCTTCAGACTTCAATCCTATCCCTCACTGAAATTAAGAGGTTTAACCAGAAACACAGGTGATCTTGTCAAGTTCTCTTACAGTTCTACAATGCTATTATTTTTAATTATGCACTTGCCCTTTATGAACCTGGCCAAATTATAGAATTTTTCTACCTTTGTTTTCCTATATTTAAATGAAATTGATTAATTTAAAATACAGGATGTAAGAAAAAGTCAATAAGACATCTTCCAGTAAAAAAGAATACTTTAATTATATAATTCTATCTCACAATTTAATCCAAGAAAAGTATATACCAGGGCTGGGGTTGTGGCTCAGTGGTAGAGTGCTTGCCTAGCACTTGTGAGGCATTGGGTTCAATCCTCAGCACCACATACAATAAAAATAAAAAAATAAAATAAATGTATCTTGTCCATCTACAACTAAAAAATATTAAAAAAATAAAAGTATATGCCATTCATTTCATATGTATTATATCACATCTTATCCCTGAGGTATAAGGAGAAATAAGTAGTCAGTGATATTAATGATTTGAGAAGTGGTCAAGTTAATATTTCATATAAATACAATTCAAAAAGACTTAAATTCAGACTGTTACCAGACTTTTTCCAGATTATTGTAATACTGTTAAATATGAGAATCATATATTATCAACATAACTTGAGCAAAGTTTATGTTTTCTAAGATTTTTATATATGGAAGAAAAACTTGTAAATATTATATAAAACATTCACATTTATAAATTTTTGAACGTTAATTTGAGAGGCAAGAACACCAACATTATATAATCCACAGCAGCAGTACATCTCTTTGGAAGTATTTGGTATTAGAAGTTAGATTAGTTAAATTTTTTTCTATAGTGGAAAACAAAGAAAGAACAAAAAGAGGCAGAGTCTTTCTACTTTTGAGAAAAATGCAACTTGAACATTGAGTATCTCTGACCTTCTTTCTCTCACTCTTGGAATGTTAATTATGTTTGGAAGTTGAAGTTCAAGACAATCTGGAAAAAAAGGTTTATTTATCTTTAGGCTTAATTCTCTCTCTTTATTTAAAGCCTCTTAGCTCCCATTTAATTTCAGTGATTCTTTATTATTTCTGAATTTGTACTTTTTCTTTCTGTATGTTCAAGTGTTGTTTTATTACACAAGGCACCAAATATATATGGGGATATATCATTAGTTTTATACAAGAAGTCAAAGTGAAAAATGAATTCAATATAACACATTTTGCTTTAAGAATATGTGCCTTTCAGAGTAAAGTTTTATTAAGGATTTCAATATAGGCATCAACCAAATCACATTTGAAATATCTGTATCTAGAGAAATAACAATCACTTTATCAGCCCCTATAATTCTTAGAGTGCTGTCCCCAAAGAGTTATTTAAAGACTAAGCAATACATCCCAACATACCTTGAAGGTTCTGCTTTTTATCTAAACCTTACAAGTTGTGGAAATTATCTGCTTTTTAAAGATGAGCACTTGCCTTGTTAAAAGCTAGTAGCCCCTACGCTCTTGTCTTCACTAATAAAGATTAATAGAAAATGGATAGAAGCTAAGTGTGCCCCTTCAATCACCTCTTTTATTTTCTGTTGAATAAGTAAGGATAAATAGAGTGTATGTGACAATTAAAAAACAGTGTTTTTGCTCAGGTATCCAGAATATCTAGTTAAAGCCAGTAAGCTGATTTCCTCATCTAAGAATGGCTTGTAATTTTTTTTAAAAAATGTATTTATTTGTTCCAGCCAATTATACATGACAGAAAAATGTTCTTCAATACATTGTACACAAATGGAGCACAATTTTTTTACTTTTTCTGGTTGTACATAAAGTAGGGTCACGCCATTCATGCCATACATGTACCTAGGGTAATGATGTCAGTCTCATTACACCATCTTTCCTACCCCCATGCCCTTTCCCCCACTCCCCTTTGGGCTTGTAATTTCTATTTCCCATGTCTAAATATGATCACTCAAGTTATGTGCTTCAGCAATTGTCTTTTTACCCTTGCATCTTCCAAATTGCAAAATAAGATATTTAACCTATGATGTAACAGCCTTTGATACAAAAAAAAAAATCATTCCATATCCAAAGAAACCTTTTCGGGAAGAGACATTCCCAACACAAACATAGGTAAATCATTTTGAAATATTCAGTATACACTCACAAAAATAAATATAGAGCAACTGCTTCCAACAAATGTACTAGAAATATGTCTTAAAAACTTTTTACAAGCTTAACATGGTCAAAGAAAATATTTAATGAGCTCACAGTGTTTCATTACACTTAGATCTCCTTTAAAATCATGTAACTAACAAATACCACCTTTGCCCTGTTGAGAACAACAAGTCACATTTTATCACAAATACTTTCAAAAGTTCTTAAACAGTGGTCCTGGAGCTCACCTGCAGAGTTGTGAAGGTTCCTGTTGAAAGTATAGATTTTTGTTATAAATACTGAAATTCTGGAGGTGGGATCTAGGAATCTGGAATCTAAACAAGCTTCTAGAGTTTTTTATGCACACTAAAGTTTAAGAATAACAGTGTTAGACTGAATACCTTGTTATACATTAAGGTGGGAACCATTGTCTAACTGGCTTTCTCTTCTCCAGCCCTTAACCACTGTCCCCTGTCCTTTGCGTAGATTTTTGTCCTCATGTCAGATCTTTTCTTTTACTCTTGTGCCTTAGGAGGGAAAGCAAAGAAACAGTCATTTGATATGTAGTTAGGATGATCAAACATTCTGCAATTTTACCTAACTTCACAACTTAGGAAAAGTCCCCTCACTCAGATAACTGAGAGCTTTTTAATCTTTTGGTGTTCCAGGTCCTTCTGCTTCTATTCTGTGACGTCTCTTGACTGTCCTCTGTCCCTGACTTCTTAGAGCCTTATTATATCATGCTATTAAGTTACCATTAGATCTTTAAAACTGGATTCCCTGAGTCTTTTAGTTATTTTTCCCTTTTAAGAAACACAAAGGGGTTCATTGATCCACTAATAATTAGTCAGCACCATTTAACCTAGAACTGAAGTTGTAGCACTTCCTTATTTTAAAAAAGCAGCAGCTTGTGGTCTCACCATGGGCAGCCTGCCCTTCACCAATTCCTCTCTTAGAAGTCAGTATTTGTTTCTTATACCAGATAAAGGGAATCCAAGCATTAGGTTTCTTTTATTCTCCCTTTTCTTCCCCTCTTCCTACTAATCAGTGCTTCACTGGAACTTAGAGACACTTAATAAATACTTATTTAATCAGTTTCTCTTCTACCATTGGCTACTTTTCCATGTCTGGACTGTGCCTCTCTCTTCCTACCTTTCAAACTGTCTTGCTAGAAAGCCTCTTTGGACCGCAAGGGGCCCAAGTTAAAATTCTAGACACCCCAGGGAATACTTGCAACCAGTACTCATTAAATGCCATTAAACAGCTAAAATTTTGCATAGGGAATTCTCACTTAGGTTTATCACAGAAAAGTGATAATTAAAATGGAAAGAAGGAATAGAAACATAAGAGAATTATCTCCACACTGTTTGTAGTCTGCATGCACTATTCATGATACTTAGGTGTGTCATGATTCACTGATTAGATAATAATACCCTTGGAATCTTTAACAACTCGATTTCTCTTGTTTGATAGAAGTTACCATTTTTTCTGAATATGATGTTTTTATTATGCATTATAGAAAGAAAATTCTGATGATTTGGATAAACATGAAGAAACAGATCACTTGTAAATCCATCTCTGAGGGATAACATGGTTTTCATTCAAGAATTTTTCATGCATTGTTAAGCATGTGCACACAAATACGCACACACATAAACATTTTAGAAAAATAGAAGAATAGATTATATTCATTTTAATGGTATTTGTTAACTTTGATTTATTTATTTTTGGTAATTTTTTATTTGTTCATTTTAGTTATACTTGACAGTAGAATAAATTTTGACATATTATACATACATGGAGTATAACTTTCCATTTTTGTTTTTGTACATGATGTGGAGTTACACTGGTTGTGTATTCATATATGAACATAGGAAAGTTATGTCTGATTCATTCTACTGTCTTTCTCATTCCCATATGTCTCCCTTCCCCCCACCCCCACCCNAGAGGATAGGAAAGGCAGCAGAACACAACAGACACTTGTATGGCAATATGTAAATCAATGGATGTGTAACTGATGTGATTCTGCAATCTGTATATGGGGTAAAAATGGGAGCTCATAACCCACTTGAATCAAAGTGTGAAATATGATATATCAAGAACTATGTAATGTTTTGAACAGCCAACAATAAAAAATTAAAAAAAAAAAGAGTTGTCAAATGCTGCATAAGAGTCATGGAAGATAAAACCAAAAATAAGTCCATTAATTAGCCATATGTAAAGTATTAATAACCTTGATATGAGTGATTTTAGTGTTGATTTTTGGAGGACCCAGTAAACATTTAGTGTTAAATAGGGAACAGGACTGCAGTGGATTGAGACATTTAGGAATTGAGAACATAGAGGAGCAGCTATAAAGCAATTCTTTCAAGACTTATGGTTGTGTTGGGAAGAGATAAAGATCATAGTAGTGGAAGATGGATGTAGGGGCAAGAAGAACACAGTTATAAGAAGAGAGAGACTTAAGTGTGTTTAAATAACAATGGGAAGCAGACAGTAGAGAGGGAGATAAATGAGAATAAAGGTACTTAAGAAGGAAGGTAGGTAAAATTTAGGAATTAGACTGAATAGGGATGAAAGTACATCTTTTTAAATTAATTTTTATTGGTTCATAATAGTTATGCATAATATTATGATTTATTTTGACATAATTATAAACTCATGGAGTATAATTTGTGCCAATTAAGTTGCCAGTAGTTACCCTTACCCTCCTCCTCCTTCCTCCCCCTTTTCCTTCCTTTTACTGATCTGAAAGTATATATCTTTTATTGCAACTTCAGAGGAGGAGAGAAGAATGGGCATACTTGCTGGTAGTTTTTTCTTTTTTTTAATTTGGTGAAAGGTTAAGGTAGGTTCCTTCTATTAGATTTATTTTTCTCATTGAAGTGGAAGCTGCAGTTGAATGCAGAGTGATGGGGAATGCTTTGGAGTCTGAGATTTAAAGAGAGTGGCAATTTGAAATAGCTGCTCTGGGATATTAGATAAAATGTCAACTACAGAATTAGTGAGTATTTTCAGTCCATTCCATTTTATTTGCAGTTTTACATCCATTTCATTGCTTCTCAGTTTGTGACAACTGTCTCAGAAACTTCCTTGTACTTCCTATTTCCACCTTTCTTTTCTTACCTCCCCAATTTAATGTATCCAAATTTTTAAAAGTATGTATACTTTTAAAAGTATATGTATACCAACTACCATGAAATTTGCTGATGAAAGATACTACAAAATTAATTTTAGTTTTGGTTTGTTGGTTTGCTTGTTATTATTAATCCTAGGCCACAAAGCTACCTTGCATAAAATGAGAGGATTAGAGTGGAAAACAATAGTTTTCAATTATCTTGTCAATTTAAGGTCATGTGGCTAGTCCAAACAGATATTATAGCAAAAAAAAAAAATTCTACTTTGAGATTTTTAACTCCCAGGATAGATTTTCTACCTAATCAAAAGAACCTAATAATTACTCAATCTCCTCTTAAATTGTTTAGTTTTCTGTGCAAACAGTTTTACCTGTTAGCTGATTTCATAAGTGTTAAATTAAGAAAGATTTTTCCTGAAGGCTTATTCATCATGCACCACAACTTCTGATGTGTTAGAGTTGCTCAATATTCAAAGTGCTTTATATTTGAAATGCCTAATCTAGGCCATGATACCATTCTTTTTTTCAAAAAAAAAGAACAACTTTTGCCCAGGCTGGAGCTATATCTATCCTGTTCATCACTGTGGCATGTAGGCCTGGCATAGTACTAGGCATACGGTGAGTATCCAGAATTTACAGAATGAATGAATGAAGGGACAAAGTAAATGATAGTCCTACCATCCAACCAGCGGTAGTGAAGAAAACTGCTATAACTTGGAAAATTGGAGGGGGAAAATTGTCAAAGCAATCACATGGTAAACTGGGCTGCTGTAATGAGCAGCCAATGTTCTTTTATCTAGTTTCATACTAAGGTTAACAAGATCACTAACCCTCTTTGATGTTCTTCAGTGAGTTGACTTCTTTCATAACTAATATCTACATTAATGTATCCAATCACTTGTTTGATAACCCTTAATGGGAAACAAAGCAATTGCATGCCAAGTAGTAAGGTGAAAGCTAGAGATAAAATGGTAAAGAAACCAGGTACAGTTCCTGCCCTCAGAAGCTTCTAGGCTAGTGGAAGTTTCCATTCTACTGTCTTCTCTCTGCTTTTCCTGAAAATGAAAAGTCTGGCATATATAAACTGCCATATAGTTTTCAAATTCTCTGATTATGGATTTTTTACCTAAATTGGTGCTTAATCCATGGCTTGTAAATCTAAAATCCAGAATTTTGTTGTTCTTGTTCTAATTTGTTTTTATATACCCATTCTCCTTAGATACAAATGGAAATGTCTTGAAGGAATTTTTTCATTGATATGGAAACCCTACAAAGTCATTTTTTTAAAGTAAACTTTGTATTAGATGGGGTTAGGGATATTTCTCATTAGTGAGCAAGGCCCTGAGTTCAATCTTCAGCAGCCCCAAATCATGATAATAATACCAACTTTATATTAAATTTGTCAAGTATAAATACATGTAGAGTGAATTACCTCTCCATAAAGGAAAATTTAAAGTATTTCAAGAAAGCGAGTTTTGTATTGCTACCAAATGCAGAAATTTTGATCCTCATTTGCTGAGAGAAATATGACAGATGATACACAATAGATGTTATATTATCATTCACTTACCTTCCTTAACTTTAAAAAAAAAAGGTTTATCTTTCAAGAAGCTATTCTAGGATCTTTCTCTTGACAGTGTCCTAGTTCTTATCTCTGCTACACACAGGCTCACAAAATGTATTCTTTGAAGGGCATTTTGTTTTTTGTTTTTTTTTATTTTCCTTCCCATAGCAAATACAACTGAAGGTGTTTACTCCCCATAGTGAGAGGGCACCTGGATACACAAACAGTGGAGTGAACCTCTGCCTTTCTCTGTTTGTCATTCCCTGAATGTAAGAAACAGGTGCAGTGATCAATTCAATGTGTGCAGTGAACCCCAGGCAGGCAGGGAAAATTGTGTCATGGACCTTTTGTTACTTAGAATAAGTGGGAAGAAAGACTGCCCCAGCTGCTTCTAAGAAAACATAATGACTCAGTCAGGACTTTCCCCACATTATTGGCAGTGGCAGGTTCATCCATCCTCATTTGCCTAGGACAGTCCTGGTTTATGCCTGTTGTTCTCATGTGATTATTAATAGCACTGTGGATGCTCTCAAACGTGTTCAGGTTTGGACAATAAACTATAGGGACACTCTATTTACAAGTTGGTCTATCAGGGATGGTTAGTGCTCACCATAATCTCTCTCTTGATGTGAGAACTTGGTACTTTTGGGAAATGAAATTGTACATGAGATGTATTCAGAGTGAGTGAACGTAGAAAAATGACTGAAAATGCAGCTCAATTTATCCAGTGTCTAGTTTCTGCTCAGTACCATGCCAGGTACTGATAACAGAGAGGTAAGTTCTGTTCTCCAGCGTTCACCTCACACATACCTGCAAGCCATCTTGAAAACATACTATCTCCCCTTAGTATTACTCTAGCCCTCGCTATGACTTCACAAATGGTATAAGTTTGTGATATTCCACTGCTGGGCCTTATTTTTTTGGTAGCTTCAATGGCAATGTATCATGTTTTAATTAATAGAACATCATGTTATGAAACTGTTAAAACAAATATTTTCCCCAGGCATCAAATGTGTTGTCAGTGAAAATTTGACATCTAGATATGAGGGACAAAAGAGATGAGGAACAGTGTAGTAAAATGTTTCTAAAGGATGCTGATAAAATGTTTGGGTATTCTAATGTGTTGCCACAACATAAAGTGTCTTATAAAGCACATTCTTTACAAGCTATCCATCAATGTGTACAAATCCATTTGCATTCCTTACTTCCTACCCTTCTCTTTTGTTTTGTTTTGTTTTGGTACCAGGGATTGAACCCAGGGTACTCAACCACTGAGCCCCATCCCCAGCCCTATTTTGTATTTGAATTAGAGTCAGGGTCTCACTGAGTTGCTTAGTGCCTTGACAAATTGCTAAAGCTGGCTTTGAGCTCAAGATCCTCCTGCCTCAGCCTCTTTTCAAACTGCTAGGATTACAGGCATGTACCCCTGCACCCAGCTACTTACTACCCTTCTTTGGTGGGGAATCTTGTTGCTTTGACAAAGAGACAAGTTGAGGAAACTGTAGAGTTTTATTGTTGTAGCTTTTTTAAACAATTAAAGGAACATACCACAAATAATAGAAACAATAGGAGAGCTGACCCTGACAGTGGATACAGCAGTCAGAGGTAAGTACAGAAAAGAGAAACTACTCTAGGTATGTTAATCAGAGAGGGGTTTAATACAGGGAATTAGATACATACCAATATTTTGGAAAGGCTAAAGGAGTAAGTTTTTGAACTTTTCTTCTAGGATAGATTTCTAAATCCAGATAGAATGGATCCACTAGGAAATGACCATCTCTGATGTACCACTGAAGCAATAAACTAAAGAATATAATCTGTAATTATGAATTAGGAACCAAAAATTTGAAGTATAAAGGCTTCCATTTTTATAGCTGATGTTAGCAACTGCCTTTTCCCACAGAAAGCTGGAGAATGGACTTTGAAACTATGGTATGGGAAATCTCACACATTAAGATCACCGAAAGAAACAGCCAAAGGGGGCAGGAAGATGTGCTATATATACCTTACATCCATCTTCCAAATCTCTCACAAGTATATTAGGTGTAGGGTTGCTGGATTTATCAAATAAAAATACATGCAAGCATTCTTCTACTAAAATATTTATTGTTTACCTAAAATTCAGAATTAACTGGACACACTATATTTTATATGAAAACCCTAATTTATTGTAACATAATTCATATCCAGAGCTTTAGCTGTCTGGCAAATACTTTAGTTGTCTGGCAGAATTTTTAATTGCCAACCTATGCAACTAGAAGGAGCTTGAGTAAGTCTGAGTATACCAGTCCATAGTATTTTACCCAAAGTAGTTGTCCTACCAAGAATGATTGAAGCCTGTCTGCCCCCAGACACTTGCTATCATTTGAATACAGTCTCTGAAATCCTACCAATCTGTGATTCACTTGGTTTCACTCAACTTCCTCTTTTTAAAATGCAAAAATTTCCCAGCATGTGAAAGTGGTCATCTATATTCTGGGTATAAGATTTTTAGCAGGTAGGACAGAAGGATGACTAGAAAATGAGAAACTCTGCGGGGAAATTACTAGCACCAGAAAATGGAAGGAGATGAGATGATGCTCAGTCAGATCTCCTTTGCTTCCTGTTTTGCATTGGGTAAATGCAGGAATCAAAATAGGAAATATTTCCCTTTTATATTTCTTCTCCCTTTTGTACCCCCAAAGATGCCTTCTTCCCAAATCACATAACCCAAGGCATTGCCATTGGAATGACATAGATTGCCCATGTTATAGGTCACATAAAGTATATATGCATGCTGACCTAAGACATGTATATTCTCATTGTTTCAATGGAAATTTGAGTACAAGGTTCTGAACTATTGACTTGCAAATGATTATTGGTTAGAGAACTCTTTGTGAGTTGGGAATTGCTTGTATTTATTTCATGAGTAAAGATGTCAAAAGGTTGAATGCTGAATCTGCACCATGCTAATTAACTATTTTGTGAAAAGACATATTAGCCTAAGTAGGAAAAGAAATAATACCTCTCCAAGAAACTAAGGCAGAGGAAAAACAATCATAGAAGCACAAGGCCACTCTTCAAAAATACAAAAATACATTTTTGTTTCCCATTTTCTCTTGGAGTATTTCTTCTGCATTTAAAACAATTGGATAGTTTCCAGGCTACTGATTATAACAGGAAATCAGTAGCAATGGGAAGCAGTGTGACTTGGGGAAAAATAATAGAGGTAGTTGTTCCCCAAGTTATCCTGGAGGACTTTCCATGCCAGTGAAATCAGGAAGTAGAAGCTTGGCTATCTGAGAGTGAGCAAACAGCCCTACTGAGAATGGTGCTATCTTTTCAATCCCTTTCTCTCTGATGGTAAGCAAGAGTGAGAAACAGGGGAATTCTTTGGCAGAAAATTTTATCCAAGAGTTGACTAAAAGAGGATATTGTTACAGTGAAATCAACTTTCCATGAATTGTTTTCTATAAGAGCAAATAGAAGATAGCATTGCTTCTTTGACAAGTGCAGTGAACTTTACAGATAACTTGTATGCTTCTTTTGGAATACAGCAGACTTCTGTTTCTTTTATTTTAGAGGTACAGTAGCTTCATTTTTCTCTTTGAAAGTTTACATTATTTTCCCTTAAATTTGCCTCTTTACAAAAACATTATTGTACTCTAAAAGCAGATTGCCATTTGATGAGAATTTGTCAGCATTTGTAAATTGAAGATCCTCAAATGGTTTTTACTGATTATAATTTAATTTCAACATCTAATGATATTTTAAAACACATGAGTTATTTTGTAACTTTCAGCATCTCAAGGATAAATTTGATTCCATAGACTCTGTTGTGCCAAATGAAATATTTCTTTTCAGCAAAGAGAGAAGCACAGGAGGGAACCAAATTCTCATTGCTTTATATAATTCAGACTTTATGTGGTACACTGTTTCTCTGTGAATATTGTCATGTTTAAAAGAAAAGATAATGGACATAAGCATTTAAAAGCTCCAAGTCCTCTTCTTACCATTTCAGAATCTATTATTAAACAATGATTATAGATCTAAAAATCTGACCTTTTAAAGGATTTGATGTTTCCTGTTTATTAAGATATATGACTTCCCTATCATATTATATGATTGTCAATATTGAAACCAGGAGCCTAGTGAAAAATTAGTATGTATCATTTGGTGAATATCATGATTGGCAATCTGGGTATGCAAGATATTTGGGGGTTTGGGACATTCCAAAGCTTAAAATCTTATATTGATTTTATAGTAAAAAATAATCTTAGTTACTTTTGAGGTTTCAAATTTGACTGCCCAAGGACTATTTCCATCTTTTCTCATCACCACGCAGTTTTCCAGGAGCAAGCATTCATTCATTCAGAGAGCTGTTGCCTGTAGTTTCCACTTTTCCAGCAGTCACACTAAAAACCCTGAGAATAGGCCCTAGGATTTACAGAGCTCAGCTTCTCAGAGCAAGCAGATCCATTCAGCTTTTACCTGTCAGTTTGTGAACATTCACTTGCGTATTCAAGCAGTTTCTTGTAACCACTGAAATCTGAGAGAAAATAAAGAGAAAGGGAGAAAGGTGCAAAAGTCTAACTCATATTCATAGACTTATCTCTCTAATAGAGAGGATGTTTTATCTTCTTTTATTTTTTTTTCTTAATCAAGCTATTAGCATGAAACAAGGACATGTAATCTTACCAGAGTGAAATTGGGGTCATGCCATAGGGTAACTGAGTGAGGGCTCTATGGCATGATGATGTATGGCCGCTGTACAGCAATGCCTTTGCCACATCAAATCTGCCCTTTAATTACATTTTAAATCTCATTTGAAGCTATTTTATCATTATGGAAATTGTTCTGTAAATGTGCCCAGAATGAGACCCAGTACAAGTTTGCTGAGAAGAATTGAAGACAGAGATTAAGTGGCAGCTAAAACATTATTATCGGACAGAGTTTTCTTGGCTGTAGGCAGAACAGACCATGCAATAACAGAAAATCTTCATTGATTCAGAGGTGTACTCTCCCTAGATTATTACAGGACACTTTTGCCTGAAGCACTATCACTTCTTCGATAAGCTTAAGGAAGTGTTCTGCTCCCCAGCTCAGCAGGCTTTTTTCTCCCCAACCTCGGAACCATCTTTTAAATTTATAGTTGCCAAAATGAATAATACAATATTGGCCTCGTGTTCCTGACTCCATGCATGCATGCAGAGCAGGCCTAAGGTTCTTTAAATGAAAGATTGCTTTCTTGTCATGAAATAAAGAACACCTGTGCTTTCTTTTCAGGGTCATTTAAAAATATCTATACTGCTGGGCTACAGAAGGCATATAAGGGGGGGGGTGTCTTAGGGTAAAGTCAAAATGTTCTTTTCTCTCTACACCCGGGATTGTCTCACATCTTTGTGTAGCACAACTGATTTGAAGGTTTCTTTTCAGCACATTCTTAATTATCTCTTTCTTTGATCTTGAACTGTTTCACTGGGCTACCAGACAAAGAGCAGAGAGCCTAGTTATGCTTTTCTTGAGGTGCAAACCACTGTGCCCTTCCACAGGCAGGCCCCTGGCTAAATGTACCCTTTTTCTCTATGGTTACCCACCCACTTCTCTATTATTTATTCCCAAGAAAATAGCAGGTCCAAATGAGAAAGGTCCAGATTAGTTGAATGTGGTTAAAGTGTGGGAAATTTCCTTTCCAATAACTGTCTTTTGAGATCCCTCTCCCCTACATATGATCATGTTGTGCCTAGGATCACTATGAGTAGTTTTAAGATACACAAATAAGCAACAACACATTTTGGTGGTATTTCAATGTGTTATTCTTCCTGAGAGTTTTCCATTGAAATGCTACTTGAAGGATATGTTGTTGCCTTTAATAATTTACTGAATTTCTTAGAGATAGTGGTGGCAGTAGCTACCCATAGACAACTACTCTCTCTTGTCTCCTAGTGTGTCATGGAAGTCCATAAAATAATAGATCATATATTGTGTTTATCAATATTCATGCAGGTATCCCAGAATGAGATCCATCATTTTCACAAAAATGTTCATGGCATCCAGATGGTTAAAGACAATTATGTTAGATTAGTGCTTCATTCTCAAATGGCATCCCTGGACTAATAGTGTCAGTGTCACCTTTAAGAAAGGCAAATTCTTGCATTCTACCCCAGACCTACAGAATCATAGACTCCAGGGCTTGGGCCCAGTAGCCAGTGTTTTAATAAGCCCTCCAAGTGGTTCTCAAGCCCACTAAGTTTGAGAACCACTGTGCTAGACAAACTCAAGTTCTTAGGTACATGTTGATGACTCAGAGAGTGTAGACCCCCTAGAAGAGCAAGGAAGAGGGTATACACTGCCTGACTCCATGATAGACACTACTTTAATACCATAATTCCAGGCTTCCATTGACTGTGGGTGGAAGGTATGCCCACTCCAGAAGGTCAGCACTATTCTCCCTTCACTACATCTTCAAAATACTATTTTAAATCACCTATACCTCCTTAGAGGAACAACACTTTAACCATGGCTCAGTGGTATAACCTTAGATCTTCTCTAAGCCAGAAATTATCTTGTTCCTGTATACATTGTCCTTGGATTCACTCAGTCTCCAAGTTGTATTTTTGATCTCTTGAAAATATCTCCTTTTTTCCATCCATGTTTATTACTTTAGTATAGATCACCATCTTCTCTTGTTCCAACTATGGTAACAACATTTTATCTGTTATCCCTGGCTCTATTATTCTTGCCTCTAAAATGTCTTTTCACTGCCAACAAGATGGTGTTACCAAAAGATGAATCTTGAACAGAGTATTAAATATCTTCACAAGAGAAAGCCCACAAACTTAGCATGCCATTTAATCCCATTCACAATCTAGCCTCTCCTTTTTATCAAGATACACACACACACACACACACACACACACAGTGGGGGTGTAAATGCTCTCATTTCCCATAAGGAATCTGTTTTGATTTAACATTATCAAGTGTTTGGTTTATTGATCTGCTTAAGACTTTAAAACTGCAGGCCCATTCAAATAACTTCCATCATGTGCTTTTAAGAGTATTTTTAGTCAAAGTTTAGGGAACCCCATCTTTCTGAAGGTCCACAAAAGGAAATAAAATCAAAGCCAATGAGTTAATGGAGCAGAACTCTGACAGAACCAGGTAGAAATTTTTTTTCAGTGAGTCCCTTTACTTTCTATTCAAAATAACATTAATAACTAGATATTACCTACATTGGTTTCTCGGTCTCCTGTTGGTGAATTTTCTTCTGTTAAATTAAAAATCATATCACAAATTCAAGCAGAGATTCACGATATCCCAACAGTTCTTCTACCCCTATATGAAAAGAGTGGATCAAAAAGATTTGTTCATGGTAAAAACACTGTGGACATGGCCTTGTTACCTTTTCTCTTTCTTAATCATTACCAGGCTTCCTCATTTGTACTCAAGGTCATTGATAATGATCACATGCAGCTACAGATTCTTCTTTCTTACTCAGGGTACCATAAGACAGATTTCTATTATTTTAAAACAGATATTACAAAGTATCTGTCATGTAAAAATTCTTACAATGTAATCTGTTAAGAAATCACCTTGTTTATTCAAGTTCATTATTAAAATTTACATAATTTATCTTATGGGTATAGAAATACTCTGCCTTCCCAAATCTTGCACTCACAGAGATAGTTTTCCAAATCTGTTTATTCTCAGAAGAGAGCATTTTCTTGTGATCAAGGGCCAAAAATGTCCTGGTCCAGCTTCAACAAAATGGCCCAAGCATGTCTTGGATGTTCTGAACTGAACCAATTTTGGGGAAAGGATTAGTGGGTATACAATAGAAATTTCATGAATGTATTTCTTTTCTTTATACAGTAGGTTCTAGGAATGAAGAAATACCCTTTAGCTTTTTGTCTGTTACTCATTTACATGTTCCCTCAGCAGATATACCAATGCCATACCTTTGCATTAATGTCAATGTGCATATCCCCTCTTCCTCCTTTTTCTCACATTAAAAACAGAGTAATTTTGTTTTCTCCCCATCACCATCTACCCTGTTCCATGAAAGAAGAAAAGCAAAATAGGTGAAGTAATTTCCTAGACATCAAAAAAATATTATACTCCCCAAAAGAAGTAATTTGCTCTACTTGGTAGTAAACAGAAATCAACCCTCCAAAGGACACCAGAGACTTAGGCCAATAATGGCAGCAGGACTTTAGTTAACATCATGGTACTGGAACCCTCTTTAATATTAAAAACTTATGAATAACTAAAAATTATTTTGAAGTTAATATCTTTAAACTTTAGGCTTAAGGGTACTCAAAAAATGAATAGAGTTGTGTGTATACCAGTTTGTGATTATTTTGGAAACTGTTCTGCTATTTAAAGTGAAAAAAATAGAAATTTTTTAGATCTTTCCCATCATTAACCTGTTCTAAACAGTCACCTCAGTGTAGGGCTCTTTTGTGGTTATACGTGGTATTATGAGGATTGGGGGATGGTGAGGAGGAATAAAGTTGTTCTTTTGC
Source organism: Marmota marmota marmota (assembly GCF_001458135.2). NCBI lineage: Eukaryota > Metazoa > Chordata > Mammalia > Rodentia > Sciuridae > Marmota > Marmota marmota. The sequence goes on along the minus strand of NW_026000249.1, from coordinate 20,037,692 downwards.
ATTTACAGCCTTCATAATTAAAACAAGCCAGAGGAAATTAACTACATGGCTGTTATGATTTCTAGTGTATTATCCAAAATAATTATGGCACTTTGCCTTATGTTCTTGCCTTCTTCTTACATATTGCTTTTGGGATAAGATGAGACTTGACATCAACTAATTGCTTATTTCTAATATACAATCTTGAACTACAGTGATTCTCTAGGGGAAAAATAGTTCGATGACAAATAGATTCCAGAAATAAGAACTTTTCTAACTTTTAACTCTATACATGATATAGACAAATTACACAGATAAATATAACCAGATGTGTATTAGCCCATGAGAACATAGTTGACTATTTTAAAAATAGAAATGTATTCTGTTCATTTAAAGCCACTTAAAAGCATCAAAAATATTAGTTCTGAGTTAACCAAGGAGGAATAAAATATTTCATACCTAACTGGAAAAAATAATTCAGTTGCTGAACATTCCTCTCAGAGAATCACAGTAAATTTCTCAAACCAAACGTCTCACAGGTGTCTTAATATGTTCAATATGTTGCTGTTACATGTAGTCAAATCAGAAGTCACACACTTTATATTTGACAAGTAGGGAAGAATTGGGAGGCTGGTAAAAAGAACATGGATTCAGGTAGATCTTGCTTCTGCCATACAACAATTTAAAGATTTGAAAAAGTTACTTCATCTCTCTAAATCACGATTTTCTCAATTGAAAGATAAGAAAGTCTACTTTATAGGGATTTGTAAGAGCTGTATTAGTTTCCTGACCCTTTCATCCCCTTACCCTACCCCCACCTCTCAATGTGGCTCTGCAATTATAAATATGTTTCAGTGTTGGAAGGATCTATCTGGTCTTTCTCAGATAAGGATATTATCTTCAAACAGGCTGATTCCTGAACATAAAACATAATACACGACCAAAAGTACCTTCAACAGCGTACATAGACTTTGCATATGTCATTATGTCTGTGATTTAACTATGATTTAAATGTACAGTCTAGAGTTTGCATGTAAAACTTTTTAAGATTACCATTGACAAAAGATTTTATCCATTTGTAAGCACTGAGAAAGTGTAACAGTATCTGAAATAATATTGTAGCATGTTATAGGTCTTTTATATAGATTTTAGATATAGTATTGAAAAAGAAAACTCAGCTTGTCTTAGGGGCGATTTTATCTTTCAATGCCAGCATTGTGAAAGCATTCCATTCTTTTTTTAAACTTTATATGCTGAGCCAAATGGATATCAACATTAATTCCTCCCTGGGTCCATGGCATCCAGCTTTTAAAAACATCTAAAGCAGTGTTGATCTATCCACACTTTTCTGAATATTGTGTCCTTTAGAACTCATACCCATATATTTTAGAAATGCCTATTTTAGGTGGGAGTCACCTGTGCCCATATGAAGGTTTGGTGTCCATGTCCTTGTCATTAGTATCAGTAGTCTTGTCATTCTAATTTATTTGGCACTAAGGAGTGTGTGTGTGGGG
>NW_026000249.1:20028255-20036189 GCF_001458135.2 Marmota marmota marmota | reverse complement strand
TTGAAATATAGCATATGTAATGATTGCCTTATTCTTGGGAAAATAATATTTCTATGTTTAAAATGCTTTTGTGAATAGTTATCACTTGCCTGAATTACACCTTCCAAAGGTAGGCCAAGAGAAGGATGAAACTGAGTCACCCCTGCAGCTATTTCTATGATTTAAAAGTACTCAATGCTAGTAGCATCCTTCCTCCTTATTTTCTCCCTGTTTCTGGAGCTATTGCTTTGTTGGTTCCTGAATGACTGGGACTACCTGTCAAATAGACTTCCTGCCTTCATTGTTTCTCTGCTGTCATTTACCCTGAAAACTGCCCTCCTAAAATCATTCCCCAATACTTTTTTTGTTGTCAAGTCTTTATGTGGGAAGTTATAGTAGAATCTTATCTTTATGGGATCAAATATAATCTCCAAGCTTCTTTCAAAGCCCTCAATGGCTATTCTGAACCATTTGAACCTCATCTATTGACCTTCCTCAGCACTACCTCTTAGCTCCTGCCTATAGCTCTGTCCCCTATCGCTATGCATTTGGTGTTTGTTTTCCTTAACATAGCCTCATGTCTTCTCTGCTGGCCAGCTTGGAGTTGTGGAGGAAGCATGGGAGACCAGAGGGGTGCAACTCCACTAGCAGCTCACAATAGGTTAGGCATTGTGTTATGTACTTGGATGCTCTACCCACATCATCTCATTTAATCATTACCAAATCCTTATAAGATAGAATTATTGACCACATTTATAAGTAATAAAAACAGACTTTGAAATATTTTACAATTCTACCAAATTCACAAAGCTAGTAAGGGGGGAGTTAAGACCCATATTTATATCACATGGGTTCATTTCTCTCTCTGCAATACCAGTAGTTCACTCCACCATTATCTTTTGTTTGAATTAGAGGCCTAGATTTTTAAATGGCCTTCCTCTTTCCTCTTTTGCCTTGTTTAATCTTCACTTAGCAATATAATGATTTTTTAAAGTCTAAATCAAATTATGTTACTACCCTACTTTAAAAGCTTTATTTGCTTAAAATAAAATTCAAACTCATTACCTCAGGTCTTACAAGGTTCTACATTATCTGGAGCCTCTCTTACTCTGTCTCCAGCCTTATTTCATTCTTACTTGGTAGACTCTAGTTAAGATCTTTCCTACCACAAAGCTGATAAAAAGCCCATTCCTCTTTTAATTGGGAAGAATTCTATGCCTTTGTATGATTCTCTAACTGGTGTTTTCCTATCCTCAAGTTTTAGCCAACATGGGACTTCCTCACATAGTCCTTTCTCATATTTTATCCTTTTTAATTTATTTTATTTCTTATGTTTAGTTATACAGGACAATAGAGTGTATTTTGACATACTATACATACATGGAGTATAACTTATTCTAATTAGGATCCCATTTTTTGCAATTGCGTATGATATGGAGTTTCACTGGTTGTGTATTCATATAAGAACATAGGAGAGTAATGTCTAATTCATTCTACTGTCTTTCCTATTCCCATTCCCCTCCCTTCCCTTCATTCCCTTTTGTCTAATCCAATAAACTTCTACCCACCACCTCCCCAAATGCTTATTGTGTGTGTGAGCATCCACATATCAGAGAGAACATTTGGCCTTTGGCTTTTTTAAACTGACTTATTTCACTTAACATGATAGTTTCCAGTTCCATTGATTTACAGCAAATGTCATGATTTCATTCTTCTTCAAGGATGAGTAATATTCCATTGTGTATATATGCCATATTTTATTTATCCATTCATCTGTTAAAGGGCACCTAGGTTGATTCCATAGCTCAGCTATTATGAATTGAGCTGCTGTAAACATTGATATGGCTGCATCACTGTAGTATGCTAATTTTGAGTTCTTTGGGTATGGACTGAGAAGTGGGATAGCTGGGTCAATTGGTGGTTCCATTCCCATTTTCCAAGGAATCTCCACACAGCTTTCCATATTGGCTGCACCATTTTGCAGTCCCACCACCAATGTATGAGTGTGCCTTTTCCCCACATCCTCGCCAATACTTATTGTTGTTTGTATTCTTTTTTTATTAAATTATTGTTTATTCTAATTCGTCATATATGATGGCAGAATGCAATTCATTTCACATTACACATATAGAGCACAATTTTTCAAGTCACTGATTGTACACAAAGTACTTTCACACCATTCATGTCTTCATACAGGTACTTAGAGTAATGATGTCTAACTCATTCCATTGTCCTTCCTACCCCCTTTGCACCCTTACTTCCCCTCCCTCCCTTTACTGTATCTAAAGTTCCTTCATTTCTCCCATGCTACCACCTGCCATCACCATTATGAGTCAACATCCTCATATCAAAGAAAACATTCGGCCTTTGGATTTTGGGGATTGCCTTACTTCACTTAGCATTATATTCTCCAACTCCATCCATTTACCTACAAATGCCATGATTGTATTCTCTTTTAATTCTGAGTAATATTCCACTGTGGATATATACCAAAGTTTCCCTATCCATTCATCTACTGAAGGACATCTGGGTTGGTTCCACAATTTAGCTATTGTGAATTGTGCTGTTATAACATTGATATGGCTGTGTTCCTGTAGTATGCTGGGTTTTTTTTATTAAAGATTTTTTTTTTGGTTAGACACAATACCTTTATTTTATTTATTTATTTTTTATGTGGTGCTGAGGATCAAACCCAGGACCACGCACATGCTAGGTGAGCACTCTACCACTGAGCCACAACCCCAGGCCTAGTATGCTGTTTTTAAGTCCTTTAGGTATAAGCCGAGGAGTGGGATAGCTGGGTCAAATGGTGGTTTCAGTCCAAGTTTTCCAAGAAATCTCCATTCTGCTTCCCAGATTGGCTGCACCAATTTACAGTCCCACCAGTAACGTATGAGTGTGTCTTTTCCCCCACATCCTTACCAACACTTATTGTTGTTTGTATTCTTTTTTTTATTGGTTGTTCAAAACATTACAAAGCTCATGACATATCATCTTTCATACATTTTTGTTTGTATTCTTAATAGCTGCCATTTTGACTGTAGTGAGATGAAATCGTAGAGTAGTTTTGATTTGCATTTCTCTAATTGCTAGAGATGTTGTACATTTTTTCATATATTTGTTGATAGATTATATATCACCTTCTGAGAAGTGTCTGTTCAGTTCCGTGGCCCATTTATTGATTGGAATTTTTTATGTTTAGCTTTTTGAGTTCTTTATATACCCTTTATAGAGTTTATATACTTTATATACTCTTTATAGGGATTAGTGCTCTATCTGATGTGCAAGTGACAAAAATTTGCTCCCAAGCTATAGGCTCTCTATTCACCTCACAGATTGTTTCTTTTGCTGAGAAGAAGCTTTTTAGTTTGAATCCATCCCATTAATACTTGATTTTAATTCTTGTGCTATAGGAGTCTTATTAAGGAAGTTGGGGCCTAATCCAATATGATGGAGAATTGGGCCTACTTTTTCTTCTAATAGGCACAGTGTCTCTTGTTTAATTTCTAGTTTCTTGATCCACTTTGAGCTGAGTTTTGTGCATAGTGAGAGACAGGGGTTTTATTTCATTGTGTTGCATATGGATTTCCAGTTTTCCTAGCACCGTTTGTTGAACAGAGGTTATCTTTTCTCCAATGTAAGTTTTTGGCCCCTTTGTCTAATATAAGATAAATGTAATTATGTGGGTTAATCTCTATGTCCTCTATTCTATACCATTGGTCTACCAGTCTACTTTGGTGCCAATACCATGCTGGTTTTGTTACTGTAGTATAGTACTGCTAAGGATTGTTTGGCTCTTCTAGGTCTCTTATTTTTCTAGGTGAATTTCATAATGCTTTTTTCTATTTCTATGAAGAATGTCATTGGGATTTTGATTGGAATTGCATTAAATCTGTATAACACTTTTAGTAGTATGGTCATTTTAACAATATTAATTCTGCCTATCCAAAAACAAGGGAGATCTTTCCATCTTCTATGGTCTTCTTTAATTTATTCCTTTAGTGTTCTGCAGTTCTGATTGTAGAGGTCTTTCACCTCTTTTGTTAGATTAATTTCCAAGTATTTTAATTATTTTGAGGCTATTGTAAGTGGGGTAGTTTTCCTTGTTTCCCTTTCAGAGGATTTGTCACTGATATACAGAGATGCCTTGATGTATGGGAGTTGATTTTTTTTCCTGCTACTTTGCTGAATTCATTTACTAGTTCTAGAGGTTTTCTGGTGGAATTTTTTTGGTTGTCTAGGTACAGAACTGTATCATCAGCAAATAGTACTAATTTGAGTTCTTCTTATGCTATCTGTTCCCTTCAATTTGTCTAATTGCTCTGGCCAGTGTTTCAAGAACTATGTTAAATAGAAGTGGTGAAAGAGGGCATCCCTTTCTTGTTCCTGTTTTTAGAGGGAATGCTTTCAATTTTTCTCTGTTTAGAATGATGTTGGCCTGGGGCTTAGCATAGATAGCTTTTACAATGTGTAGATATGTTCCTATTATCCCTAGTTTTCTAGTGTTTTGAACATGAAGGAGTGCTATACTTTGTTGAATACTTTTTCTGTGTCTATAGAGATGATCATATGATTCTCACTTTTAAGTGAATTGATGTGATGAATTACATTTATTGATTTTCATATGTTGAACCAAACTTGCATCTCTGGAATGAACCCCACTTGATCATGGTGCACTATCTTTTTGATATGTTGTATTTGATTTGCCAGAGTTTTATTGAGAATTTTTGCATCTATGTTCATTAGAGATATTGGTCTGAAGTTTTCTTTCTTTGATGTGTCTTTGCCTGGTTTTGGAATCAGGGTAATATTGGCCTCATAGAATGAGTTTGGAAGTGCTCCCTCTTTTTCTATTTCCTGAAATAAATTGAGAGTATTGGTATTAGTTCTTCTTCAAAGATCTTGTAGAACTTGGCTGTGTATCCATCTGATCCTAGGCTTTTCTTGTTTGATAGGCTTCTATTTCATCACCTGAAATTGATCTGTTTAAATTGTGTATATCATCCTGATTCAATTTGGACAAATCATATGACTCTAGAAATTTATCAATACCTTTGATATTTTCTATTTTATTGGAGTGCAAGTTTTCAAAAGAATTTCTAATTATCTTCTGTATTTCTGTAGTGTCTGTTGTGAAATTGCCTTTCTCATTGTGTATGTTAGTAATTTGAGTTTTCTCTCTCATTTTCATTAGCATGGCTAAGGGTCTGTCAATTTTATTTATTTTTTCAAAGAACCAACTTTTTGTTCTGTCAATTTTTTCAATTGTTTCTTTTGTTTTAATTTCATAGATTTCAGCTCTGATTTTAATTATTCCCTGTCTTCTACTGCTTTTGGTGTAGACTTGTTTTTCTTTTTCCAGGGCTTTGAGATGTAATATTAAGTCATTTATTTGTTGACTTTTTCTTCTTTTATGGAATGAACTTCATGTAATAAACTTTTCTCTTAGTACTGCCTTCATAGTGTCCCAGAGATTTCAGTACCTGGTATCTGTGCTCTCATTCACCTCTAAGAATCTTCTAATTTCCTCCTTGATGTCTTTTGCAACCCATTATTCATTCAGTAGCATATTATTTAGTCTCCAGATGTTAGAGTAGCTTTTATTTTTTATTTTATCATTAATTTCTAATTTCATTCCATTATGATCTGACAGAATGCAGGGTAGTATCTCTACTTTTTATATTTGTTAAGAGTTGCTTTGTGGCATAGTATATGGTCTGTTTTAGAGAAGGATCCATGTGTTGCTGAGAAGAATGTGCATTCACTCGTTGAAGGATGAAATATTCTATATATGTCAGTTAAGTCTAAGTTATTGATTGTATTATTGAGTTCTATAGTTTCTTTGTTCAGCTTTTGTTTGGAAGATCTATCTAATGATGAAAAAGGTGTGTTAAAGTCACCCAGAATTATTGTGTTGTGGTCTATGTGACTCTCAAAGTTGAGAAGATTTTGTTTGATGAACGTAGAAGGTCTATTGTTTGGAGCGTATAAATTTATTATTGTTATGTCTTGTTGATGAATGGTTCCCTTAAGCAGTATGGTTCCCTATTTTATCTCTTTTGTTTAACTTTGGCTTCAAGTATACTTTATTTGATATGAGGATGGAAACCCCTGCTTGCTTTTGCAGTCCATGTGAGTGGTATGATTTTTCCCATCCTTTTATCTTCAGTCTATGGATGACTTTTCCTATGAGATGAGTCTCTTGGAGGCAGCATATTGTTGGGTCTTTTTAAAATCCAATCATCCAGTCTATGACTTTTGATTGGTGAGTTTAGGCTATTAATGTTCAGGGTTATTATTGAGACATGATTTGTATTCCCAGCCATTTTTGTTTATTTTTAGCATTTAACTTGACTTGGTTTCTCCTTTGATTAGTTTTTCTTTTTCTGTAATGCCTCCCTCTGCTGATTTTCATTGTTGTTTTTTAATTCCTCTTCATGGACTATTTTGCCGAGGATATTCTGTAGTGTAGGCTTTTCAGTTGTAAATTCTTTTAACTTTTGTTTATCATGGAAGGTTTTTATTTCATTATCAAATCTAAAGCTTAATTTTGCTTGATGTAAGATTCTTGGTTGACATCAATTTTATTTCAGAGCTTGATATATGTTGTTCCAGGATCTTCTAGCTTTCAGGGTCTGGGTTTAAAAAATATGCACATAATCTAATTGGCTCCCCTCTATATGTAATCTGATTCCTTTCTCTCGTGGCTTTTAATATTCTCTCCTTATTCTGTATGTTAGGCATTTTCATTATATTGTGACTTGGTGTGGATCTGTTGTGATTTTGTACATTTGGCATCCTATAAACCTCTTGAATTTGGTTTTCCAATTCATTCTTCATGTTTGGAAAATTTTCTGATATTACTTCATTGAATAGATTGTTCATTCCTTTGGTTTGGAACTCTATGTCTTCCTCTATCCCAATAACTCTTAAATTTGGTCTTTTTATGCTATCCCATATTTCTTAAATGTTCTGCTCATGGTTTCTTACCATTTCACTGTGTGGTCTACATTCTTTTCAGGATTATATATTTTGTCTTCATTGTCTGAGGTCCTGTCTTCCCAGTGGTGTAATCTGTTGGTGATGCTTTCAATTGAACTTTTAATTTTGTTTATTGTTTCTTTCATTTCAAGGATTTCTGTTTGTTTGTTTGTTTGTTTGTTTGTTTTTAGAACCTCTATCTCCCTGTGTAAGTAATCTATTGCTTCCTGTATTTGTTTATGTAGCTCTTTGTTAAAATGATCTTTTGCTGCCTGTATTTGCTCTCTTATGTCATCCTTTAATTCACAGAAAATTTTAATCATGTATATACTGAACTCCTTTTCTGTAATTTCTTCTGCTGTGCTGGCCCTGGATTATAATAATGTGGTATCTTGATATGTTTGGGACACTTTCTTCCCTTGTCCTTTCATATTGCTTGTGTATCTTCCCTTCTAGCACCGTGGATCCTAGGCATTACCATTTTCACCCTATAGGCTTATAGTGCCCTTGTAGGGATCCAATACCTCTCCTTTGAAGTGAAGGAAAATGTTATCAGATCCCAATATAAACAATACACCCTAAAAAAATGTTTGCTATTAAGATATTTACAGTTTGGTCACAATGTACAGAAATTATGAATTCAATTATTATCTACAATATACTGAGTAGGTCCTTAAAAAGGTTTACAATTTCTGATGATAGACAAAGAATTGGGGGTGGGGAGTAGGATGATATGCTGAGGAGGAAGGAGGTGAGGATATAGAGTTATTATATATTAGAAAGTGTGAAAGAGAAATGTAAAGAAGAAGGTTAGTAACAGGAGTAGGGAGAGGAAGTAATTTGGGGTAGACAAGTAAGTGGGAAGACAGTAGAGTACATAAAACAAACATACATATATATATATATATATATATATATATATATATATATAAAGAAAAATAAAAAATATTAAAATAGTAGAAATTGGTGGAAAA
>NW_026000249.1:20014834-20028244 GCF_001458135.2 Marmota marmota marmota | reverse complement strand
GATGGGATTAAAAAAGAATATACAACACAGCTGTAATATACTTTTCAGATGTCCTAGTCCTCAAAATCTTAATTCATGTAAAGTACTTGGTTTCATATATGTTGGGGATGTGAGGGTGGGAAAATAGAGAGGGAGAGGGAAAAAAATCTTGAAGGAGGAAACAGGATTGTTTTGGTTGAAAATCCTTATGTTTCCTGCTTCCCTGGTGGGGTCGTCTGTTGGTAGCTGGTATCTCTGCCACCAGATGGTGAAGGTAACTAGTATGTCACTGTTCCAGGGTAGTGGCTGCTGGGGAGATGGGGGAGTTAGAAACTGGGTACCTGGTCAGCCAGAGTTCCAAACTGGGTATTGTCCCCCTGTGAAAATGGTGATGAAAATGACCAAGATGGAGGTGCCTGCTTTCAGCAGTGGGGTGTCAGGTCATGTGGGGGGAGCCGAGCAATGGCATGGGACAATATGTTCAGAGATGAGCTCTGTAGTGTGCAGTGTGTGGCTGTGGGCTAAATTCAGAGCCTGTATTAAATTCTCAGGTACAGGCAGGCCACTGTGTGTAGGGGACTGTTTGTGCTGCTGCAGAGTCCCAAGATGGCAGTGACCAGGGAAGCCATACTTTGGGGGTCCACACAGGAGTGGCGGTTGGACTTCCTGTGTATGGGAAGCTGCCCAGTGTCCTACATGGGAGTGGCATTGTTGGTGATTTCTGCTCTGGTGGGTGGCCAAGAGTTCTGAGCAGGTGCTGATGGTCCCGTTCTGGTACCTGATAGTCCTGCATGGGTGAGTATTTGGGAGACCTACTCTGGTGCTGAGGCCTGGAGCCCTGGACAGGCACAGTGTCTATGATTCTGGTGCAGGAGCAGGAATATATCGCTCTCAGAGAAGCAGTATTCTCACTACTTGAGTCCCAGGTCATGGAGCTACACAGAATGCTGCCTCCCTCTGGCCTGCCATCTTGGATCCCCCTTTGCCTATTTATTTATTGCGGTATTTGATTTTGGTGTTAAAACATAATCCTTTCTTGGGCTGGGGTTGTGGCTCAGCAGTAGAGCACTCACCTAGCACATGTGGGGCGCTGGGTTCTTTCTTCAGCACCACATAAAAATAAAGGTATTGTGTCCAACTACAACTAAAAAAACCTAAAGCATACTAAAAAAAAAAAAAAAAACATAATCCTTTCTTGACTACCATAAACAAGGAGCACCTCCTCACCACCAAGTGTATACCATTATTCTCCCTATAGTCTGCCATTTGTTACCATCAGAGCCTTTCCTATTTTATTGAACATTAATTTATCTGTTATTGCTAATTTGTCTTCCACCTTTCTATTATTCTGTGAACTTCAATCGAGGAGAAGGTCTGTTGGTTTTTTTTTTTTTGTTGTTGTTGTTGTTGTTTCCCACCATAGTAGACTTGGTTTCTACTACAATAGATATTGGGAGAGAAGGAGGGAAGAAGTAAAGAAGGAAGTAATGAGTTCATGTAAGAACTAGGATCACATCTTTCCTATAATATCTGTGTTCCTATAGTTCCTAGCAAAATCTTGGGCATAAAATAGGTACTTAATGCATGTTTGTGTGGTGAATAAATGTGTAGAGAATTTTTTCACTGCAAGAGGGAAAAAAAGGAGGAAAAACAAGATGTAAAAGAGAAGATACCTCTCTTCCTACTCCCAACCTGTTATAACTTAAATGAATCCTACAATTTTAAAAAGTAATTTGAAGAAGAGAGTAAGCCAAAGGGTCAAGCAAGGAGAGAAAGTATCACATGTTACCAAAGTTTGGGATTGCTTAAGGCAGTCTGACAAATGGGATTTTGCTCAGTTTCCTCCAGGGGTAATCCACCCTAGGCCAGGCATTTTTAAAGATTAGATTTTGAAATAAAGCTTTGCACCTGGGAATGTACTGAGGCAGGAAAGCATATCCCTTCTCTCTGCTGGTCTAGTGCTTAAGTGTGAGAATTTTCAAATGAGATATGAAAGCAAAGACAACAAACCCTGCAGGATAATAGTCTCTGAGGACTTTAATAAGAGCCATTTTTAAAGCAAAGCTTGTGGACTCCTAAATCCATGGCTGCTCGTTTAAGATGCATTGCGATGCAGTGGACCTGAAAACACACTCCTTATCTACCTAGAGCAACCAGGCTCCAAGCCAAACAGCAGTTCTCAAATTAACTCTTGTTTCTCTTGGGATGACAACTCTGCTGCTTTTAAAAGTATTGCAATGGCCACATATACAATAGAAAGAAAAAAAAAGTCACAGCCTCTTGTGAATCTGTAACCAAGTGCATTTCCTGATCTAGTTAGGAACTTTTGGTGCTTAGATTAGAGTCCTTATAAGGCCAAGACTGGTTCCAATTCCTTTATTTGGGTACTTCTCAAAAAATCTGTTAGGAAGGATACTTTTGTTTTGTTTTGCTAGTTGTAATTTCCAGTCCATGACAAACTGATACTTTTGTAACATGCAATAAAAATGAATCACTTTAAAAAAATTACAAATGCGAGACATACAAGATGCAAGCCCTGGCTCTTTATTTTTAGTTGTTGTACATATCTTTAAAGATTTACTGTCAAGTTTTTCCATTCTTCTGTTCTTGTAATGGAATGTGTGTGTTTGTGTGTTTGTGTAGAATTCAAAAACCTCAACTATTTAAAGCCCGTGTTTAATGAATAACCAAACTAAGGGAGTTTTACTTTCATGTTTGTTTTTGTTTTGTTCAGCTTCTCTAAAACAGTAACAACTTTTCAAAGTACCTATGTTGTATAAAATACATTTGAAGAGGTTCGCACACACTGATTTCTTCTTGAATACAGTTTACAAAACATAGATCTGCCTTTTCTGATAAATTGAAGATCATTATCATTAATTATTTTGCTTGTCTGTAAAGCTAGGCTATACCTTCAAAGGCAGTAATACATAGAGGGCTTTCAGTTTCCACACTGTGTGGCCCTGATGGATGTATCTCCTTTTATGCCTTTCTGGTTCTGTTAGATGTTAACTTCTTGTTACTCAGCTTAGCCCATAAGCATAGTTTCTTTCCTGTTTTAAATCTTCTGTTTCTGACTTTATAAATTCTGAAAATCAGATCATTACCTTTTTTCCCTATTTACTTACTTGAATTAGTTAAAAAAAGATCAGTAAGCAATAACTAATATTCTTATAATTATTTATACACTGCTTTCAGAAATAATTAAATGTAGTGTGGCTATATTAAAAAATGTAGGGATATTTTGATGCTTATTTTTATTCTTTCTATGTTATTTATTTCCTCACTTCTCAGATATATTCAAAACAGAGAAGTTTTGTTCATTGCTGAGTCATTTATTTATTTTTAATTGACAGTTATATGCATTTATGGAGAACAGCGTGATATTTTAATATGTGTACAGTGTCAAATGATTAAATTGGCTAATTAAAAAATGGATCACTTCACATACTTATAATTTTGTGGTGAAAACATTTTAAATCTACTCTTATAGAAAATTTGCAATATACATTATTATTTATTATGGTCCTGATTTTGTGTAATAAATATGTCACTGAAGTTTATTCTTCATATTTAACAAACTTTGTTCTCTTTTATCAACATTTCCCCTCCATCCCTGTGCTGCCCTCCCCCAGCCCCTGGAAACCACCATTGTATTCTTTACTTCCATGAGTTCAACTTTTTGGATTCCACATATAAGCGAGTTCATATAATATTTGTCTTTCTGTGACTGACTTATTTCACTTAGCATAATGTATTCCATGTTATCTCAAATTATGCCAGTTTCCCTTTTATGGCCAAATAATATTCCATCATGTACATATATAGAATATTTTCTTTATCTATTCATCTCATGTTGGGAAATTTAGATTGCTTCCATGCCTTAGCTTTTGTGAATAATTCTGCAATAGATAATGGAGTGCCAATATGCCTTCAGCATACTGACTTCATTTCCTTTGGATATATTCCAGAAGATGAGTTACTGGCTCATATTGTAGTTCTATATCTAGTTTTTTGAGGAACCTCCATACTGTTTTCCATAATGGCTGTATTAATTTACTAAGTTCCTCTTTTTTGGGACAAATAATTCCATATACATATAAAAATAATATGTGGATATTGTTATTCGTGATATTTTGAAATACTATCACATCCATTGGTTTGGGCCATAATAAGTGTACATAACTAATTGTTGCTATCTCCATTTATCTTTCTTTTAGTAAAACTTTTATACCTTTCCATATTCATCTCCAATTGTCTTATTGCTTATGAACACCCTGGGTCATTCTACTTGTTGAATGAGATAGAATAAATGTAATAAATGTAATAGTCAATAATCTTTGTCTTTGTACTTTTCTCAGTAGCTTTCTAAAAGACTTTTAATCCTACTTACTATAAGGCACTTGACTGAATTCTACCTGTTTGTCCCTAACATTCATTTTCCATTCCAATCAGGTTGTGTAATTTATTATCACTGCTCATAAACCAAATCATTCCACCTTTATGCCATTTCAATGCTATTCTTCCCACCTGGAATATCTTATGCCCTCCATGTTTTTCAATTCCATTCATTCCTCAAAGACCAAGCTGAGTCCCATGACTTCATGAAATCTATTTCCATCACTTGAATTCCACATGGATTCTCTCAAAGTGGTGAGCTCTGTGTTGGCTATTATTTATTAGAGACTCATGTTCTGGATTCTGTTCAAAGTATTTTACAAAAATTATTCCATGTAATACCCAAACCAACTCAGCATGTAGGTATTATTATCTAATATTTAGTGAAGACAACAAGATTAAAAATTTTCAAATTTAAGCATCAAGTAAGGAAAAGAGAACAGGGAGACTCAAGTACACGGCTATTTAACTGCACTTTTACATGAATTTTCCCTGAATATTGAGAAAGGGGACTTACAGCAGACATAAGCTAGACTCTCAGGGAAGAAGGAAGTGTGGGATTTGTAAAAGTCCTTCAGGAAACAGGATAATCTGCACTCTTTGAACTGCTACCCTGTGAGCATAATACTTGCCTCATATCTAAACTTTCCTGGCACTCATCACTAAAATTTGTTTCCAAATTGTACAGAATTTTAGGCTATATATTTTGGTTTTCAGGGGGGACACATTATTTTTTTCATTTGTATTTATTTTCTCAATTATTTTATGTTCCTTCTTATTGTTTTGAATATGTCTCTGGCTGCTACTTCAAATCTGTTTAACAGTCTCCATATTAATAAGACTATAACATTACTCTTTGGGTATTGGAAACAATGATATTTAGTGCCTCATGGCGAACTAAATTTACTAAAATGTAGATGACAATAGTATTAATCACAAAATTGCCATCAAAAAACCTGAAACTCAGAGGTAAGGAAGCTTAATGGTTAAGAGCACAAGTTCTGCTGTTCAACTGTCCCAATTCAAAACTGACTGCATAGTTTATTAGCTATATAATGTTGGATATGTTTTCTTGATCTCTCTGTAATTTTCTTCTCTTATATGGAAAATGAAGATAATAATTATGCTTACCATAGAGGGTGATTGAGAGGATTAAATGAGCTCATGCGTATATGGTTCTTTGGACAATGCCTGGTATATAGTAAGTCTTATATTTGTTACTGCTGCTGCAGTAGTTTTTGTTGTTTATATAACAAATATCTTTTCCCTATAAAGTACTAATATGATCACAAAAAAAGAGTAAAAATAAATAGCATAAAATAAATACAGTAACTAAATCCTGAGTGATCTTTTGAAATAAAACTACCTACAATTTTCTGTGAAAATTGTCCTATGTCCAGGTTGGCTACTCTCTGAAGACCCCACTTGACTCTCCATACCAACTTCCTGCTTTTTTGTGGTCTCTAAGTGTAAGGTTTACTCTTAAAACAAATGCCATCATGGTGGTTTTCTACAAATGTATGTTCCTTCCTACCTGGCCTGTCAATGTCCCCTCCCCACCTAGAACTCATGCTGCATATTGGTGCTGAAAATTCTCCACTACAGTAGGGTAACCTTTGAAGGAGACCCTCATAATCTTTACCAGTACTTGTCTGTCTTTTAGGGAAACCTACCTGAATCCTGTAGCTTGACAGATTTTCTACCAGCCTGCATCCCAAAGGAATGTGATCGAACTCTCTTAATGCTGATGTGTCAGGTCATTACTTGGTGTAGCTCATGGTTCGCTTGGCACTTAGAGACAAAGAGAGGACTCATTGATGGGAGAATTTGTGTTGTGGCAGCAGAGATATTTTATAGTAAGACCTTTTCAATACAGACAGTTTTTGCTCACAGGTGGTCCCAGATGCCCAATTGCAAAATGAGAAATAAAAAGTGTAGTCAGGATTTCATTTTTCACTCAGAATAAATCAATCCATGTGGGTAAATGTTTTATCAAAATCAGTAATGCTATCTTTCAGTGTGCTTCTCCCTCAACAGTTTTTTTTTTTTCCCTTCTTAATAGTATCCTTGTTCAGCTTCAGTAACTACTATGTATTACATCCAATGCTCACAGCAAACCGATTGGTGGAAATAGCCCAAGATATTCAGGAGTCAAGAAAACTGGATCCACTTCCCAGTTCTAACATTTACTACATAGGAAACTTTGAACAAATTAGTTAAACTTCTCTGAACCTCTCATCTGCAAAACAGGAAGAATATGATATTCTTCACACAGCCAGGGGAGGAACAGCCGGGGTGTTACATTTATAAGTGCACTGTAACCTGTGAAGCTCTTCACTGTACATATGTCATTTGGTGCTCCAAGCCACCATGATGCCCTAGAAAACTAACACTGGCATTATACTTACCTTCCTGTCGATGTTAAGACTTTACTTCAGCCAATTCTGCATTTCTTAAGGGAGAAAATTTTATCCCAGTATCTATGAGATTTGGCAGGAAATTCTCATTGATATTTAGTTAGTAATATATCAATGAGATTAAAAAAAGCATGGATTAAATAAAAAGTACATGCATGACTTCAGGAAAAGAGAACTGTCACTTGCATTCTTATATTTCCATGATGCTAAGACTAGACAATCAGTCTTAGATAAATATTTGTATATGAATTTTATTTTCATTTATTTATTGATGATACAGCAAAAATGTTTATATGCAGTGTGATACACACAGTCATGGCAAAGATGAAAATTAACAAATTCATGAATCAACATCCTATTTGCACTTGAGAAGACCTCTTTTATTCAACAAAGTGTTGATAGCTTCATGATATACATAATCTTAAGGAACTAATGATTAGGACTGGGTGTCTGCTATCAATACAGGATATAAAAATTCAAATGTATTATCATTTATATACATATATTGTATAATGTTTACTCTATTAGTCAAACTACTTTACTCTCTGGGGCTGTGGGGGTGTAGCTTGGTGTATGAGTGCTTAGCATGCGAAAACACTGGGTTTGATCCCCAGCACTGCACAAAAACCAAATAGGAACTTTATTTTCTTGAACAACTGTAAATTTGACTTTAATTCACTAAATATATACTCTGAGGAGAAATTTTAGGTAGTGTACAAATCAGAACAAAAAAGTAAAGTAAAAGAGACAAGAGAGGAAATTATCAGGACCTTAGATCTGGTTTTTATTTGTCCTGAACTGCTTAGATGAATTAACTCAATTTTCTCTTTTGCTCAAAAGCCAGCATGTTATTCCATGTAGATTTTTTAAAAAGACGAAGAAAACTGCAATAAAATGGATGTATATTTGACCCAACTTTGTTCTGAAGAAGCCTAATGCTAGTTTTCTACTACATATGCTAGTTTCAAAATCTGTCTGTACCCTTCCAGAACCAGCCTGGTTTTGATGGGTTGGAGATACATGCTCCTAAGTCTACTTTAGTATTTTCCTTCTTTCAACTTCTGATGTGGTCCTATCCATATGCCCTTTCCAGTCCTTCCAGTCAAAGAGGATGGGACATAACTCTCTTCATAGTCCATCAAGGGTACTTTGGCTGCCAAAAATAGTAACAGGAGACATTCACTGCCCATCTACCTTACTTCTGCAGCACTCAAACTTCTGCATCTTAAGAGGCTGTGCCTGAAAACGTGAGCTAGTTCTTCAGAATTTCTAACATGTTATTGTTGCCACTTTCTCCCTTACTTTAGCAGAGTAATTTAATTCAATTTTAGAAAGAGTGAGAGAGAAAAAAGAAAACTTTTCTAGTTACACAGATCAATCCAATTGTTTGGAGCTTCAGAATGAATTTTTAAACTTGTTGAACAGAAGCATACAAATCTTTAAGAGCAAGTCAGATAATGTACAAAGCCTCCATTCATTGTGTAGGCAGAAAGGAATGCTGGTACCCGGCAGCTCTCTAAGGAATGTTCCTTTGGCTTTGACTATTCTGCTGGGAACAAGGAGGGAAACACATATATAAAATGAATTTATAATGTCTCTGGCTTGTAATGGCGAAATGATAAGAAAAGTTGGCTGTTTAATATAAACTGTCAGTTGCATATTCCAGGCCTCCTCTCTTTGAGGTCCCTCCCACATCCACACGCCTGGCTACCGTTTAGCTAGGAGTACAAAGTGGCTGTTTATTATTATTGACTGGTGAGGCCTGTGCTCTGAAACTCATTCTGTCAACAGAATGTAAGCAAAGTTGGCATTTTAAAGCAGGGCACTTTCAGTTTCTGGGTTTTCTCAGGATTGCTATGCAACAGGATCAGTGCTGTAGTCCCCGGCTCAAGCTGAAAATGTTACACAGGAAGACATACCATGTAAAGGTCAGATACTTCTCCTATGATAATTTTCTTAATCTGTGTCTATACACATGAACTTAAATGTGTACCTCTTATCATAACTTTTACCAAGGTCCTATGAACTTTCCACCTCTCAAGCCTAGAAATATGATGGCATTTTTAAATGGGAGATTTTGCTAATAAATGTGTGATGCTATAATATATGTATGATGCTCTAACACCAAGGTGAACTTAACGTGTGTTGTCAAGAAGACTCGCTTCTCTGATAGAGTCCCATTAATATGTTTGTGCTGTGGACCAAGGACAACCTTGTTTATTCATCTCTATATGCTTTTATAGTCAGAGTCAACCTTACAGATTACTATGTAAATGGAAAATACGTCTTGACTCATATTTTAGTGAAATTATTGGCACCGGGATGCACTTTTCCATATAATTTTATTTTATACCATTTCCATAAAACAATATATTTTATCCATGGACTAGAAGATTTAACTTATGAAATTTGTGAAGTCACAAATATATTACTTTCCAACTCAT
The DNA here is from genome assembly GCF_001458135.2 of Marmota marmota marmota. Classification (NCBI taxonomy): domain Eukaryota; kingdom Metazoa; phylum Chordata; class Mammalia; order Rodentia; family Sciuridae; genus Marmota; species Marmota marmota. The sequence continues at coordinate 20,019,006 of NW_026000249.1, read as the reverse complement.
AATGACAAGGAATAAATTTACTACACCTAATTAGATGTTCATTTTCAATCTACATAATAACATGAGACAATATACCAAGAAAAGTGATTTGGGGTATATCATCTCATATGGGACTGATTAAAATGTCTTTTGAACTCATAGTTTATTCTTTTTTTCATAGTTTATTTTTGTAGTTCTCCAAATTCACATTCACAGCTGGTTTCTTTCGTTCAGTAATTCTGCATGTATCCTTCTTCCTGCTGCCCCATAGGACCTCCAAGGAGAAATCGAAGCTCACACAGATATCTATCACAACCTAGACGAAAATGGCCAAAAAATCCTGAGATCCCTGGAAGGTTCTGATGAAGCGGCACTGTTACAAAGACGTCTGGATAACATGAACTTCAAGTGGAGTGAGCTGCGGAAAAAGTCTCTCAACATTAGGTAGGAAAAGATTGCAGCAAAAAAGCCAGAGATGAATTAAAATGACAAAATTTTCCTCGTTTTCTTAGCATAAGTAGCTAATATCTCATATGTTTATGTAAATCACCCAATTTTGGAATGATTCATTTTATTTTGAATAAATGAATCATTCATTTGCTTGGAATGGAGATGATACTTGAGGGTTCAGGTTAGATTAACATGGTGATGTTTTATAACCACAGGAGAGATGCATATTAAGACATTAGAGTGAATTTAAATGAGGAGTACAGCTCTTCTAATTTCATAGAGTTCTCTCTTGGCTTATCACAGGGTTATACAAAAAGTGATAAAATTAACGGATGTTTATTATGGAATTCTTTCTTTGGCATTACTCAAAATTCATACCGGAGGACATTCTTTAAATATCAGAACTCATTATAATTAACAGTTTAGAGAAACCCTCTCCATAGCTCCTGCTGCTGAGAGAATATAGCCACTTTTTGTCATTTGATTCCTCTTAGATTTTTTAAAAACACATCCTATGTGGGTATACTGAGCTTTTAATTCTATACTCACCTGTTAGTTTCTACTTTGCCCCATTATATGTACCAGCTTTCTTTTGAGATGGATGGATCCAAACATCATTGTAAGGAAAGCAGAGAGAAGCTCTTTGCCATACCATTTTGCTAAGATAGTTCAGTAAAGGGATAAGAGAGCAGAGCAAGTCTGTGAAATGCCTACTGTTACCTAAACAATCTACCAAGTGGCATGGAGTAGAAGTTAAGCTTCCTGCTTTCTGATCAATTGATTTTCCTTATCTACTTTTTTCTGGAGATATTTCATGATTTTGTCTTTGTCTATAAAAGGATTGGTAGTAGAAAGAGGTAAAAAGGACAATGAACTCAATAATAGTTACAAGAGAATGCACCAAAATAGTGAGAGGAGTCAATTCCTCTAGAAAATAAGATTACAGAAAGGAAGGATTTCTTTATTCTTTAAAGTTCTCCCAATTGTCCAAAGTTTCAGCATATAATGTATCTACTCGTATAAGGAGGAGAAAAACCCTGACATTTTATTAATTCAAAAGTTTTACTATTATAAAATTTTGCACGTAATACAAAATAATTATAATGATAGCAGCTAACACATGCTATGCCAAAGGGGCTTCACATTATTTACCCATTTCATGCTCTCAGCAAACCTAGGTAGATTTCATTATTATGCTCTCTTTATATTTGAAGAAAATGAGGCATAGAGAGTTTATAACTTTCCAAAGATTACTTAGTTAGCAAGTGACAGATCCAAGATCTAAACACAGAGTATCTGACTTTAGTATCTGAGTTTTAATCGTCATATTATCCCACAGAGTACACAAGAAACCTTTTTAAGATAAATACACAATGGAAAAGATGAAATAGAGAAGCAGATTTCTGGGAGTAGAAAAGTATTTATTATTATTTATAAGGCTTTTCCCCCAAGTTTATACCCTAGCTTTCAAGCCACTTGTTTTTATCTCTCTATTCTGTTCATGATTTTTCTTACCCATGTGTTGGTGATGAGGTGGGGGCAATAATGGCAATGGCATTTTCAAAGCTGGGGAGGCTCCATTCATTTTCTACAGCTTAAACTCTTAAGAGAGGTCACAGTGTGTAATTACAAAGGCCACTTTCATAACATCTGTCATTAAAAAGGAATGAAACATGTGAGATGGAAAAGATATTGGTAGGTAAAGAAAAGAAAGTTATTCTTTTTTTGCAGGAAAGAAAAAGCAAGGTGCTATAACTGTTCTGAACATCACTCAGTGCCTTTTTTCTCCTTCATATGAACTTGATGAAATAAAAGGAGAATTGAAAGCAGCAAACAGCATGTCAGCCAAAATATGGGCTCTTCATTCTCAGCAATTTCCCATATGCCAGCTCCTGCAGTTTAATTCTTGCTGTCATTAATCAAGTAGAAAACAGTTACCTTAGCTTATCTAAGGTGCTGCAAATTTGAGAATTTAAATATTCAGATCAATGATTTTGGCTTTTAAATAGGCCTCTCTAATAATTTAGAATGTGTTATAAGCATCAGCTTATAAAAAAAGAAAGAAATAATTCTTCACATAAAAGCAATTTAGTTTATTCCTGACACTTGATTGAAATAGGATATCACTCAGTCCTTAGTGAATGGTAAGGTTCAGTTCAAAGAAGCTCAGTAGAGATAGTAATTTAGGATGATTATGAAAAAGAATAGATGAACACTGGGAAGAGTTAGATACAGAAGCATTAATGGCACTAATAAGCCTGCATGGGAAATCTCATCTGTAACTCCATTGAGGTTATTTTATTATGAAAAGTCACCACAATTAAAAAGTAGTTCCAGAGATACCCTGGAAAAACAACCTTGTTTCTCCAAATTATAACATACTAAATAATTACAGTTGGTTTATTGTTTTTGAGGGATTCTTAAACCATTTATATATTTCACAAAATAAAAGCATTAATTTCACAGGTGTCCACTTTTAATGAAAAATAAATCATCTGAATCCAAATGATTTTGAAATTTCCTTTTGTGCTCTATTGGCTCAGTAAGTAGAGGTACTCTTGTATTTCTAGATCTATATCATGTTCTTCTCCTTCCATTTATTTTCATTAGGCCCTACAGCTTTTCTCTTCCTGTGGTTCTTATTCAAGTCTTCATATCATACCGTACTGATAGATTAACATACATAGTTAGACCATTCATTAAACATTTACAAGAATATGCTAACTATGGGAGTTCATAACCCACTTGAATCAAAGTGTGGAATATGATATGTCAAGAAATTTGTAATGTTTTGAACAACCCACAATAAAAAATTAAAAAATAAATAAATAAAAATAAAAAAAATAAAATGCAAAAAAAAAAGAATATGCTAACTAGACACTTTCCATCATATTACTCTTTCATTCAAGAGCTACAATCTTGTCATGCACACATTGTACTCATTCAATCATTTATTTGTTCATTCGACAAATACTTAATGAGTGCCGACTACATATCAGGCACTCTTCTAGGCACTGGGGATGCATTAGTGAACAAAGCAGAAGAAAAAAATATGGCTCTCATGAAGTTAGTCACTAGAATCTAGTGTACACACCATTCTCTACCAATTATGTCACATAAACCTTTGCTAACCCCTTTCATTCTCTGTTCATCTCCTGTCCCCAGTTTGCTTTTTACCAAGCAGAATTCTAGTTCCCCAACTGGATTTTCTAAGCCAAGTAGATTCTGCTTTCTAATCCCCTTCTTGCTTTCGAACAATTTCCTTATTTTTTCATGTGAATATGTGTATATCCTGGTTTTCACACAACACCATCTCTCCATGCATGCTCTAAATTTTTTCCACATTTTTATTTGTGCATTATAGTTGTAAATATGCATGGGATTTGTTGTTACCTATTCGTACATACATACAATAAAATTGGATCAATATCATTCTTAAGCATTACCCCCCGCCCCCCACCCCACACCATTCCTTTCACCCCTTGGTCCCTTTCCTCTACACCGATCTCCCTTTGATGTTTAGTAGATCCATTCCAATCCTTGTTTTTCTTTTTCCTCTCTAGCTTCCTTATATGAGAGAAAACATAAGACCCTCAACCTTCTGAGTTCAAGTTATTTGGCTTAACATGATAATCTCAAGTTCCATCCATTTTCCTGTATCATGCTCTAAATTTTGACTCAAATTCCATAATGAACATTTCTCTCTCTCTCTCTCTCTCTCTCTCTCTCTCTATATATATATA
>NW_026000249.1:20000149-20012198 GCF_001458135.2 Marmota marmota marmota | reverse complement strand
GTTCAATCAGGCGAACCTCCACTCCTCTCCCCCAACCCCATCTATTGTGAGTCAGCATTAACATATCAGAGAGAACATTTGGCCTTTGGTTTGGGGGTGATTGATTTATTTCACTTATTATGATAGTCTCTAGTTCCATCCATTTACCAGATTATATTCATTTTTATAACTGACATGATCTTTTCCACATCCATAAATATTTACCTATATTATTATATGGAACATTACATAGCATTTCATTGTATGAATTCATCATGATGTGTGTAACCAATTCCCTAATATTGAATATTTCAGTTTCTTTCTACTTTATAACAGCCATCAATGATGCTATAAATAAAAATTTTTCTATTATATCTTGGTATGATTTTCCAGTTATTTTCTTAGTATGAATTCCTCAAACTTAAGCTTGCAGGTCATTGTATTTGCACATTTTTAAGACTTTCATATTAGCCTTCAGAATGTTTGAAACAATTCAATTTCAGTAATAGGTACTCTTTGGTGATTCTTTCAGACTGAGACCAGAAGGAGAATTGTATTTGATATGTTAGGCCAAGTTATCAAATGGCCAAAGGAAATGTTGTTCTACCTGGCTGGTTTACTTTACATTTCAAACTTTGCAGCATTGGAGAGTTTATTATATTTATATTATAGGCAGCATTAATTTTATGAATTAATTAGTGCTTGCTGGTAATACGAGAGTGACGCAGCAAATTCCAGATGTACCTGAGGATAAAGTTTTGCTAACATCCTGCCTTTCCTCTTTGTTTTTTCGATGATGATTTATTTTATTCATTTAGCTTCTCATCCTCAAGTGAAATGTGGATTTTATAGCACAGATCATTCATTGTATATTCTTAAATGGCTTCTAAGGATTTACATGTTCTAAATACAGTCGATGGTAAAGCACTCAGTCTACTGCCTTAATTATTCATGTTTGGGAGAAGCTTTCAGACAAACGTCTGATTTTCCTCTTCCACGTGAGTTGTTGTCTCAGTACATTTTACACAAGGGAAATGAAGCAGAAAATGTCGGAACTTGGTGAAAACAAATCCCAGGTGCACAGGAATAAAGAAGGGTAGAGGCAAAGGAGAAGCATATGGAAGAGGAGCAGAAAGGAACAGACGCCAGACGGAAGGAGTCGATGGAAAAGGCTGCCTAGGGTGTAGAAATGGAAAAGTCAAATTGTGGGGAGAGACCTTTCCATTTCTCAAAGTAGAAAGAATTCCAGTATGAGCATGAGTCACATGAATATGGAGGGTTTTTTATTAGTCACTGGATCCATTTTTTTCTACCAGAAACATTAAGAATTATTGACTATAATAGGGATGGAAAAGTGATCAATTTCAGTGTATATGTCATGCCCCAAGTCTTTAGATGATAAATGTGGAAACAGATAAATGTCTGACTACTGCCTTTCCTCAAAATTGCCACCCAAATACCCTCCCACCCTATATGATGGCTCTCAAAAACAGGAAGTCAGATTTTTAGTGAATTCTACTATGAAGTTCACAGTAGGTTTATACACTATGGAAATAACCAACCAATAAAAAGGAATTGTTAGAATCATCAATTATATTTCTAGAATATTCTGACATAATTTTCCCCTATTATTTTTCAGGTCCCATTTGGAAGCCAGTTCTGACCAATGGAAGCGTCTGCACCTCTCTCTTCAGGAACTGCTGGTGTGGCTCCAGCTGAAAGATGATGAATTAAGCAGGCATGCACCTATTGGAGGCGATTTTCCAGCAGTTCAGAAGCAGAATGATGTACACAGGGTAGGACATTTTTAACCCTAGTGCCTTGTACATAGTAAGCATTAAGTGACTACTTTAAAATTAGTTTTGTTCAAAATTAAGTTGAGTAGAGATTTTTTTCATTACTCTTATCCAAGGGTCAATTATAAATAATGCACACCATTATATTTTAAATGTCAGAGGCACCCACATTAATAATACCCTTTAAGAAATTGCCCATCTCTTTTGGCTATTTTTAAAACCTTTTTATCATGGAAAACATTGAACATTTACAAAAGTAGACAGAATGTTGTAATAAATACTCATGTATTCATCAGACATCAACAGTCATCAATTCATGGCCAGGCTTATTACATGTATGCCTCCTCTTCTTCCCCCATTATTTTGAAGCAGATCTTAGGCATATAAACCTACTGCGAACTACAATAAAGTGACAGTTAGGCATATGTCACTTTATTCATAAATATTTCAGGAAGTGTCTCAAAAAAGATTGTACCATTAATATGTTCTAATAATTATAATAAAAAGAAACAGATGGGAAAGCAGAGAACTACAAAAGTTCTTAAGTACTGAAAACAAAATGTATCTCAAGAAGATATGGGTTAACTCTTCATAAGTAACCAGGGTACTACTATTGTGAAAAAAAATCAATAGTTGCAAAATATTGAATGTCCAGTAAGTATTAAATTTTTTTCTCTCATACAGTCAAAATTTGTTATTTTCTTGTTTTGTTTTAAATGAGAATTGAAATGAGAGCCACACATTGCATTTGGCTAATTTATCTCTCAAATTCTTTCCCTTTTTTTTCAATAAGTTATAAAGTAACCAAGTTTCCCTGTACATTCTACCCAGTTTCCTCTATGGTTACTTCGTACATAACTGTAATAAAATTGCTATTGTCATTTCAACATGCAATCAATATAAAAATGTGTTTCCCACAGCACATCTTAAGTCATCTTAGTTATATTCCAAGGGCTCAGTATCCATAAGTAGCTAGTGACTACCAACTGAATGTGGCTAGTGACCTACCTATCTGATCATAAACAGGTTTGGCTTTTTTTTTCAAGACTGCTTAATATATGTTAGCGTATTCTTCTATCATCAGGAGACACATAATACCTTGTTTTCTCTTTTGTGTATAATTTTAGCAGCTGTTAATGATTACTTGCTAGAAGTTGCAATGTGCTAATTGCAAATTTCTATCATTTAATTTTCCTTTTTTATCTGGAAAATATGAGAAAATAATCTTTGTATATTCTTATGGGATAGGGAAGATACCCAATGTACTATTTGAGTACCCAGTGTACTATTCATATGGGATAAGGAAGATAAATGTTTGTATTGTACTTTGACAATTTTAAAAAATAATGATTTGGTTACTAGCATTCTCCAGCAGTGATCAGTTGTTTCTTTTTTTTACGTTTCTATCTGCTCTTCTAGGCTCTGAGTGAGAAAGGCAGAGATGTGGCCTTGCTCACTTCTAAGACCTATAGCCTAGCAAAACATCTGATGTAGAATGGACACTGACAGTAAGTCTTTTTGAAATGAGAATAAAAGACACACGAACAGAAATGAATAGCCAACCAAATAAATTATTACCAAATAACAAAAATTTGATAAAATTGCACCCCTTTTGTATGTTCAGTACTTAAAGGAAACATCTCTATGGAGACTCAGCCAAAGGTGGCATCTCAAAGAAATGTCAAGGGTTTCCATTATTCCAAAGAAGGGAATATAGAAGATTACAAAAGGGGAAGAGAACATGTAAGAAGACCCAGGGGTCTTTGCAAAAGAATGCCCAGAAAACTGCCAGTTTCTCCCTTAGCTATTTCCTTTTATATAAACCAGAATATCTTTTGTCATTTTATTTTTTATTAGTTCATTTTAGTTATACATAATATTATGGTTCATTTTGTCATAATTATACAAGGATGGAATATAATTTGCTCTAATTTAGTCCCCAGTACTTCCTCTTTTCCTTCCATCCTCCCTATTCACTTTCCTCTATTCTATTAATCTTTCTTCTCTTTATAGTTTTTCTTTTAACTAGTGTCTCTTGGATATACATAAAGTTGTGATTCACTGTAGTGTATTCATATAGGTACAAAGGAAAATTAGGTCAGATTCATTCCACCATTCTTCCCTTGTCCCATTCCTTCTCCCTTCCCCTCATACCCTTCCTCTATCCCACATATCTCCCTTCTATTTTCAAGAATAATTAAGAATCTTAAGTTAGCTTTTATAGTGTGATAAAATTTAACACTGCTATATTTTTAAACGTTATTTGAATAAATAGTCAAAACAATGGTATGTATGCAGAAAATATTCATTGAGAACGGTGAACATTTTAAATAGAAGACATTATATGATAAGGTGAAATGAGATTGAGTTTCTGTAAAAATCTGTAATTTTAATCTAGTTCCAGAAACCAAAGAAAATAAATCATTTTACAAGTGCACCAGGAATCAGGAGATTGAGACTAGTAATATTCGTCATAAATTTTGATTGCCATCACTACTTTGTTCAGCAACTGAAAAATGAGGATATGTCACAAATAATTTTCATGGTCCCTTTTAGCCAGTATTTTATTATAGATACTATTTTGCTATCCCTGGTTATTGGCTTTGGTAGCTTTTTAATAGTGGTAAAACGTTTGTACTTAAAACTCTCAGTCTTGACTCAGGAATTTCACCTCATGATGTGATTCAGGGAAATGTAAATGCTAGAGTTAGGGTAACATGTACCAGAGTTAAATAATCCTTTCTTGATTCATGTGTTCACTCAGGTGTGCTCACCTATTACCTTTCTTTGACCTAACAGGACTTCTAGCCCATTGATAACTCTGTGTTTTACACATTACTTCTAGTCCTACTTCATGTTTACCTACCTCCAATTACAACTTAGATTTAATCATCTCACATTTTCCTGTTTTCCAATGCTCTCAAACCTTTTTTTTTTTAATCTTTTTTGTTGCTGCAATCTCTAAAACCTCAAAACTTGGAGGATCTACATATTTTCTGCTAACCAAGCAACATGACAGCAAATTAGCAAGGTTCCTTTTCAGAGTGACCAACCTCCAGCCTTCAGTTGTTACCACATCCATGGGTCAGTTTACCTCCAAACTATTTTGCAACTCTGTACTACTGTCCTCACCATAGTTACGAAACCTATTTCTCTTAACCTTTCTGCATCTGTTCTTACCACCCCTACACTGCAATCTCTACATTTCACTCAGACTAGTCTATGTAAAAATGTAAATTGAATTACATCAGTCTTCATCTTCACACACTTTGGTGGCTTCTCAATCCCCTTGGAAAAAGGCCAAAATCTCAAGTTAGAGGCATAATGTCTTCTGTGGCTGGTTTGAACTCAGCCTTTTCTTTTCTTACTGCTCTTTTCCTTGCTAGTAGAACACCAGTCATACTGTCTTATTTTGTTTAAGTTCTCAATATTTCTCTCAGGTAACATTTTGAACATACTGGTCCTCTGTCTGAAACCCTTTCTATCCACACCTATACCCTCATAATGCCCACATTATCATCTACTAATCCTTCACATCTTGGCTCAGTCATTATGCAAACTTTCGTGTAATGCCCACATTTTACCAAATCTAGCTTTTATATACTATCATAACTCTGTCTACCTTTCCTTGTATGACTTAACCATTCTTTGTCATTGTGCATATGTGTGATTATTTGATGAATGTCAATCACCCTGCATATACCACATACTCCAAGAAGCTTTTTGTGGTGAGGGTGAGGTGTCATTTTTATACCTACAACTTTACATATTGCCTAGTACATGGTAGACAATACATAATGGAAAAGGGAATCAAGGAAAAAAAGAAAGGAGAGGGAGTGGGAAGAAGGAAAAATAAATAGTGAACTAACATTAACCTTTTTCCTTCTCTGGTCTACCAACAACAAAGACAAGGAAAGAAGGAATAGTGATGTTCCTTCCTTACCTACAGGGTTTTCTGTTTATTCCCAACTAAGCATCTTTTTGTAAAGTGTGTAGAGTTACTTTGATGCATGTTGTTTTTATTTATAGTCTGGCCCAGTGATCTCATGTGTCTCTTTTGGTATCTTTAAGGAAAATTCTTGTCATAAAGTGTCTTACTCTCCTTTCCTCAGAGGGCATCATCACTCCTGAATGCCAATGAGAGAATAATTTAGCACTGATTGTATTCAGTTTTGTCACATTGATGCAGTAGCCTTTTCATAGCTATAATGCAAGGGTCATCTGGTTAGTGATACACTTGTTAGCTGTGGACAAAAAGAACAAAAGAAAATCCTTGAAACTGGATCATTCCATCCAATTTTCTGAAGTCTGTTAGAAAGAGAAAAAGGAAACACAATCAGGATAAAGCTCCCTCAAGATCTAGTCATTTACAGATATTGTACTTTACTTTTATTAGACTTTTGTTTTATTTTGCTGTTTTTATAGGATTATAAATTACCTAGCTTTATTTGTGTTTCTTGATTCAGTTGTTGTTTATATAGAATGTTTGGTATCAAGATGGGTCACTTGTAATCGGAAACTTATTCCCCATGTATTTGCAGTGTCACCTTTTTAAAATCATTTGCTTACAATCTGTTGTAAATTATTAGTGCCCTTGGTTTTTGCTTTTTATGGGAACACATATCCCATTAAGATGTCAAATGTTGAAACTATAATCAAACGTTGTTCAGATTTGCTTTTATTTTGTATAAATCGGGAATTTTTAAAAAAGATAATTCACATTTTCTTTGGATATCATTTCATATTAATGATGAAAGTTGATAGCAAAATGTCATATTTCTTATGCTGTTTTCTTCAAGTGAAAATATATAATCAGTCTCAGTTTCTGTGGTAGAAAGATATATGATTTTCCTGTAGGTAATTCTAAGATAGTCCATACAGGGACCATAGTCTCACTCCTCAAAGTAATTTTCACACCCAGGAGAGTGGATCTGTGTTCCCCAAACCAGCTGGGCAGCATAACAACTACAACTGAATGGCTCTCAAGACTAATTAATAAAATAATGCTCCATATGTGGTGAAGTGTTATAAATAATTAAAGCTCAAATGTGCCTTAGCAAATATAAACTGACCAATTTTTATATCTTTTGAATATATTATCCTGGCTTTTACAGTTCCTCATTACTTGCCTCACTAGACTGACTCGTTTTCAATTAGTGAGTATTATTCTGGTCCAGATATATTTTTAAAACTGACTTCCTTTGTTTTACTTGAGCAGTCACTAAAGTGATATTTATTACTCATCTTCTTCTGTGATTAACCTAGAGACAGGCTTAAAGGAGCAAATCATAGTAGGGAATTTCTAAGGAAAACTGTAATAAACCATGAGTTTATTTCATTCCTTTCTTCTAATCCCAAATCCAAAAGGGGATTAGGTCTTGATTATAAGAACGCTGTAGGTAATGACTTTTTGTTTACATTTTTACTAGTGAAATTGTTTGTCATTAGGTTTTTATCTTTCAATTTAAAAATCTCTATAATACCTTCCCTAGAGACCATTAAGGACACCTTCAAAGCTTCCCAATATTTTCTGGTTAAGATTTAGATGGAAGTAATCAATACATACATTATTAAAACAGTGGACAGAAAGCCATTATTACTTGGATGCTGTTGACAAATGAAAAGGCTTGAATAAAGTAGTTTACTTGTTCATTTGTCAGGTCATATATTATGCATGTTCGATTTCTTCGGAAGTCACCATGAAGTGAGGCAGAGGTTCAGAAATTCAATAAAATTATCCTGAAATCATGTTGTAGATTATACATTTATTTAAGCTAATTCTATTATCAATGCTGGCCTGCTTGCTTTGGGTACATTTTAGTACATATGGTAACTAGATGAGTTCTCTGTCTTTTCTTTACACAGAAATAGAAAATGTCTGTGGGTGCCATTTGTGAATGTTAAGATTTAAGTCAGCTCTGTGTTAAGAAAAATGCAGTCTCCCCTATCACCTCTGAAAAACAACAAAAGGTTGTGATAGAGTAATTCATTCCAACATTCAATGACCTGGCCTCTTGGAGTTTCTAAACTCCAAAACAAGCTTGGCTCCCCTGTAAATCTAATTTTTAGTTATGACTGTTTTAAGATGTCTTTTTAGCTATGTTGGAGGAAATAGACATCTTTTTGATCTATTCTTCATCACTAATAGCGGAAATTATACTTGCATAAGTGTGATATCCTATGCAGTCATATTTAGGAATGCTGAATAGAAGAGACTTAAGACTTATTTTTAGACCTGCATTTCTAGGCATTTGAGGAAAACTTCTAAAAAGTAGCTGTATCATCAAAAATGTAAGAATGGAGTCATCTAGGAATTGCTGCTATTCTTTAATGACTATGACAAGATGAAAAGTGAACAATTTACAAATTGATTTCTCTACCAAAGTTTTCTTTTTACTTTGTCAAAATATTTTGATATCTTGACAAATACTTTGAAAATAATATTTGTATAGTGTTTTGCCTTCACAAAGCACTTTATTCCTTTAATTACAAATGAACCCCTGATCTGTTTTTCTTCCTTTGCCCAGAAAAATTGTATAACTAAGATTCTGAAGACTTATTGATCCTTTCAGGAGCTATTTATTGAGTGTCTATAGCAGGGGTTGAGGATATAGTAGTAAACAAAACAAGTCCTTGCACCCATAGTTGTTCAATTTTAATATGGGATATACATTGTAAAACCAATACATTAATATGTAAAATAATGCCAGATAGTAGTAAGTGCTATGAAGAAAAAAAATAAATGAAGCCGGGACAGAGAAATACTGGAGGAATATTGACCTATCTGAGAAGGTCACATTTGGGCAGAGATCTGTGTGAGTGAATGAGCCAAGCAAAGACCTTTGGTGAAGAGCATTCAAGGCAGAATGTGCAGCAAATTCAAAACCCCGAGTATAAGAACAGATTGGGAGTATTCAAGGAAAAGTGAGATGGGCAGTGTTCCTCAAGGAAAATAAGAGCAGGCTACTACATAGAGACAGAGAGACAAACAAGCCAGATAGTTAATGGTCTTGTAGGCCTTAGTTTGGAGGTGGATTTTAATCTGTGTGTGGTGAGACATAACTGGAGGGCTCTCGGCAGGGATGATGTGACATGATTTATTGTGTTTAGGAGTTGACTCTGCCTACTGTACACAGAATTGACCAGAAGGGGCAAAACTGAAAGCACAGAGAAAGTTGGGAGGGTGGCAAAGTCATCTAGGAAGGAAATGACAATGACTTGGACCAGAGTGGAAACGATGGATATGGTAAATTATTATTTGAATCAAGAAATATTTTGAAGGTTAAGGAGATAATTCTTAAGATAGATGGGATGTGGGTACAAGAGAAAAAGAAAAGTCAAAGATAACTCTGAGGTCTATAGTTTGCATAAATAGGTAACTGTTAGTGCCATTTATGGTTATGAGAAAGACTTGAAGAAGATCATGTTTGAAGATATGTGCTTAGAGCAAATCAAGGGTTCTGCTTTTGGATTATTTTGATAGACAACACAAATGGTACAGTATTTACACTTGACATTCTCATATTTTGGCTGAGCCTCTCAAGAACAGATATAAATTAATTTGTCCCTGGATTTTCTATTAATCCATTCATTTGTGCTATCACTTCAGAAGGAATTTCCAGATTTTAGGGTTTAGGCTAAATGATCTAAGACCTAATTCTCTAAATGGTCATGGGAACAGATAAAGATGTTTTTAGTGATTCTTCAAGGTCAGTTCAGAGCTTAACAACTTTATTGTCAGTAGGAAGTGACTTCCCCAGTGGTTGTTGGAAACAACCCAGTCCTAGGACTGAGAGTCAAACAGCTGTTCAAGATGCTGTGTGGGCACTAAATTATTCTTCCAAAATATCACAGACCTGCAAGCAGCCTGGGCTCTATTCTAGCCCATGTCCTTTGTCTCAGAGAATAAAACTTTTATCTTAAAAGACTCCCAGAAAACTAAATCTTAACAAGGAGTTTGTTAAACAAATTCTTCCAAAAAAACACATAAAAATGTTTTCTCACTGAGTGTAATTAGATTTTTAAAAAATTAATTTCAGCCTTAAAATACAACCATTCTTCAGCTTTGCTTCAAATTGATTAACCCCATTTAAAAATTAATTCTTTGGTTCATGTGGTTGACCATCTGAAACAATGGCTACATGTTTCTGATATTACATTCCCTTATCTTCACTTTTACTAAATAGTGGAGTAAAAAAATAAGATGGAAACTTTGTATCACCTTATTTAAAGATGACTATGTAATCAAACTCATAAAAGTGGAAAATAGAAAGATGGATGCTAGAAGTTGGGGAAAATTGTTACTAAGTGGATATAATGTTTCAGTCATGGAAGAAGAATAAGTTCTAGAGATCTGCTATACAGCATAGAGTATAGTTAGCAATACTGATGTTGGCACTTAAAATTTTATAAGAGGATAGATCTCATGTTAAGCATTATTACAATTATTTGTGTGTGGTGCTGGGGATTGAACCCCCCGGGCTTATACACGTGAGGCAAGCACTCTACCAACTGAGCTATATCCCCAGCCCCTATTACATTTTTTTAAAAGATGATTTTGACCTCTACTTTTCAGCCTACATGCCCATTTTCACAACTTCTCTAATGGTAGCTATCCCAGATGAATGTGGTCTTTTGGATTTTGTTCTGTTGCCTCTTTCTTCACATTTCTTTATTTCATGAACCCTTATAAATTTATTTAGATTCTTTGAAGCAATATTCCTGTCACCATGTCACATACCACACTTCTAAATCCTTGTCGTTTTTCAAAAAGTGGTTTTGAATTAATTGATCATTGACTGTCCCCCCAAGTTAGCATTTGGTAAAATATTTTTATGTGTTTGAGTCTCCATAAATATGATGGCTCTTTAAAATGAGGAGGATCATTATGGTGACAGAATTGTGTTCAACAACCCTCTTACTAGACATAGACACAAAATAGGATGCATATAGATGAGGTAGAAATAATATGGGAACCAGAATGATACTATAGGATGACAACACTATTAAATACTGATCAAATTACAGATATGACTATGTTAATGTCCTTGCCTATGTCTGCTCAGTGACCATTTTTTGAATGAATGGAACAATTGTATCACTCTAAATTTTAGGGTCCATCTAGTGTTCTTTCATCTAGAAAATGTTGCAGAGCAAAGAAAAAGCCCCAACCAGTAGTTCAAATCATGAAACTTGTGAGTATTTGGACATAAATATCTCCTTTAAGAAACTACTGGGTTAAAAAAGGCAGAGCTAATAGAACCACCTCTTAAGGAAATTCCAGGAAATAACTCAAAGGTTACACTCAGCTTTGTATATAGAACTTAAGAGTAAGCCCAGAATAAGAACTCTCTATTTTTCCCAATGGGCAAACTTTTTTTTCCCTCTAATGATTCACAAAATAAGACTTTTAGATGAAATAACAAAAAAAAGAAGATATGCATACACATAAACCTAAGACTTTCAGATGGAAACCTTATTTTGCTTCTAAGTAAAACTGGCCTATCTATATAACACATCCTGGTTTTCTAACTGGATATTCTGATTTTTTTATTCAAGAATATTTATTAAGAATCTACCATGTGCCAAGCTATGGCTATGATTTTTATCATTAGTAATGATGTGCAGCAGAGACCATTTTAAGCTGCCACCTTATTAACAGGTCTCTGGCCAATTAATGATCTAAATATATTGATGGTAGAGTTTTAGAACTGAATATTCAAACTTGAATAAGGTGGTTAAAAAGCTTGACATTTTACAAAGAAAAGTGCAAAGGCTCAAAGAGATTTGGTGACCTTTTCAAGATCACTGTGGCCAGGTTCTGGCCCAGACCAGACTTAGACCTCAGGGCTCCTGCCACTCAGGACTGTATTTTTTTCATCACTCCAACCAGGCTTGCAAGATGGTTCTGTCAAGTTCTGTTTCTGAATATGGGAATCATATACAATCATTCCATCAGATTTCATTTTGATTAACACAAATAGAAGTTTGCCACTTCAATGGGATTATAGGTAAAATTTAGCTCCAGGGAAAGTACATGATTGAAATACATCTGTGATTTATTCTCATCCATCTTAAAAGGATCCTGTATCCCCTGTCCCTAGAGGAAAGAAAATAGTTTTTCTACCTCTAATGTCAGTACCTGGGCCCACAGTGCTCGTCTTGTCCCTGTCTAATTGAGGTACCTTAAATAAGTCAATACCTCACCCTTCATCCCTTCCACATGTGGTTCTGAGCTATTTCTATTTATGTTATTATTAGTTTTTGGTGAGATA
>NW_026000249.1:19974084-19993555 GCF_001458135.2 Marmota marmota marmota | reverse complement strand
GGCGGGTGTGTATGGGGGTGTGGGGGTGTGTTCTTTGTGTTACTTAGTATCAGAATAGAGAAAATTGAACACCTGTCAAGATCCAGGAGTCTAGATTTTGGCCTTTTTTGCTAACCAAGTTATACGAAGTGGGTACTTTATGATACTATGAAATTAAACCATCAATGCTACCCTGCCCTTAGAAGGCAGTGTATATAATTCAATTTCTAGTTGCCTCAGCCCACTGTGGATATGAGAAAAAAATTATATATTTGGAATAGTATTGTCCAAAGGTAAATTCCCCCTGGCAAAAAGATGGTCAATGTATTTCTAAAGAAATAACGTATATTTACAAGAATCATTTTGAAATCAAGAGCATGAAGGACATTTTGTTTACTAATCTAATGTCAAACCGCCAAAGTCCTTCTAGAATCAAATTCAAAAGAAGACAAATTTCCAAAATTTCTCATGTATTTGGCATATTTGTCAGCAGGCTCTGCATGGAAGTTTTTTTTTGTTTTTTTTGTTTTTTTGTTTTTTGTACCAGGGATTGAACCTAGGGGGTGCTTAAACACTGAGCCATATCTCCTGCCTTTATATATTTCATTTAGAGATAGAGTTTCACTAAATTGCTTTACTTTAGGGCCTCACTAAATTGCTGAGGCTGGCTTTGACCTTGCAATCCTCCTGTCTCAGCCTCCCAAACTGCTGGGAATACAGGAGTGTGCCACCATGCCCTCCATGGAAATTCTTTTCTTTCTTGGCTTTCATGGCACTATTCAGTCCACAATCCTCTCCTTCCTTTATTTTCCTAGATTTGTAACTTCCACCCACCTTTAATTATTGATGTGCCCAAGTTTCTAACTTTAGACCAATGGGTTTTGGGGTTTTGTGGGTAAAGTTTTTGTTTGTTTATTTAAATGTTTGCAATTTGAATGGAATGGATGGTGACAAATCTATCAATCTAGTCAGGATCTTTCTTCTGATCTCCTAACCCATATTACATTAGCATCACAAATTTACCTATTCTAAAACCAAATTCATTTGTTCTCCTGTTTTTCCACTCCCCAATTGTTATTCCCTTTTACCTGCTCTTTTTTCTGTGTTTTCTATTTTAGCTAATGAATCATAATCCAGCAAATTTACCAGTGTAAAATCTCTAGGTTCATCCTTAAACTTTTCTACATTTTCATTGCCTGCATGTTATTTCTTGTTGTACCTCAAAGTATCTCTTATACTTCCTCTTTTTTTATCAAATGTCCTGCTCTAATCCTCAGTATCTTTTTATTTACATGATAGTAGAATGCATATTTAAATCTCATTTCCCTGTGCAACTGTCATATCAGAAACATTGCATTTTTAATAACTGGCAAGTACGTGAACAGTTTCTTTACTGGCATTTCTAAATTATCCAGTCTTTTTTAACTTCAATCCAAACTCCTTTTTGTGAGAAAGCCTGCCTAGAGAATGAAGTCCGTGAAGAGCATAGGTGTCCCTTTTCTTCCTGGCTTTGGTTTCACTTCCCAATTGTACCTCCTGTCCTCCAAGCCATTCAATATACTCTGACCACACCACCATCACATGTTGTCTTTTTTCATAACTGCTCCTTTGCAAATGTTTTTGCTCTGTCTGGGCAACTCTACCTCATCTGCCTAGTGAACTCTTACTCAGACCTCAGGGCACATTATAGATGTCACCTGTATTTCTAGTCTTTCCTAGATGTCTACCCCCACCAACTTCCACCAACCAGAAGAAACTGCTCTTAATTTGGTGCTTTTGTAGATCACAAAACATGCTTAAATTGTCATACTTACATTTCACATATATCATAGCATCTTTATATATTTTCTCCCAAAGAAAGTAAGATTTCTAGGGCTAGGGTTATAGCTCAGTGGTGGAGTACTTGCCTCACACATGTGAAGGTCTGGGTTCAATCCTCAGCACTACATAAAAATAAATAAATTAAATAAAGGCATTGTGTCCAACTATAACTAAAAATATTTTTTTAAAAAAAAAAGAAAGTAAGAATCCTAAAAGTAAGGATCATAGTGTGCATCTTTTAATTTCCCAGTGCCAGAAACATATAAGGAATCTCATTTAATATCTTTATTCACTCATTTAAGAACAGTTTTCATGTCACTATGCAGTGTTCTTGACATGTGGTTGTAAATGAAACAGTCTTGGTCTTTGCCTTTATGAAG
Organism: Marmota marmota marmota; assembly: GCF_001458135.2. Classification (NCBI taxonomy): domain Eukaryota; kingdom Metazoa; phylum Chordata; class Mammalia; order Rodentia; family Sciuridae; genus Marmota; species Marmota marmota. The sequence goes on along the minus strand of NW_026000249.1, from coordinate 19,991,375 downwards.
CCTATAGTTTAATGTTGAATTGATAGCTCTTCACTAAAATATTAGATGAAGATTTGAAAAGAAAAGCTTAAAATTTTGATTACTTCTAACATCCCTGTACCCCAATATTCTATAACACCATATCTAACATTTAAAGCAATAGTTAACCTAGCTATCTGCATGAAAATTAAAATAATGTTTTAAGATGTATTACTTTGTATTTGTTCAGCAGTAAATATAGTACTTTTATCCAAAAATATAGGAGCCAATTTTTAAAGTCTTCCCAAAATGGGAAATAAGATTAGGAAAATGTTCTAAAGAAACTAAATTAGTTAATGTATCAATCCAGGTGTTGAGTATATAGGCTGTATAGCAGGCATAGGGGATTCTTTTTTAGCCATTTCTATTACACCAGGAACATGTGTAAGATAGTGAGTATAAATGGACAATATAGATAGCATGATTAAAAATCAAATAACTAAAAGTGCAAAAGTTCAAATATCAATTGACCTTCACCCAATCCGTTTTGTAGTATTTCTTTATTTCGCTATCTTATGTGTTCTTGATCTTAAGACAAGCTTCATTTCACATATCCTAATTGGTAAGATTCTCATTCTAGTCCTAATAATGGAGATACAAAATATTTACTATATCTTTTAAAAAGAGCCAAATATACCAACACATCTATCTTTCTCAGACATAGATGTTAAATCATAGTACTTATGTAAATATTTATGTACTGGTGATAATAAATGTGACTGTTTCCATTTCTAAACAAGTATCATATAAATATTTTATGCATGTTTTAAGTATATGGATTACATGAATTCATATGTATTTATTTCCCTTTAGTAGCTCTTTGATTTTGCAATGGAAACAAATTATTTTTTTTCTATTGCATCTTATTGATACCAGGAGTTAAACTCTAAAGTTTTGTAGGTGGTAGTTTACACCACTAACTTAAACTTATTAACTAAAATTTATTTCAATAAAAAAGTAGAAACATGCTTAAGACCACTAGTCCATTTTATTTTTATTTAGCAATTTAAGCCCTTGGAGATCCCTTGCTATAGGGAATTCCCAACTGATAGCTAGGCAGCAAGCCAGAAGAAAATATCAGTTCATTGTCCCAAGTGACTCTGTCATAATACTTCTCTCCATTCTGAATGTCTGTGTTTAAAAAATTGTTATTCAAGAATACAGAATATACGTTTCTGTGGGATTTAGCATTATATCATTTCATTAGCAAATGTGCCTTTTGGATTTGGAGAATGTATAAAACAACAACAAAGTCCCTGGACTCTATGGAAATGCATTATTGCTGGCTGATCATCTTCAGAGTGGTAAATATGATAAATCAAGAGAAAGAAACATAATATTATTATTGACTATTTAGATCACTAGGAGAATCTTAGCCTTCCAAATATAGTTTCCATAGGAATAACCACTAGAATAAAATTTAAAATTTAAATGCCTCTTTTAAAATTCATAATTTATATTGCTTATCAAACACTTTAAGGACAGAATTATGATTCCTCACTTTACTGGAAATAACATCAATGCTTATTTGACTACAGAAATATTCTACTTTCCTTGTAATAAGAATTAACTCTGGGGGCTAGGGCTGTTGCTCAGCGGTAGTGCACTTACCTGGTATGTGTGAGGCACTGGGTTCGATTCTCAGCACCGCATATAAATGAATAAATAAATAAATAAATAAATAAAGATCTATCAATAATTAAAAAAAGAATTAACTCTGAACCACTAGGTGCTCTGCATAAATATATAAGTGCAGTATATAAAGACCTTAAAATAAAATAAAATAACTTTTTCTTTCTTTTGTTTTTGTTTTTTGTGGTTTGTTTTGGTACAGGGAATTGAATGCAGGGCCTTGGGCATGCTAATCACAATGTGCTCTACCACTAAGCTACACCCTCAGCCTTTATTTTATTTCATTTGATTTTTTAGAAACAGAGCCTTGTTATGTTGCCCAGGCTGGCCTTAAACTCCTGGGTTAAGTGATTCTCCTGCCTCAAACTCCCAAGTAGCTGACACTAACAAAGTAGAATAACTTTTGCAACCAATATTTTTGTCCTCATGAAAATCCCAATGTGAAAATGTTTATAGGTTATTGTTATTTTTTTGTGAAATTGTCCATTGTTTTTCCACACAGAAAGTGATATATCATTCTTGAGCCAGGAATGTTTCACTGCCCTTGTTTTACTTGTTTATTAATTAATTCATTCACTTACCCACAGCTTCAAGCATGTTAAACATATGCTCTATAACACTAAGCCAAACCCCCAGCTGTGACATTAAACACAGTTTTTCACACACCATAGTTAAACTCTACTAGGTTTTCATATTGGAATATGCAAATTTGTCACTCACATCTTTTTAGTTAGGCATTTTGCATTTTTTATCACTTTTAACTTACATTTCTTACTGCAAAAAGTCAAGGGGAGAAATTCTGTGAGTTTCCCTCTGAAGTTCTTTTAGTGAAATATTTTGATTAGACCTTTTTGGCATTCTAATTAAGTTGAATTTTATAATGTGTGCAGTCAACCAAGGACTGTGATGAAGCCACCATGCTATTGTTATTTATGGTCAGCATTCGCATCAAAAATTTTAAGAAGGAAATTAGCAAATGCATCTTTTTCCGCCTACCATACTGAGTCCCTGTGGCTTGGTTTATTTGAGAAATTTGTCAAAGAAATGCTATCTCAGAATTTAACATTGAGAAAACCAAATCTGTTTCCTCTGGACAGATAATGTGAATTATGATGTAATATATTAGAATGTCATCTTCATTTTGGCAACCATGTTGATTGCAACTCTATCTTCCCTTACTGATTTTCTCCTCTTAACCCCATTTCTAAATTTTTATTTTCTTATTTTATTAATGCTATTACATTTGCCATTCATATGAGTCTACCTGACATCCTTTCTTACATATGAATGTTATAAAGAAAATTTATCTTTCATTTTCACAGAGTTAGAGGATACATGGGTAAGCAAAACCATCACAAACAGGGCAATCCTATGAAGATTCAAAATATATAAACTCTCTTGACTCTAAATAAAGGAATAGTATCTTTATGATGAAGTGTACTGCTTATAGTAGGAATAGGAAAAAATATTACTGTTATGCTCATTGTTATAAACTGCAGATGTATTGCTGAATGGAGGCTTTTGTTGTTGTTCTTGTTCTAGTAGAAATGTTATGTGAATGAGGCCTTTGATAGGAAAAAAACAAACAAATCAAAAAGATGTAATCTCTCATAAATTCGAGTTATATGTCATTACTGCCTACCATACAAAGTACCCAAGGTTTTATCTAGTTTTCAAAGTATGTAGTTGTGTTGTTCAAAAGCATTTGGTTGGGCCTTTATTATCTGGGAATACATCTGTAAAAAGGCATATTCTAGTAAAGTCTCACTATATATTTTAAAAGCATAGTATTTGTTTGTTAATAGAATGGTCCTTGTTGGCTTTAATAGAGCTTAAAAAACTAAAGTAGGAATTACTCATCTTTAAAATTCTAACAAATTATTTGTTCAATATGAAATTAATTGTAAGTTAGTGTTGCTAGGAGAGCTTATTAGTTAGTTTCCATTTATTTCCTCTCATTTCCTGCTTTGTTTATAAAGCTAAAAGCAAATTACTTAGGACAGCAATGTCAAACCACTTTCTTTACCCAAAGCATCTGATTTTAGATAGCTGTGTGTGTTTTAAAAGTCCCTACCTCGACTTAGGCAAATAGAACCTTCTATGCTATTCCCATCCTGCCTTTGAAACTTCTGAAAAGGCAGAGTGGAGTAATTGTTTCAGACATCTGCTTAGCATACTTTGAAGTGCATATAAGTTCTTTTTCAGTTTCATTTGAACCCCAGCTGTCTTCACCAAAGTCTATAATCAATCTGAATTAAGTTGTCCTACTTCTTCTAATAAGTCTCTTATTAAGTTCTGCATCAGCCTCTTAGGGAGACTTAAAAGCTAATTCATGTAGAATTGCCATTTTCTACTAATTCATTTGTCAGCTCTCCAAATTCCAACGAAAACAATCGCAAAGACTATTAATTTGGTTCTTCATAAACAACTTATGTAAGTGTAGTATACATTGGAACCAAGCAAACAATTTAAAACAGTGGGTGGGAGAAAATGAGTTGATGACATTCAACACGTTTTCTTTCTTGTTTTGTGATGCCTTCCACATCCAAAGCATAAAGCCATTTATTTAATAAGAGAAACATCCTTCTGCTTTTACTTTCATAAATAAGATAATTACTGAGTGAACTTTGCTTAAAGATAGGAAAAGGCTTCAGAACAGTTGGAAAAGAGCATGTTCTTTCTTATTGTGCTTATTTTAATTTGGACTTCTTTGTGTTTCTTTGATGCACTGTGATTTTTTTTTTTTAAAGGAGCTAGAACTGCTTACTATTGTTTTTGCATTAAATCAGAGTTGCACAGTTCCTCTTCTGGTCATGGGACATTTAGAAGAACATGGTTTATCAAAATGTTCAGCTAATGAGTTCATCTGACATTATTCTACTCAGGAAGTGTTTAATTAGATAATCAAAATTTCTCCAAAGAATACCATCCTTTCTACTATTTGAAAACAACCATATCAAAAACTGATCCTTTAATATGCCAATCCTGTTTACTGAGGACTTATTCTAGAAGCTTTGTTTGTGTCTGGTAATAATTACAAATACTATTCCTCATGAGTCTTAGATAATAAAAAAAACTATTCAAAAAACTTAACTAATATACTCTCAGTATTAAGGGATATAAAAACTCATTCATTCATCCACTTATGCTGTGGTTAAAACGTATACCCAGAGAAATCTGATCTCATTAAAGAGTGTGAATATTGAATTCATTTCATATATGAAATTATATTAGGAGTTGTATTAATGGTAGCTTAGTTTTCCTGAGAATATTATTATTTAGCACCAAGCTGAGGGAATAAGAATTTTTATTAGCTTGTATGTGTGTGTGCATGTACCACATTGACTGCAAACTTCTAAAATATGAGTCATTTATTTAACTGAAATTTCTTATTTCTATAGAAAATGGAATCACACAACCAATATATATTTTTAATTCTCCTTTGACATCTACTAAAGTTGTGACAAATTGAAAGTGTACAATTATGTTACTCTCCTACCAGAAACAAAATAAGAAATGATTTAAAAACAAATAATCCAAGGAGTGGGCTCCTGTTGTCTTTCTGTCATGGTTGACAACTATGGTTTTCAAAATTTCACAGTTAACACTGTCACCAATATTAGGCATTTCACAACCTTACATTACCTAAGTTAAACAATGACATTAAATAATTATTCTTGGTGAAACAGTTTTCTGGGTATTATTTGAAAAATTGTATCCACAATACCAATATAACCTTCTCATTTTAATGGAGCCCAAGGGAAGAAAACATTTTTATAATATTTTTCATACTAGCATAATATTTTAGTTGTAATTTACATTTATTCTAGTAAATAGCACCTTTATTTCTAGTAAAAGCACCTTCCAAAAGCACTGCTTCTCAAACTTTTCTACTTCCATTCTTTTGACTTCCAAGACAAAGTCTGATTATCTCCTGTTTCCCACCTACTTACCTTCTTTTCCCTTGACCATGACATTTCTTTTATGGTTCTTATTTTATTTTTTAAAATTTATGTCAATTCTGTCATGTTCTCCATAAAGTATTCATTGTTTTTTTAATATAAAGTTGCATTTTTTTCTCCCAAAATCTTAAGTACATTTATCTATGGATATGAAAGTATAGTTTGAGAAGCATGATATGTTGGATTAGCCAGTTTATTGAGGCTTCATATTTTTCCATCAATTTCTTTCTCTTATATACACATACACAAAGAGTAGATCATTGCCATTTCAAATGTGTCCTTACAGTTTCATCTCATCGTCAGGACCCAAAATTCCCATGACATGTAGTCATTTGTAATTTTGAACATGTATTTGAGGCTTATGTTCACAGTCACTTACTTACCTAATGACTAATAGATATCTTAAATCAAGTTCCCTGGAAGAATACCCTGAGAACAGGTGTCTCCGTGCACAGAATTTGTAGAGGATCTGCTCCCAGGAGAAGCCTATGTGGGAGTTAGGGAAGCAAAAGAGAATGAAGAGTCATACAAGTATTCCATCTTAGATACTAGCTTTGTGTCCTGAGCCATAGGAGAGAACGTGGAGCAGAGTTGGTTTCTCATTCCCCATCTAGCCACTGGCTATGCCAGTGATGTGCTAGTAAATATGTATCAACTAGCTCCAAGATGAAGCTAATTCTGGTTTGTAGCATTTTCCAGCTTTTATGTCACAGATTCTCCAACCATTGGTGATTTCCAGCTACCAACACGATGTCACTGAATATGGATTGGGGGGCAAAGCACAATTGGTTCTTGGGTTCTACTCCAGTGCACCACTGACTTTACCCCACCTCTGAGGTTTTGGAATATATCTTAAGCCAGGAGAATAGGGTTACCTCCTGGGCTAAGGAGATCCCATCTGTAGCAGTCACCTCTCTACAGAAGGTAAGAAGCCATGAGACATTAGTAGTCAATTATCAAAGCAGTTGGGAGATGGATGCTCAGGCCAGGTAAAGTATCACCTACAACTAGTAAGTGAGCCTAGTAATCCACTCAGCTTCCATATCTCAACATGACTTTTTCAATGCTGTTTTGCTCTTAAACATGCAAAAATTATTTAGAATGGATGAGAATTTTGTCCTTTTATTGAAAATCTACCTTCCCCCTACCCCAACCTTTAGCTACCAATTGGAATTGATGATAGGAAAGAAGAGTTAATGCAAAGATAATTTTTAAAAATTGTTTTTTATATCTTTATTTTATTTATTTTTTTATGTGGTGCTGAGGATCAAATCCAGGGTCTCGCACATGCTTGGTGAGTTCTCTACCTCTGAGTCACAGCCCCAGCCCAATGAAAATATCTTCTTAAAAAATATTTTTACTTGTAGATGGACACAATACCTTTATTTATTTATTTATATATCTATTTATTTATTTATCACTGAGAGTCAAACCAGTGCCTCACATGGGCAAGGCAAGTTCTCCACCACTGTCCTACAACCCCAGCCCTAATGAGAAGTACTTAAGAAAATGATATTTATTAGTAAAAAATGGCTTCAGAAGCAAATTTGTTTTTTTAGTTATAATATGGATAAGTATCTGGGGTTTCAGGTTATAAAGACAAAGTAATTGAAAATGTTGAGAATTTTTACAGTAGTGTTTCTCACTTTAGTGTGCATGAGAATAACCTGGAGGGATTGTAGAAACCTAGACTGGTGAAGTCTGTCCCCTCAATTTCTAATTCAAGAGGTCTAAATGTCTGAAGCAGGCCTACAACCAGTTCCCAGATGATGGTGATACTGCTGACCCAGAAAAGCTCTTGGAGAACTACCATTTAATAGAAAAACTGTTATGTATATACAAAAATCTATTTTGTGTATTATTAGTAGTTCTTCCATTAGAAATAATGTTATTTATTTTCTTCTATTATAATAGAAATGATCCAAATAGAAAATTTCTTATTCTGCTATTTGGAAATATTGTTATTTCAGGGCTGGGCATATGGCTCAGTGGTAGAGTGCTTGCTAGCACTCATCAGGACCTGAGTTTGATCCACAGCACCACAAAAAAAGGAACATATTTCTATTGAAAGAACTACTAAAATACTATTTATAATAACATTTATTTATATTTATCAATATCTAGAACTAATTTAATTTAAAATTTTATTTTAAAAATTAATTCAGGCATGCTATAGTGATACATGGATACTATTGTTTATAGCAGCACAATTTACAATAGCCAAATTTATGTAACCAGCCTAGGTGCTCTCCAACAGATGAATAGATAAAGGAAATGTGGTGTGCATACACAATGGTGTTTTATTCTGCCATTAAAAAAATAATGAAATTGTGTCATTTTCTAGTAAATGCATGGAACTGGAGAGCGTCATACTTGGTGAAATAAACCAGACTCAGAAAGTGAAGGGTCAATTTTTTTTTCTCTCATATGTGGAAGCTAGAAAAAAAGGGGGATGGATTTTTAAAAGGTAGGATCTCACAAAAATAGAAGAGAGACCAGTAGAGTAAAGGAAGGGGAAAGGAGACTTGGAGAATTCCTGGGAAACGAATTCCACCAATTATTCTATGTCCATATATAATCATACTACAGTGAATCTTACCTTTATATATAATTATGATGCAGTAATTAAAATAGTAATAATAAAAGAGTTCAGCTGAGTGGAGCAAGCAGATCAGGGGGAAGGAGAAGGAAAGAAAAAGTGAATATACTGGGGAATGTGATTAGTTTGTGTTATGTATATTTGTATATGCACATTTATGTATAATTATAAGGCAACAATAAAAAATAAAGATGTTCAAAAACAAATGCAGGTACATGATCTCCTGATAGAATGAATGAGCATCATTTCACTCAGAAACCTTGAAATTAATAATGACCTTTTCATTTCTAAATCTCTCTTGTGGAAAGTATTCATAGTTATTTATTCCAGTTCTCATACTGGTATTTAATGACTCCAGTAGAATTTTAGAGTTGCTTCAGATGATCTATAAAATAACTATTCTTCCTGGAATTGATACTTTAAAATATTTATTCACACAATTTTTCATTCTGTACAAATGTTAGTCGTATTTACCAATAACAACAATTAATTTCTCTACATCATTTTCTGCTGAATGTGCTGACTATAAGAAAATTCTTTACAGAGTTTCTGAAATGTAAGACATTCAGAATAACTGAGACCATTCAATAATTTTTAAATAAGATCTCCTTGCCAGATGCAAAGAGTAATAGTTTTTCTAGGCGTCCTTACATTTTATAACTTACCTTGTCAAGCCTTTGTGGCTCAGTGTTAAGGGGGAAGGTAGGTAGATGTTCATATGTAGAAATTGAGCTGGGTATGGGATGAAAGTGGAAGAGGAACTGAGAGAACATAAGAAAGTGTCTTAACTGTAGTAATTGGTGAAGGGAGAATTTATTATCCCAAAGGTAGTGCAAAATCACTGTATTAAATACCAATGAAGAAGAAGTTCAGGGTTGTGGTATATGTATTGAGAATTATGGGATAATGTTTTAAAATTTGCCTCAACATTAAACAAGGAATATTAAAAACAAACATACCCCTTATTCTGGAATCCTGGGGGGAGGGTGGGAATAAAGGAAATTTTACATTTGATTAATGTTCAATATAAAGTTGAAATAGCTATAGTCAAATTGCAAATCAAGTGTACATTAAATTTGAAAATCAGTCCACATATAATTATGTTTTTAGGTTGTAAACTTTAATGTTTCTTTATTAAGTTTCCATAGTGGGTTCAGCCCTGAAATGTCAAACTCTTAACCAGAATAAGACTGGAGAATCTAATACTAAGATAGATTTCTATTTTCTTTTAATAATTTTATAGTGAATATTTTTTCTTCATATAGTTAGTATCCATCCAGTCCTGTTTCCAAACATATTTATTAGCCAGGCATGCTCGTGCACTCCTGTAATCCCAGTGCTTCAGGAGACTGAGATAGGAAGATCACAAGTTCAAAGCCAGCCTCAGCAAAAGCGAGGTGCTAAGCAACTCAGTGAGATCCTGTTGCTAAAAAAAATACAAAATAGGGCTGGGAATGTGGCTCAGTGGTTCAGTGTCCCTGAGTTCAATATCCCCGGTACCAAAAAAAATTATTTTTCAGAAGTTTTATTATTGGTGTTCCACATTACTATACACTCAAAAGACTACATTTAGAAATTTTTCCCTATCAAATTTTATTTTCATGATCTTAGTATGGTATAAGAAAGTTAGTGAACAGAAAGAAGTTAATTCATAGGTAATATATGCCTAAGTAGAGGAATTAAATAGAAATGAAGGTGAACACTAGTTACTGGCAATACATTTATGTTTTTGAAAACCAAAGATAAACCCCTGCTGTTTCCTTTTATTATTTTCCTACTCTTAAAATATTATAACCCAATTTGGGATTTATACCTTATTGTAAGCCTATTAGGTTTTATTAAATAATACCCATTTAATTATCCTGTGGTTTAAATCTCTTGTCTGTACCCAGGCTAATAGGCTACTTGTAACTGGCATTTCACCTGCCTCACCATAACTTGCCTGTTGGCTGTGGCCTCCACATGTTTCTAGCAAGGACAGAGCTATGGCAAGAGAATGGTTCATTGTCTTTAGATGGACACAAACCCAATACTAGAATTGCCCTAAGCATTATCCAATATTATGCTGACTTCTATTCATCCAGTAAAACATATATAGGCTAAACAAATGAGTATAATTTCTATTGATCTTTTTCCTTACACAATGAATAAAATATTACCTTTGGAACCAACTTGACATTTTGTTGTAAAGGTTTCCAAGGTTGTCTCAGTGTTAAAATTGCCAGAGGGTTGGGGGTTAGTGTAGTATGCAAGAGGGGTCTTAATGAAATCTGATCCACTTTGACCCCCCAAATGATGCATTCTTAGTGAAAGGATTTTTTAAATCATTTTTCCACAGAAATTGTACTCTCTTTTATATGATCAGTACAGATATTTGAGAACACTTGAGTCATACTCCTACTTTGAAAAAGAAATCTATTATTTCATAAGTATAATATAATTATTAGTTGAATACCAATCACTGTGTTAAGGGGTAGATTTGACCAATGACTTTGATTTATTTTTTTACGTAACATCTGAGTACATTGATTAGACAGCTTGACACTTAGCCACATTTGTTTAACTAATAGTTTATTCATCATTTGCATATACTTTACTGGACATTATCATGATAGCTGTCTTAATAACAGACTATAACAAGATATGAATTTAGATATTGCCTTAATGGTATGCTCAGAAAAATCAGAGTAATATCTTGAAAGTAGAAGTTATCAATTATATGATGAATAAGTAGGAGTAAACTCTTAAACTAGGTCTTTCACATACATGCCTATTCATGGAAGTAAAAGTATAAAAATAACAAACACTGATATATCCAGAGGACTAACATTTCTTAGAAGTAAATGCATAAGATTCTCTTTTCAGCATTAGAGTGTAATGAAATGAACTATTATTAAACAAATTTACAACCTAAATTTTGCATAGATTTCAATGAAGATAATCCATTTTACGTTCATTTCATTTGATGTAAGTAGTTGCATATCTTTTGTTTCATTTGCAAGAAGTAAAGCCATTTTGGATAGCCTCAAAACATTTAATTAATTCAGGAGCTACAATAATCTGAAAGTAAAAGTGGATAGAAAAGAACATTTTGCAATCCTTTTCAGCCCTCTTCCATGTATTATTTTTATCTCAGTTCTTAGAAGAATTTCATCATCTTTGATTCATTTCTGCTTTAGTATTTCTAAGTTGATAGCATATTGAATGGAAAATCAAATTCACAAAAATCCATTTTGTTTCAATAGTGAATGCCTTCCCGATAGGATTAAAATTAAATAAAGGTGCCCAGTATAAAGTGCACTAGGCATAGAATATTGAATAGGTAACTCACAACCATAGATTCTGGTATTAACCATTATTCATACATGCAGACTAGTTTTTGGGGTGCCAGCGTACTGAAGATTGAATCCAGGTGTGCTTTTACCACTGAGCTGTATCCACAGTATTCTATTTTTGTTTATTTTTGAGACAGAGTCTCATTAAGTTGTCAAGGGTATTGCTAAGCTGCAGAGGCTGTCTTTAAACTTATGATCCTCCTGCCTCAGCCTCTAACCCTCTAACCCCAGGTACTGAGATTACAGGGATACACCACCATGCCCAGATGCTTAATTTGTTTTGATGAGAGAAAAAAAAAATCATCTCTTTGTGTGGGTGTGTGTATAAAATGATACCCCTGAATTTTCTTGTCAAAAAAATGTTGTGTTTTATAGCTATGGATGCATTTTGGCTTGCTGTTTTTTTTTCTTTATAAGTATATAATAACAGTCATCATTTGCATGAAATACTTTAGAGTTAAGCTTCAAAATCACCGAGACTTGGTTTAGTTGATATACTACTATATCCCCAGTGCTTAGAATATTCCTGGCATATAATAGATGCTCATAAATACTTTTTAGAATAATTAATAAACAAACATGCACAAAAGCATAGGGCAAACTGTTCTCTTTATGATACATAAAAACTTTAAGCATTGTTTTATAGATGATTAGTTCCCATTTGCCATCATCAGTTTCTGGACGTTGTTACTTTTTATTTATATCTACAAACACTCATTGTCACTTCTTCCCCCTTTACATAATGACCGCAAGCTAACCTTAATCTACTTGAGAGTTTCCAGATGAACAGGTTATACGCAGAGGATCACATCTTTTCTGTCATTCGTCTTTGTGAAAAACTTCAGTCACCTTATCTCCTCATGGAGTTTCCCCTGACTTGTACTCTCTGAAACCTATGACACATCTTCTCATAACATGCATTTACATTGCTTTTTAATAACCCACTATATTGTCTATCTCTGCTAATAACAGTGAGTTCCATTTTCTCAGTGTATAATATATGTGTTTTATATATATATATATATTTCACAGTAGGTTATATAAGTATTTTCAGGTGAATAAGTAATTAAATTAAATCTAACTAAAAGATCTGTGAAGAATATGTCATTCCCCTTTGCAGTAAAGTTCATTCTCCACACTCAAAGGCCAGCTCATTCAAATGCACCACAGTTATATTTCAAGAAAACACCCATGATTCATCTTTCCTAACTGCCTTGTACTTCATATGTGAACTTCAACTTCAACAACAACTACTTCTTCTTCTTCTTCTTCTTCTTCTTCTTCCTCTTCCTCTTCCTCTTCCTCTTCCTCTTCCTCTTCCTCTTCCTCTTCCTTTCCTTCTCCTTCTCCTTCTCCTTCTCCTTTTTATTTATTTATTTTTTTGGTACCAGAGATTGAACCCAGGTGCACTTTACCTCTGAGTCATATTCCTAGCCTTTTTTTGCTATCTTATTTTAAGACAAGGTCTCACTAAGTTACTTAAGGCCTCGGTGAGTTTCTGAGACTGGCCTTGAACTCGTGATCCTCCTGCCTCAGTCTCTTGAGTCTCTGGGATTACAGGCATGTGCCACTGTGCCCACCCCTACATGAACTTCTTGAAGAATATTTACTATTCACCAAACACATTAAGCTTTCCTACCTCTTCTTATTTAAGCTCTGAACAAATACCCATCTTTCTCCTCACATCCTTTCTCTTCCTCTATCAGTTTCATGTACCAATTTCTAGTTCATATCCTAATGTCTAGTTCAAAAAGACCTTACCTTCCATAGTAGAAGAATGAAAAAAGACTAATTCCCCCTGGAGTACTGTGAGAAGTCTTTTCTGAAGAGGTATCTATCCAAGAAAGATTCTTGGTCTGTTACTCAGTCATGGATGAATTTATTACCCACTGCTTTATAGAGCCTCCCTGAATTAGTCCAAATAAGACTTTTTGTGACTTTGTATTTCTAATGTGGCCTAACATATTGCTTAATTAGTTGTAGGTAAAAAGAAGGACAAAAAGACCCCATCTTTTTATTTATCTTTATATGAGCCCTGAAGTGTACATGTCACTATTCCCTTTCTCTGAAAGAGAAAATGCTTGCAAAATATTTGAAAATGAACTTGGTTATATTCTATTTGATGATCTCTTGCCTCATGTTGTTATTTACTCTGTTTATTTTGGGTAAAACCTCATAAATGAGAACAAGGGAGGGGGAGGGAGAGAGAGAAAGGGAGAGGGAGAGAGAGATGATAAAATCAGCCCCAACTTCTACAATCCCCATCCCTGCAAGGTCTTTTCAGCAAAGTAGAAAAAGGCACTGTTTTCTTCAGAAAGATTCCCACTCCTTTGGTAAGGCTCACTGATTCAGTAGTAGAGCCCAGGTCAGATTTCAGTTGGATTTCACTAAATAAGTCTACATGGTGACCTTGGTTTATAATCTTCTAGCCTTTTAAGGCACCATCAGAATATATTTTCCTTAAATAGGTTACTCACTCTTTTTTCCACTTGCTCCATTTTTATGAAAAATTCATGGTTGATACCAAAAGCCAAAATGTTATATCCTTGCTCAGAGTGTTAGAAATGATTTGGAAATTAGCACATAAACATAGTTCCAACATAAAATAAATCAAGTGATAGCTATAAATAATTCAGATATGGAACTTAAAGAAAATAAGTAGGTTTCTTTTCTTTGGGAACTCAGTATCAGATTTCTGTAGAAAACTGGATTTATAAAGCAATATGAGAATAGCTATTGGTCTGAAGTGTTCGTATTTAATGCAAAAGTACCTTATTCTCTTGACTGTGTGTGTGTGTGTGTGTGTGTGTGTGTGTGTTGCTGAGGATAAAGCCGAAGACCTTGCATATGCTAAACAAGCACTCCACCACTGAGCTCCATCCCCAGAACCTTACTGCTTATTCTTTAATACAAATGTATTGAAGGAGTTTTATGTACCAATTTCAGGTATATCCTGGCAAATATTAATAATAATAATAATAATAAAGAATTGCCTTCATGATTTTTCAGATCTTGGGATAGAAGTATGCACTTGCAAATTGTGATGAGGATTGAAAAGGAAAATAGGGTGCCAAGACTAAGAAAAGTAGTGGACACTTATTTTAGATGGGGCAACCAGGGATGGACTCTCTTTACTGGTCATATTTAGCTGATATATGAAGTATATGACCAGGAGCCAGACAGATAAAGAATAGAAATGTAAAACTCCAAGCAGAGGGAACAGCATAGCTGAGGGTTTTAAGTCAAGAATAAGCTTGGTGAGATTTAAGAGTCCAGCATCTTTTAAGTTCTTGTTAGAAATGCCAAATTCTCACACTCATCTTGGACCTACTAAACAAAAACTCTACATAAAATCCATAAATCTCTGTGTTAACAACCTCTCCACTTGATTTTAATGCACACCATTACTTGAGAATCACTGCCTTAGATATATGTTTGAACCATATAGGGGAGTGGTAGAGCAAAACTATATCTCTACTTAGGGGCTATGGTGTTAGCAAATGTGGCACAGAACATAAAATGTTTGCAAGTTCAGAAAGTAGGTTAAATGTAAAACTTAAATCTGTCTAAAATAACTCCTAAATTTGAAGATCAATGATCATGTGGTTGATGTTTCAAATGATTTATAGATTATTTCTTATTTTTAAGTAAGTTAATAGACTTAATTAACTGCCATTTTTGCTTTTATGTGTTATTGTATATAATCAAAGCTTCTCAGAAAGAAAATATTGGTATATTTTATTTCCTTAGCAGTCAAAAGCATGGCTTGCTTAAATGATTTGTTTATACTCATTAAAAACCCTTTTATTTTAATTGTGCATATTTTTCAATTAGCCTCCATAAAACACTCATGAACTACCTTTTTGTTTTAATTGTATCATTAGAAAGCTATGGAAAAGTTTAGGGCTAATATAGCTCAGTGCTAGAGCACTTGCCTAGCCCCTGGGTTCAGTCACCAGCACTACACACACACACCACACACACACACACACACACACACACAAAAAAAAAGTCATATAGAAGTGTTAAATGCTTCATTTGTTTGTTTGATTTGTTTACTTTTTTCCTATAAAGGATGCATAATTAATAGTCAGAGTAAGGATTATAGAAACAAATTCCCAAAGAAATTACATATCCAAGATTGTTTTCCTTGTTCTTAAAAGTAAAAAATCTTTCCTTTATGATCAATGCTGTCCTGTTCATCATTCACAAATTATGTATGTGAAAGGAAAATGAACAGATATAGCAAAGAAAAATGATAGACATATTATATGGTAAAGATATAACTCAGGTTTTATTTTCAAAATATTGGGGTTAAAGCTGCATAGTGAAGCTGTGTTCAGAAAGGTGAAGAATTATGATCAATGCAAAGGGCAGAATGTTTAAAAGAATTTATGCTTTTAAGTTTGGGTGTGCATGGTTTTTCAATAATATAAAGAGAAACTAGAGATCATTTCTCAATAAAAACGTGTGGATTCTTTTTGGGAAAAACACAGGCCATTAATTGCTCTTTTTTAATGACACATATTTGGAAGTATATTGAGTCTGAGAAGAAACCATGGCTAAAATATATTATGGATAACTGCTTGGGAAATAAGAATACCAGATTAAAAACAAACTTCATGCTTACAAACTTCACATTGTTTTCTTAAAATCTTTTATTTAACCTTCCCTAAGTTATCCTGATTATGCTACATCTAGATCGTTAGTTCTGAGTCTGTTTCATTATTTATGTCCTTATTCAGTTTGCTCATCAAAAGTGATCATGACCAAATATGAAAGTTTACAATTGCCCTGAAAACTGAATGCAAAGAAGACAATGAAAAAGAAACCACATAATATTTTGCCTTCGGGCTACCACAATAAAAACTAATGCTGGAAAGGAATGCAATTGCATCTCTATTTAAAAAAAATACATATTTCAGTGGCATAATTTATTGTCAAGAATGTCTCTACCAGAGGCAAAAGTGATGCTAAAGACAGAAAATTGTATTTATTCTGTCTGCAAACTACCCCCTGTGTCATGGCTCTATATAATCCTTCAGAATTTAGCAGAATCCAGGGACTTTATCTTTTTGTTGGAGAACCATGAGACAACCCTGTAAAGTTAGAAATGAGAATTCACATAAGAGGCCTCTTGAATAAATGGGGGTGGGCCATTGGAAAATTAGATGAAATTAGTTTGTGTGGTGGCTGCTATCCCTGTCCCAACCAAATTGCTCCACTGAGCTAGCGCACTCATCCTTGAGCAATTTGGAGTGTTGGAGTTAGGCTCATGGTTGTGACCATTTCCAGAAAACCTTCCTCAGGAAAAACAAAAAGCCACCTTGACTGGAAAATTGTGCCATCTCTTCTTTCCAAAGATTGCTGCAGTAAAAGGGGGCAGTCCCTTTGTCTCAGGGTGGAACATGCCATGGCATAATCAGTGCTCCAGATCTCACTGGGACCAGGGTAATACTGGGTCTCCAGCGGAGAACAGATTCTTACTTAACTTGCCAGGTTGTCTTGCTTCTCTCAGCCCCCTTCTTTTAAGAACATCCAGTTTCTGCTTCTCTGAAACCTGGCCTAAAGCAATAGGTATCTAAGACAAAAGTCAAGTCAAACCTATATCTTGGACACCACACCAGACAGAAACCACACAAATAAAAAGCCAAGAATTAAAGCAATATTAGTCTCTAAGCTTGATGTCTTTCATAAAAGGTTTGCCTAACCATATGGTACGTTTCTTTTTTTTTTTTTTTTTTT
>NW_026000249.1:19965783-19973091 GCF_001458135.2 Marmota marmota marmota | reverse complement strand
TATATATATATCTCCTTGGTCTCAAATTAGCCTTCAATACTATCTGGCAACATCACTACATTTCTTAGGTCAAATACCTCTCAGT
This sequence comes from Marmota marmota marmota, assembly GCF_001458135.2. Taxonomy (NCBI): domain Eukaryota; kingdom Metazoa; phylum Chordata; class Mammalia; order Rodentia; family Sciuridae; genus Marmota; species Marmota marmota. The sequence continues at coordinate 19,973,006 of NW_026000249.1, read as the reverse complement.
CTCTATCACAACTAATTCAAATGTCCCCACTTATTCTTAATTCATATTTACTTTCACTGAATATCCATTGCATACCCTGCATTGCACACTATACTGAGTCTGCTGCTTCCTATTTCATAGAGGAAATAGCAGCTCTCAAAGTACAGTCCCCTTAACTTACTCTTTCTAATCTTCCCAACTAACCTCTGTACCTTGCAGTAAGAAGGGTATGTTAAATGTCAAGTCAAAATTGCTCCCTCAAAAAATAACCTTTCTGTTGAGTGTGGTGGTACACATCTGTAATCCCAGCAGCTCAGGAGGCTGAAGCAGGAGGATCTCAAGTTCAAAGCCAGCTTTAGGAACTTAGCAAGGCCCTGTCTCAAAATAAACATAAAAGAGGGGCTGGGATATTGCTCAGTGGTTAAGGACTCCTGGGTTCAATCCCTGCTACTACTACTACTAATCATCATCATCATCATCATCATCATCATCATCATCATCATCTTTCCTTGTTAGAAAATTCCTTTCTTTAGCTGCAAAAGTGGTCAAGGACTATAATTCTGAATATACATTGAACAAACCCTTAACTATATAAAGATAAGCAAAGATATATCAGGCAATTTAATTTTATACAAAGAAGAAAAACTTGACATGAGACTTATAGATCATTCTAAATCAGTACTTTTATATCTCTAATCACACGACATTTAATGAAGTGAAAATTCTGCCTACATGAAACTAGTCATAATAAAATTAGATTTGGTATGGTCTTTCATGGAGCACATATTCCAGATGTTTAAGTGATTCAAAGAAAACCTACAGTATAATGGCTCCCTTCAATGTTTTCTCACTTACTGCCTCCAAACTAGAATAAAAACTAATGAAATTCTGGCATCATTTAAATAGTACATCACACTGCTCAGCTAACTACTTTTTGACATTTTATGTATAGTGTTTAATAATTTAAGCATAAATTTATGCATACTACATTAGAAGTGCTAATATTTTAAATCTAGTCAAACTGAGTATTACATTCATTTAAATGACATGGTACCTGTACTCACCCTTTACATGTTTTGTGATTCAGAATTTAGCGAGCCATATTTCTTGTTGTGTTCACTTTTAGATGTTGACAGCATATGCTACGAGCCATCCATTGGTGGAGTACAACTGCCACCAAGGTCTAATGCCAAAGCAAACACTGATTTGACTATCTCCTTGGTAACACTCTCCTACCTCCTTATCTTTGCATCTTTTCTACCATCAGTTATCTCCTTTTTCTATCTTCATGTGTCTAATGCCCTCATGATGATTTCTAGATGGTTATTCCATCAAGATACCTCCCCAAAGTGAACCTTTACCCCAAATTACACTTTATCAACATACCTCTCCACAATCAAAGCTTTCATTATCATATACCTTAACAGAAATTTAGGCATTTGGATTAAACGGAATATTTGGCTTTTTTCTTAATTAGTGATAGTACCGGTAGCAACAGCATATGTAGTAAAATAATAGTAGTAGTAAAAATCCATAATAGATGCTATCTCTTCCAACTCATTTAGGACTCATACTTCAACAGTTAATGGGAAAAATGAGTTAAAGGGGGGATCACAAAAATATGGCTTAAAACTTTAATATAAAATTGTCACAAATATTTTAATGTTGTGTGATGGCCTTTTCTTTGAATGCAGATCCACTCATTAAATTCTCTGTAAGTCACACTGATAATATGAACTTTTTGATGTCCTGTTCTCGTTTCTTTAATATAGAAAAAGTCCTTCAGAAATCATGAGAAGCATTCTGAATACAGATTCCTTGAAAATTTTAGGGTTGTTTTCTTAATATTTCAGTTTTTTCATGCACACCTACTTAATAATATTCATTTTCTTTAGAAGTTCCCAAAGTATTTGATAGAACTTGTTTTCCAAGAAATAACAATTTTTTTCTCTTTAGATGATTGTTCTTTGATTTGGGAAATCTCTAATTAAATTAGTAATTGGAGCACTAACAGTAAAAGAAAGTTTTGAGAACACATATCCAACTGACAGTTATATACACGATTAAAAACTAGTGAGGGGAGCAAGGTCATGCAAACTGTCAACCACATCAAATATTTTTATTTTGAGACTATTATAGACTCCAGTCTCTATGTTTCATAGAGTAAATGAAAACTGGTGAGTTATAGTTTAGGTCACTTTAGAGAACCTCAATTATCACTACTAGAAGGCAACAAGAATAAAGAAAAGAAAAAGCCATAGGATCTCAATAACATTGTTGGAGGGGGGGAGATTTTAAAAAGAAAAGAAATGGGCTGGGAATATAGCTCAGTGGTACAGTGTTTGTCTACCACAGGCAAGGTCCTGGTTTCAATCTCTACTACTGCAAAAACAAGGGGGGGAGAGAGGAGGGAGGAAGAGTTTTGTGAGTAACTATGAATACAGGAACTTAAATTTCTTAATCCATTTTATCCTACAAAACGTTGATGCAGCATTAAAAACTGCTCAGGAGGGCTGAGGTTGTGGCTTAGTGGTAGAGCATTTACCTAGCACGTGTGAGGCACTGGGTTGGATCTTTAGCACCACATAAAAATAAATAAATGAAATAAAGATATTGTGTCCATCTACAACTAAAAAAAATAAAAACTGCCCAGGATTTTGGAAGACAAAGTGAAAATTGAAAATTCTAATAAGAGACATTAAAACATGTACATTATATAAGCTAAAGGGAGCTGAACTGTAATATGACTTATTTGGAATGGAAACACAGCTTAATGGCTAAGCCCTTCTCTGGGGAACAGAGATGTTTAGCACAAAGAGTTCACCTACAGTATTAACAGATTCTGTCCACTATTCTGCCATCTCCACAGTGGTTCCTGTTTATAGTTCTACCTCACATGATATTTATTTGTTGTTACTAGAAACGCATGTTATTTTCCAGAAGAGAATGGTTTCATTTGGTAATCACCATCCTTGTCCAGGTTTCCCCATTGACATTTAAGAAATCTGATTTCTAAAATTTCTATTACACAAAACAAAATCATTATGGATCATTTCCTTTTAGAGATTTGAATTCATATATATGGATTTTGACCACCTTCTTCCATGGACACTTAATTCTGATTCTTTTAATGCATGTATTTACTCATAAGGAAATGGAATAATATTTACTATCAACCCCTATAAAATGTTTTTAATTTCAGACTGATTCCTGTGGCATTCCACTGACATGTTGATTAAAGATGAGTACATAACATGAATTTTTTGCACATATATGGTCAGAAGGGACTCTTTATTTTTTATTACTATATACAACTCGCATACATGAAATTAATCCTTTTGAAGTGTTCTATTTAGTGGTGTTTAGCATATTCACAAGGTTGTATCACTAATATGAGAACACTTTCATCACCCCCAAAAGAAATCCCCAATTTTAATATAATATTTTAAATAAGCACATTTAGCCAGGTGTGGTGGCACATGTCTGTAATCATAATGACCCAGGAGGCTGAGGCAGGAAGATAACAAGTTTAAGGTCAACCTCAGCAAATTAGTGAGGCTATAAGCAACTTAGTGAGACCCTGTCTCAAAATTTAAAAAATAAAAATAAAAAGGCTGAGGGTCTTGTTTGGTGGTAAAGGGTTCAATCCCTATTACCAAAAATAAAGAAACACTTTAAAAACCACAAAATCAACAGAGTGGTTGTCACAATATCTTTTGTTTGAGAACCATATAAGAGTCATATAGTTCATACACACCACATTTCATTGATGAAATATTGAGGTTGATCTGAGAGTATAATGCCATTCCTAATTTGAATGTGTATCTGGCTTGCATTTAGCATGGGACTGCATGCAGGGTTATAGAAGAGGTCAGTGTAAACAATGGTTTTACCAACACAGTAAACCAGACAGAAATAACACCTGCCTATATCAAGCAAATGAAAATAGCACGTAGAGTCAAATAAGTGATGTTGTCCTTGTGCACAGACATTACATTACATAAACTGTTCTAAGTGAGGGAATTTGTCCCTTAGAAATTGCTCATTGGAACATTTGGACATCATGCATCATGTTAAAGATCCATAAATGCCATCTCAATAGGGTAGATATGATGCATGATAATATCCTCCCCATATCTGCATAGGGTTCTTCTGCTCAATAGATTGTCATGATGCATTGCATCAGAGACTCCTGCTCTAGTGCTTCAGAGACAGCTGAGAAGTCCCACGGGAGCCTTCAGAAGTCATTGCTACAAGGAGTAAAATACCAGGAGAACAGAAAGTCATTCCTAGTTCTTGACAAAATACCTGCATCCCTAAATGAAACTATTTATTATGTGGTTGATGTGAAGTATGGAATGCAATATTACATGATGGAGTGTATCTTTTTATTGTAAAAAATAAGAATCCATTTCTGGTTGTGAGATGAGTAGAATTTAGAATCTAGCCACACCATATTTTTTCCTGTTATTTTGCCAGTCCAAAATTTCTTTGAACAGGTATAAGACATAGTAGTTAAGAATATGCACTAGGATACCTGCATAGGTATCCTAGGTTACTCAGTTATTACATATGGGACCTTGGTGACATCTAACATCTGCTAGTCTGTTTTATCATGTGTAAAATAAGAATTCTCCCATTATCAGTCCCATATAATTGTTTGGTAGGAATAAAATTAGTCTACATGTGGATAGAGCTTACCACAGAACTAGGAACTTAAGAAGTGCTCAAAAAATATTAGTCATCATTAACAAATATCCATTATTATAATACTGCCACCAAAAAGTGTCTTAGTCTATCTGGGCTGCTATAACAAAAAAATTCATAAACTGGGTGGCTGTAAACAACAGATATTTATTTCTTACATTTTTGGAGGTTGTGAATCCTAGACCAAGGCACTGACAGATTTGGTGTCTGGTGAGGACCAATTCCTTATGGACATCACCTTCTCCCTGCATCCTCACATGATTATAGGAGCTATCTAGCTCTCTGAGGTCTCTTTCATAAGGACACTAACCCCCAAAACCACCTCCTCCAAAGCTCCACATCCTAACACAATTGCCTTAGGGATTAGGATATCTTTTTATTATTATTACTTTTTAGGACTTCAACATATAAATTTTGGAGCAATCCACACATTCAGGTCATAGCACAGAATGAACATCACTGACACTAAACCCAAAAAACAATAAGATATCTTGTATTTCTTTGCCTTCAATATTCTCATCTTCCAATTTGTGTCTCTTTGCTTTAATATTCTCATCTTCCAATTTGCTCTTGACTATTTTACACAGGCACTTCGGGGAGAAATTGCACCTCTAAAAGAGAATGTAAGCCACGTCAATGATCTTGCTCGCCAGTTGACCACATTGGGCATTCAGCTCTCACCATATAACCTCAGCACTCTGGAAGACCTGAACACCAGATGGAAACTACTACAGGTAGATACATTATAAGCATTGTTGTTCCTTGTTACAAAAAGATATCAAACAGCTAAACTTACTTAAAAGGAACAATGAAAGTAATATCTTTATTTGATATTCACAATAATGTTTTGTGAGGATTAGATAGTGTATATTATTTGGTAAGTTCCTGTGTAAATATTTTCAAACTATTATTAATTTTGGAAATGGGTAAAAGTTGAACTTCTACATGTTGTGCAATAAATATGGAAGAGAATGCTGAATTGTGATGGAAGAATTGAATTGCTAGCAGATAGTTCCTTTGTACTATTATTGCTTGGATTCTTAAAATATCTTTTCCTTTGGAATCCTAATTTAAACAAAAGTCAGTAGTTAGATATGTTCTAAAATTGTAAGAATTAAGAAGATCTCATCACAAACCCATACATGGAACTTTTTCATAGGTTTTCCTAATGAATACAGGGAATAGAAATATTCTCAAGGTCATGTTTATTAGCTGTGGGACCTTGGGCAATTTACTTAACCTTTCTGTGACTCAATCTTTCATCTGAAAAAAAAGGAAAATAAAATTTTCTATAGTATCAGTTTATTATAAGAATGAATAACTCATAGGAAGTATAAAATGCTTGAAACAGAACCTGCTACATAGTAAACACTCTGTAAATTCTAGCTCTTGGTGTTATTTGATTAAGATTATTATACTACAAAGGTTTGGGAATATGATGTTTTAGTTGGGTGACCTCGAGGCCATTTAACATCTCTTTTGTCAGTTTCCTCATCTCCAACACAGTTGCTACAATAATGAATGAGCTAGTTGATGTAGAGTTCTTTGTATAGTATTTGGTTCATAGTAAGAACTCAGAAAATGGTTGTAGTGGAGGTGTCTCTGTATTCCCTATGTGTATGACAGTTATTTCTCCAAACTACAAAACTGGTTTAATCATAGATTTAAGGAATCATTTTCTCTCCTTTTTCAACTTCATAGGATGCAAATAGTATGCTCCTGAGAACAGAGAAAAAACTGAGTTTAAAAATATTTGCTGTCAAAGTTTTAATAAGAAAAAAATAATAAACCAGATTACTTTCCTATTGACAGTCCATTTAGGGGTGTGATTGAAAGTTCTGTTAAAGAATTGCTAGATCTTTAATAAAAACAAGCTCCAAATTCAAGACCTCCTGGGATCTTGTATAATTTAATTCTTCTTTTGATGGATAGTCTTGAAATATTTGTATGATATATTGTTATAAGTGGCATTGACTAAAGCCTGGCAATATAGTTAAGTGATTATATGCCATTCTCTGTCTGCTCCACAGTAGTTCAGTACTATTAAAATTTTATCAGTTTCATGGGACTGGAGTTGTATGTAGCTCAGCGATAGAGCACTTGCCTAGCACATGTGAGGAACTGGGTTTGATCCTCAGCATGACATAAAAATAAATAAATAAAATAAAGGTATTGTGTCTATCTACAACTAAAAACAAACTTTATCAGTTTCATCCTTAGTATGTTTTTCATTTTAAGCACAAATAAGGAAAGTGTCAAAGAAAACCAATGGCCACATTTGTTGCATTCAAGTGTTCTCAAATTATATTTTAAATTTTCTTTTAGATAGCTGAATGCCACATTTGCTTTTGAAATGTGGTACAAGATTTGTGACAGCTGCATGTAAATTTATAAATAAGGTCAAAAGATTATAACTGAAAGGAAATGTTCTTTTAAAACTCAATGCTAAGGGCTGGGGTTGTATCTCAGTGGCAGAGCACTTGCTTAGCATGTGTGAGGCACTGGATTGAATTCTCAGCACCACATAAAAATAAATA
>NW_026000249.1:19952932-19959056 GCF_001458135.2 Marmota marmota marmota | reverse complement strand
TGAGGAGATGGTGTGATGGAGTAAAAAAGAGCATTGAATGAGGCCTAACTTTAAACTAAAGTTCAGTTATTATTTAACCATGTTATCCTGGAAAAGCCAGTTACTTCTCTCAGCTTCAATCTCCTCACTTTGAAAATGAGATAATTCATTTGTCTGAAGTTACATTTGGTTCACTTCTATAATTCTGTATCTGGATATCTAGAGGAGATTTACATATAACAAAATTTAGTTTATAACCAATGAAGATGCTTCTTTTATTCGTAATACAGATGTAGCTTACTGGAATTACTTTTCAGTCTTTAAATGTTTAACCCTTTACCCGAAACCTATACATATGTTAATTCAATCAGTTTGTGGTATATGCTTCTTTTGTAGCAAATTTCACATTTCTATCTTTGAACATGGTCTTAAGGATATGTTTTGAAAGTGTTTATAGCACAAAGTTGATAAGTCTGAGGTTTTGATTTGCACATAACTGAGTCAAGTTGATTCCATTATTTTTTTTTTTATATGTGTGTGTGTGGTGCTGGGGATTGAACCCAGGGCCTTGTGCATGCGAGACAGGAACTCCACCAACTGAGCTATATCCCCAGCCCCATGATTCCACTCTTTGACCATAATTCTAATCAAGATGTCAGTCCTTGTTCAGAAAAAGAACAAAGCAAAGAAATGATGTTTATATCAACTTTATTCCTATTACTGGAAGAGCCACTTATAGTCCTGTTGAGAACATTTTACATTTATAAGAATGTATGTAACTAAAGCATTACCCTGCTTCTATGGTGGCAAGCACAAGTCTATCATTGTCATGACATCATATTTGTATAAAAATAATTTATTTCCTTACTATGCTATATCAGTTAGCTAAAATCATGTTAAAGACCAAGAATGAGTTCATAATCCCCTCTGATAAGATAAAGAAAAATGGAAAAACAGAGAGTTGGAGTATATTTGTGGGAGGCAGATATAAACAAAAGAAAACAAAAATAGGCCAGACACACAGGCACATGCCTGTAATCCCTACTATTCAAGAGACTGAGGCAGGAGGATCACAAAGTCAAGGCCAGTCTGGGAAATTTAGCAAAACCCTGTCTTAAAAAATAAAAAAAAGTTCTGGAGATATAGCTCAGTGACAGAGTGTCCCTGGGTTCCTTCCCCAGTACCACAAGGAAAACAAAACAAACAAACAAACCAGAAAGGGTCTTCATTTGGGGTAAAATAGTGTAATACAAGGAATGAAGTCACATGCTATCAGGTTTGTCTCTCTTGATATCAGAATATCCTGGGTTTAATCACATGATATATTAATTTTGATTTTTAAAGAAAGTCATACTGGTATTTTAGCTATATGTAAAATGGGTGAAAGTGGTGGAACCATATTAGCAAGTATAGGTGTGTTCATCAGTAAAGTAAGGCACAGTCCCAAATGACCAATATATATAGAAATAGAATAGAGTATACAGAGAATTGCATTTTGAATCCACATAGGAAGTACAAGAGACATTGCTTAGCTTGTTTCAAACTTTCTGTGGGAATAAAATACTATTTTCTCCCTCAGAGTGCTCATTGGTATGGATGTCACTACTTGACCATTTGACAGTGTTTATGCTATCGGAAACCATCATTTTTTTCAGTTTTTTATTTGTTCTTTTTAGTAATACGTGACAGTGGAGTGTATTTTGACATATCATACATACCTGGAGTATAACTTCTCATTCTTGTGGTTATACATGATGTTTATACTAGTCGTGTATTCATATATGAACATAGGAAAATTATGTCCAGTTCATTCTATTGTCCTTCCTATTAACATCTCCCCTCTCTTCCCTTAATTCCCCTTTGTCTAATCCAGTGAATTTATATTTTTCCCCTCCCTACCCTCCCTTGTTGTGGATAGGCATCTGCATATTAGAGAGAACATTCGGCCTTTGTTTTTTTTTGAGAGTTAGCTTATTTCACTTAGCATGGTATTCTCCAGTTCCATCCATTTACCAGAAAATGCCATGATCTCATTCTTTTTATGGCTGAGTAATATTCCACTGTGACATGTACCACATTTCTTTATCCATTCATTTTTTGAAGGGCATCTAGGTTGGTTCCATAGCTTAGCTATTGTGAATTGAGCTGCTCTAAACATTGATACAGCTGTGTCACCATAGTATACCAATTTTAAGTCCTTTGGGTATATGTCAAGAAGTGGGATAACTGGGTAAAATGGTGGTTCCACTCAAAGTTTTCTGATGATTCTCCTTGCTTCTTTCCACAGTAGTTGCACCAATTTGCAGTCCCACCAGCAATATATGAGTGAACCTTTTCCCCCACATTCTCGCCAACATTGCTACTTGTATTCTTGATAATTGCCATTCTGACTGGAGCAAGATAAAATCTCAGTGTAGTGTACTTTTAATTTGCATTTCATTATTTGCAAGAGATGTTGAACATTTTTTATATATTTTTTTACCAATCATATTTCTTCTGTGAAGTGTTTATTCAGTTCCTTTGCCTATTTGTTGATTGGGTTATTTGTGTTTTTTTGGTGTTAAGGAAACCATCTTTTTTTTTTCAGTTACAAAGAGTTCTCATCTACTCTCTCATTTAACCCTCACAACATTATGTATTGTGATTATAATTATATTTTATGATTAGTCAGTCTTATAATGTAAGGAAACTAAGACTTAGAAACATTAAGTGACACAACTACAGTCACATCACTTGTGTCAATCAGGTTCTGAATCGGGTCTTCTAATCTACTCTTTTTTGTTTCCTCCTTTTAAAGTCCTATTAAGTTTAGACTTAACAAAGTCATGATTTAAAGCTATTTTAGCAACACACATGTAAAGTACTTCATTTTTTTAATACTTAAGTGATTCTCCATTATATTAACTTTGAAATCTTCCTTTTAACAAACCAACGGATTAATGAACCCAGTTCATTGTCCCCCTAAAAATCACACTTGTAGTTTCAAATATAAAATTTTAAAGTATTATATTCCTCATTGCCTTTAGATCTCAGAAATTGTACTAAAACCAACCAAAAGTGATTTTAATGAATTAGCTCTTAAAGCAGAAGCAAAGCTAATATTTGATCAAGTAGGAATGAATATCAAAACCAATTTGGAAGAAAGTTAAAATGAGAAACCTTTTTAATTGTGAGGCAGTGTACACATGTTGAGTGGATTGGTCATGTTCTTTATTCACTGGCACAAATATTAGTATTTCTCTGCACTCATGAGTAAACCCTCAGACAGCAATAGAAGCTACAAATAACTTTATCATAAGGAGTGCTTTATTGACTGGAGGGAACTTATGCAGTGTGAACCCTTGGGGAAAAAAGAATAATATGAAGGCATTTCTAGGTATGAAGTTCTTTTTAAATATGTTAAAGAACAGTGTTATGAATTATGTATGTTTTTTAAAAGTTTCCTAAGAATCTTCCAAAGTCATACAGACGTCATTATCTCCATCTGCACAGCACTGTGGTAACTTTCTGTCATAGGGGTCCAGACCCATATATTCTGTACAATCTATTCCTTCTTTGTTTCCTTCTTCTTTCATTCAGTTGGCACAAAATGAGCATCTACTGTACACCAAGCCAACATGGTAATCATTCTATTTAGTCTAAGGACAAATTGACCAAACCTTCCTCTAGTACTTATGCCATCTTAAGAAAAGCTTTATAGATGGGTTTTCTTTCATTGTTACCACCCTCTCTCCCTTTCTCCATGTTATAAACAAAAAAAAATGTACATACTGTTATACTATTATAACATTGATACTACAAAATGATATTATAACACTGATACCTTTTCAGATCTGTGGTTTACAATATCTTTAATAATTTTTCACTAGGAATTGTGTCTATATAGTCAAATGGGCAAGATTTGTGAGATGTGGTATCATAGTTCTGTCCAATAGAAATATTTGCATGGCTTCATTTTTAGAAGAAACTACACAAAAGTAATTTTTTTAAATTAAAATTTTTAACTCAGAAAGTCTTTTGTTCTTCACTTTGGTGAGATGGGTTTTCTAAACAGGTCTTCTCTCTGTATGTAGGTGAGTATATCCTTATCATCTTTGAACATAGAATCTGAACCTTTAAATATGTTGACAGATTTTGAGCATTTTACTCACACCCCTCTTTTTTCTAATGATTCTATACTAATTGCTTTATGTTATGGAGTCCCTTCTAGGTAGGGAGCTTAGGTAAGCTCTAGCATCTGCTCTTACAAATAATGTGAGCCTATTACTACCTGAAAGTAAGGGGAGGATATCCAAGCATCCTTTACTTCAGTTTTGTTAACTGAAGTTAACAAAATTAACCCACTGGATTGGTTCTACTGATGTCTTCCTAGCATATCCTATTTTGATTTTTTTCTTTAACAAGGAAGATCTAAAATTCTTCTGCTTTTGGTTAGACCATAGAACTTAGTCTGAAGCCATTCTCCCACAAAATATATTTTCTTACATCAGTGGTTCCCACAGTATAGTGAGCATCATGATCACCTGGAAGCCTTATTAAAACGCAGATTGCTGGGTCCTACCTCCAAAGTTTCTGATTAATTAGGTCTGAGTTAGAGCCTGAGATTCTTCATTTCTAGCAAATTCCCAAGTGAGACTGATACTGCCCATCCAGGGATCATACTTTCAGAACCATTGTCCTATATTAAGCACTTGTCAGGTAGTCTAAGTTTAAAAAATTGGAAAAGCACATGATTTCTGAAAGGCTTAAACTCTAACTGGGAAAACTAAGTATACACAAAGCTCCATTTTAGAGGAGAATTATAGTGTTACAAAAGTACAGAAACTCAGGCACTTAAATTTTCTTTGAGGTAGAAAGAGGAGGATAAAGATAAACTTGGACAATGTGAGGAAACTTTTATTAGCTTCCTAGTAAACATACTCTGTTACTTTGCTGCTATTTTATTTGATATATCTGCTGACCAATATGGTAGCCACATATGATTACTGATCCTTTGAATGACCAGTCCAAATTGAGATGAGTTATAATCTATACATATATGAGTATATATATGTTTTCAAAGAGTATAAAAATGTAAATAATTAATATGTTTGTATTGGTTACATGTTACTTTGTTGTTCCTTTTGATGTATTTGGTTAAGGAAAATATGTCATTATTATGAATTTCATTCATTTTTATGATTATTCAAACTTGGTGTTTTTCTTGAAAATGAAAAAAGTGAGCCTGTCACTTCAACAAAAACAACTGACAGATTTGTCTCTTTACTTTTTGAATGTGCCTACTAGAACATTTAAAATTTTGTATGTAGCTTTTACTATATTTATATTGGATAGCAGTAGTCTAGAACATAGTTCTAAAAACCTATGTGGCTAAGAATCATCTGCAGAGATCGATAAAACACCCTCAGGAATTCACTTGGTATTGGGTGAAGCCTATGATTGTGCATTTCTATCAAGCTCCCAGGAGATGCTGTTATTCTATAACCATAAATAGACATTCCTTCCCATACTGTGGATTATAGGGTTTTATAGAGAAGTGCAAAATAGATTTTTGCATCAAGCATTGTCAGTAGCTTGAATACAAAATTGTCTTAGCCATATACCACTATTTTTATAAGTAAATCAGTAATACTATTAAACTTATACAAATGTTTATCAATTGGTCATTTTTCTCAGTTAACAGACACTAAGTAGTTCTTCTATCATGTGGGGATCCTGCAGTTTGGGGAATACTAAGAAGGGATCCACCTAGTTTAAAAAATTAGAAACCATTCCCACTCTCCAAAACATTGCAGTAACCTGTAGGGAAAACAATTCTTAACACATTTTAAACTGTAGGTTGCTCTTATAAAAAGATTTCAACTATAACATCTAGGCAGATGTGCCCACAGGCAGGAGTCTTTATAATATAGAAAGTAAAGAAAATGAAAAGAGGAAAGAAGAATGTGTTTGTTTTTGAAAAGGTTAGGTCACTGAAGGATTTGTTGATATTAGGAATAGAATGACCTGTGAAAGAAGGACAATTAAGTTCTAGGAAAACATCTTTTCTGTGAGGAGAAAACAATCATTTATGCTTAACCTTGACTCTGTTTTCTGAATAAAAAAGGAAGCCATGAACCAGGCCCTCTAAAGAATTGACAAAGGG
>NW_026000249.1:19946735-19952479 GCF_001458135.2 Marmota marmota marmota | reverse complement strand
TTTTTTTTTTTTTTTTTTTTTTTTTACAAAAAAGGTCTCAGGATGTGTAGAACTATATAGGGAGACGAATGATGTAGGGAGTGTGACAAAAAAAGAAATTATATGTGGTACAAGATGGGAATGAAGCCATCAGGAGTCAAAAGAAATATTTAGGAGTTGAAGAGAATGAAAGGCATATTATTTTTTTCAGACATTTTAGCAAGTGAACCCAAATCATTATGAAGTATTATTTGTTATTTGATTGCTTGATATTTATATGCTACCTAATTTCTAATTTATTTTAATCAGGAATTATTTTTCTGAAGCTATTATGGTAATCCCTATAAGCATTTTATTATTTTTTATAATGGAATGTGCCCTATTAGATGTGTTTAAACAGCAAATTTACTTATTGATGTGCATTTATTTGTTTCCCAATATCTCTAATTCCTTTCTGAGTATTTAAAATTGTCATATTGCTCGTGTTTTCTTGTCCTCCCTTATTTTGCAACTGATGTTTGCCCTTGCCTCCAATTTCTCACTGCTTTTTTCTTTCTTCTTTTAAGTGTTCTTCTCTCTCCAGTCTGACCTCTCCTGCCCTGGAGTTTGACCCCGCCCACTCTTTCCTCTACATTTGTTTGCCCAGCTTGTTTTCTTCATTGCTTTTCCCACTGTCCGGCTGTGTGTGAAACACTCTGGCAGCAGCTGCTCACAGTTCCCATGCTACGTCATGCCCAGCATTCAAAGAGCTGCTGTTCTCACATTTCCACCAGCAAGACGCCCCCTCTCCTCCTCACTGCACATTCCTCCAGAAAGTAGAAAAGAACCCCTTTTCAGGCCATATGAAAAGCTACATGTCAGAGCCAACTCTGGTTAGGAGGATGGATGCAAGCTTACAAAATTACAGAAATGCTATTTTTAAAGATAAATACCACAAATTGAATTTCAAAAGTATCCAGAATTTATTCTGATACTTCTTTACTTTTCTAAGTTCTTTGATATCCTTAAAATATGCTATAACTTGTCCCATCACTTAATATATTAATTAATTTAATAAGGTACATATGTGAGTGGAAATACATTAGAAAGTGATTATTATATTAGAAATATAGTCCCTTACATGTAGTATTTTCTTCAGCAAACGTATATATGCAATATGGATTTGAGAATTGATTTTAGCAAGTATCCCACGTGATTGAGATTAGTAATGAGCACTTGTCTAGCACTTACTGCATGCCACTCACTTTTCTGAGCAATTTGACACGCATTAATGCTTGTAAGCTTCACAACAGCCCTGCGAGGTGGATACTATCCTTATCCCTTTTACAGATGAGAAGAATGAGGACTCACAGAATTAGGTGGCTATTCTGAGCTAGTAAGTGAGAGAACCAGGATTTGAACTCAGGCAGTCTGGCTGGGGAATCCATCACTAAGTATGTAATGTCACCCCTCTGATATTAAATTGAATCACCATAAAATCATTTCCTTTAATTTGCAATCCAGCCCCTTTAAACAAAAAGAATATCTTTTCCCTAATATTTATTAATTTGTCAGGAATCACCTGGAACCAAGGGTTGAGGAAATAAGTATTTAAAGTAGGATGATTACATGAATCTCAGACCACAATCTCAGGAACAGCCTGCTTAACCCAGAGCCTGAATCATTCACAGATTAAAAACTAGAACCACTTTCTGTATCACCAGGTGGGATTAATCATCAAAGTGTTCCTGAAGTGAACAGAAATACTCCTTCATTCAGTCATCCATTCAATAATTTTTTTCTGGTATTTACTCTTTACTAAAGTCTGTATACAGGAATACAATGATAGAAAAAGCCTCTCTGGGGGCTTGGGTTGTGGCTCAGTGGTAGAGTGCTCACCTAGTATGTGCGGGGCACTGGGTTCAATCCTCAGCACCACATAAAAATAAAATAAAGGTATTGTGTCCAAGTACAACTAAAAAACAAAATATTTTTTAAAAAAGAAAAAGGAAAAGCCTCTTTGGAGGGTTATAGCTTCTTGAGAAGACAAACATTAATTTTTAAAATCTCCCACTAATAATTACACAATGCAGTAAGTGTTGTGAAAGAAAATGCAGAATACTACAACGGTGTGGGGGGTGAGCATGTGTGTATTGGGTGAGACTGGGAGGCAGGAAAGGATGATCAAAGAGTGGTCTTCAGGCTTTGGTTAACTGAGTGACTTTTCTATGCATCTGTAACTTGTATTTTAAATGGCCTGAAGCTTGGGACTAACAAAATAAACAAAGTAGTTAAAATCCAGTATGTAACTTTAATAACTAGAGATCATTTGAAGTAATGGACTGCAGAATTAACATATAATTAAGTCACATATAAAGAAGATTTCCTTTCGTTATTACAGACAGCATCCTGTGTGCTTTCTTCACACCGTTTTGAAAAATCTATGCTATGTGTTTGTTGACTTATTTATTGAAAGTCTATGGCCCCCATCTGAATTGTCAGCTCCATGAGGGCAGAGGCCCTTAATACCACATCTACTAACACTTGGCAGTGTCTTTTATATAGTGGGCATTCAATAAATATTTCATGAATGGATAAATTCATGAAACTAAGTAAAA
The DNA here is from genome assembly GCF_001458135.2 of Marmota marmota marmota. NCBI lineage: Eukaryota > Metazoa > Chordata > Mammalia > Rodentia > Sciuridae > Marmota > Marmota marmota. The sequence continues at coordinate 19,949,903 of NW_026000249.1, read as the reverse complement.
ATATTATTGAACATGATTAAAACTAAGCAGAAAGTTATATCATAGAGGGAAAAGTTATAATTGCTGAAGAAATACTACTCATGTCTAAACCTGTGGATTTATAAGGATAAATAATACTTCAATAATTTTCAAAAAATCCCAAAAACTTTTTCAAAGAAAATTAAATATTTATCCCTTACACTCAGGTGAACATAATTCACCTATGTCTTAGACCTTTTTCAAGAATTAATGATCCAGCTGGGTTCAGTGGCACATTCCTGTAATCACAGCAGCTTGGGAGGCTGAGGCAGGAGGATTGCAAGTTTAAAGCCAGCCTCAGCAAAAGTGAGGCACTAAGCAGGTCAGTGAGACCCTGTCGCTAAATAAAATACAAAATAGGGCTGGGGATGTAGCTCAATGGTTGAGTGTCCCTGAATTCAATACCCAGTACCAAAAAAAAAAAAAAAAAAAAGAATTATTGATCCATGGACTCAGAAAAACATAGAACATACTTTGTTACCTTTGGGAAAAAAGAGATTGAATAGCCTCCCCTCCACTTTTTATAACGGCATTTTGAAATAATAAACATTATATACTTAAAATGTAAAGTCAACATATGACATACTCTAAAAACCATCATTATTATCACCTTCAAAATAGTCGATGTGTATTTATTACACTCAAGTTTCCTTGTGCCCTTAGCAATACCTCCTTCCTTTCCTGAGGCAAGCACTATTCTGTTTTTTGTTGCTGTAAATGATTTTGCATTGTCTAGTTTTACATGAATGGGATGCATAGTGTATATTTTGGGGTTTTTTTCCAGTCATCATATGTATCTTGAGATTCATTCACATGTTGCATATATCAATAATTTATCCCTTTTTATTATTGAGTTGTATACCATTGTATAGATATACCCTTGTTTCTTTATCTGTTTACTCTTTTTTTTTTGGCAGTACTGAGGATTAAACCCAGGGCCTTATACACCAAACTGTATTCCAAGCTTCATTTATTTATTTATTTTAATTTTGAGACAGGTTCTCACCAGATTTCCCAGGCTGGCCTTGAACTTGCAATTTAGTTGAAGGACAGAAAAAAAGCACACTAGGAAGGACCCCTACCAGTCTCTCGTTGGTATACTCCTGCCTCAGCCTCCCAAGTAGCTAGGATTGCAGGCATGTGCCACTGTACCTGGCTGTTTATTTACTCTTCAGTAGACATTTAGATTGCTTTCATTTTGGGGCTATTACAATTAAGACTACTAAGAGGAGTCAGCAATCCCCAAAGCACATCTCTCTCTCTCAAGATGGCCGACATCCTTCCTTGAATCTGTGTCTGCTTTCTTAAATAAATCTCTGTGCCTCTGACTGGCCTGTGTTGAAATTAAAAAATTTATTTTTTTTTTAAAAAAGACCTCTATGAGTATTCCTGTACCAGTCTTTTTACTGACATAAAAAGCAAATGGCTAGGAGAGGAACAGCTAGATAATATATGGTAGGCATGTGTTCAATGTATTAAGAAACTGCCAAAGTCTTTTGTAAAGCAGTTGTAGCATATAACATTCTCACAAATACCATGCAAGGGTTCCAGTTCCTCCACATCCTTCCCCAAATTTAATATGGTCAATCATTTTAATTTTAGCCATTTCAATAGGTTTATATTGAGACAGTGTGGTTTAAATTTGCATTTCCCTAATGACTAATGTTATAGCCACTCCAACTTTCTTATTATTTTGTTGTATAATGGTTTTCATACTTTTACTTTTAAACTGTTTATTTCTTTATAGTTAATATGCATTTCTTGTAGGTAACATTTAATTAGATCTTGCTTTTTAAAAATCTAATCTGACCATCTATTTTAATTAGAAGTATTTAGCTTATTTATGTTTATTGATATGGTTAGATGTAAATCCCTCTTTCATTAAGCCCTTTGTTTTCTCTTTGTCCCATCTGTTCTTTGTTTGCTTTGCCTCTTTTTCTATTTTCTTTTATTTTTTTTTTAATTTTATTGTTGGTTGTTCAAAACATTACATAGTTCTTGATATATCATATTTCACACTTTGATTCAAGTGGGTTATGAACTCCCATTTTTACCCCGTATACAGATTGCAGAATCACATCAGTTACACATCCATTGATTTACATATTGCCAGACTCTATTTTCTTTTAAATTGATCAAATATATTCAGTGAGTCCATTTTAGCTCTTGTGTGGTATATTAGCTATGGCTCTTTGTTTTTATATTTTAGTGGTTGCTTTAAGGTTTATGGTACACATATTTAACTGGTCACTGTGTAACTTCAGGTAACATTAGACCCCTTTATATATGCGTATTTCCATTTCTCCCCTTCTAAATTATATGCCATTGTTTGATCCTTAAACATCTTGCTTTTAAGATTAGGAAGTAGACCAGTGCTCATTTGGGGCCTGATTATTTCCCACTATTGAGGCAAGATCCCACTGTGTTTCCACTTTGATTGGTGGGAAATAGATATTCCTGCCCATATGGGTGCTGAATACTTTTAACTCTAATCTTTTTTTTGGGGGGGGGGGTACTAGGAATGGAACCCAGGGGTGCTTTCCCACTGAGCCACATCCTTGGCCCTTTTTTTATATTTTATCTAGAGACAGGGTCTCAGTAATTTACTCAGGGCCTTGCTAAATTGCTGAGGATGGATTTGACCTTGCTCACCTCCTCTCTCAGCTTCCTAAACCGCTGGGATTATAGGTGTGTGCTACTGTGCCTGGCAGCTCGGATCTTTTGCTGTGATTCTTTTCCAGCTTCTAGTAATTTTCTCAGCTAAATACTTGAGGGGGAACCTCTACAGATATCTCTCTCTCTCTCTCTCTCTCTCTCTCTCTCTCTCTCTCTCCAGCTCTCTACTCTCCCATTCTATGAATTTTTCATTGCCTTACCTTTCCATATTCTCTGTTTAATCTCCTCTACTGGTAGAATCTGCCAGAATCCTCCTGGGTTTTCTTCCCTGTGCTCTGACGAGGAAACTATCTCATGGTAGTAAGATAGTAGGATTCTAGGTAAACCCAAGGATTCTAGGGTTTACCTCATATATTTCCCACCTCTCAGGGATCACTATCCTTCCTTATTTATTTCCACTGCCTTGTAATCCATATATGTAGGTTTTATATATATATATATATATATATATATATATATATATATATCCTTTAT
>NW_026000249.1:19937256-19944134 GCF_001458135.2 Marmota marmota marmota | reverse complement strand
ACACACACACACACACATACACACACACACACACACACACACTCCATGTTTTCTTTATTTTAGGACAAAGGGTAAATGATGTGGTCTTTATTACTGCATCTAGTTTGGTAACAGAGGTCCTAAAATAGCATTTGAAGCACTGTTATGTTTTTTTCTTCATCTGGAAATGATATCCAAGGAATGCTGGTGGAAAACAGGTAATTAGCTGATAATGTACAATACTTCAGACACAGAGAGTCTGATAGTCACTTACCAACATTGCACATACTTTATTTTTCTTTCACAATAGCAGTGATTGCCTTGCTCTGATTTCATCACACATTTTGCCTAGTTGCATTTAGGACCTTGCTTTTGCAATCAAGTTGGATAAGCCTCAGGCCTTAGTGTAGATCTGAAACTATGGTTAGGGCCCAAAGCCAAGGCTATGGAGCAAGTTGCTCCAAGTATAAATTAGCCAGTAGTTCAGCTGCTAAGTCTACTTTTAAAACAACTGAATCCATTGCTGGATTTCATTGCTTTAAAAATATTCATTTGGAATTTTTGAATGTTTTTATATTGTTAGCTTTACACTAAGCAATCCTTCTTTAAAAGTTCTATTTAATTAATTGTAATACCATATATTACCGTTCATGTTTTATTTTAGGAAACATGGCTTGTTACCACCCATCAATTCAGAGAATTTTAGCTCTAACAGTCCAGAAATCCAACTCTTGACTTTACGAAGACACCACATGATATGTCATAGTTCACACTAGTTAATAGTAGAACCAGAACTAAAAACATGTGTTGTATTCTCTTTACAGGACTTTTATTTTTATTCTTTAAAAGGGCATTCATCATTTCAAATGTTCTATATTGTAAGACATTTTTTAAATGGAATTACTTATCCACGTCCCACCTATCTTGCAAAGTCCATGTGAAACAATGAGAAAAGGTCTGTGAAAGTACATCAGAAACTATTAAATGCTATTAAAATGTTAGGCTTACTATTAGAACTGCAGTTCATCTCCATGAAACCTTTCTAAACTTTCTCTTTTTCTGAACTTGAATATACAGCATCTTTTGTAATATATTTGTTCTTTCTTTATAAGAATTAATCCTTTCTGCCCTGTCATGCTATAAAAATAGGGGCTCTCTTTTTTTTCTATAACCAATGGATATTTTCTAGTATACATCTAGAAGGTTCCCACTAAATACATGTTGAATAAAACTAAACCAAATTTCTGTCTAGATGTATGAAAAAAGAAATAAACTTTCTGATCTTCAAAAAGAAAAGGTATTTCCAAAGCTTATCGATTTAAAAAAGCTTGGCATTTTTAAAATGAAAATGCTTTAATTTGTCCTAGGTTCAACTTATGCATCATACCTGCCTCCTTTTGTTAAAACCAGACTTGCCAGGTGCAGTGGTGCACACTTGTGATCCAAGCAACTCTAGATGCTGAGGCAGGAGGATCACAAGTTCCAGGTCAACCTGGACAACAGTGATAGATACCCTGTCTCAAAATAAAATTTTATAAAGGGCTGGGATATAGCTTGGTGGTAAAGTGCCCCTGGGTTCGATACTCAGTAGGACTCCCCCCCCAAAAAAAAAACTGAACAGGCTTTCAGATTGATATGATACTGTGTATCAACAGCTGCATGTACTGGCAGAAAAAAAAGAAAAATGAGAGCATGGTCATGAACTTCAAATCCCCATACAACACATGTACACTTTTGGAATTCCTATCCTCTGAATTATGACTTACATTTCTTTATTATCTTAATTTGTCTTGGCATTTCTAAATATTAACCTCTGTTTCCATTGATAAATATTTACTGAACTACCTCTCATTGGGCTTTCTTTTCATAACACAGAAAACTCAAGTGTGGGGTAGGTTACTATATGTGGCACTTAGGAAATATGAAAATATTTTGAATTGCTTCCAATAAATCAAGATCACCAATATTTAAATTTAAGGGGAAATATAGTCATCCATGGACATATAACTATTGTGACTGTGCTGGTCTTGGGAATTCTAATGTTAGTCTCTTTAAATTAAGTCTTACATTGATCATGAATCTCAATATATTTTGGTGTCATACATAGAATTCTCCTTTCAGTTACCTTTTCTATTTATGAATGTTACCTGCTCTCTGTCAAGTGTACTGTTAAACCCTCTCTTCTGTGGGTGGTGGACCCTTGGCTGCTTGGTGAATTAGATGCTAATTTTGGTTACTGAGGCTTCCTTACTAGAATTTTCTGCTTCTAAACCAAGTGTAAGACATCTCTGCTAATGGTCAAGAAAAAGGAAATGAGTTGTCCTCTGTTAGGCCTCTAAGCAGTTTTGTTGAACTCCCGAGGTATGGGAGAGACCATATTATTTCCCTTTCCCCAAATCTGCATGTGTACACTCTTCTTCCTTATTGGTAGAGTCCAGGCTTATGAGAATTCACCCTCTTCCATGTGACCATGTGCATCCATGTAGGCCCCAGCCCAAGGGAATGAATCATGATAATCCTGAGCTATTTCATGGTGATCTGATGATCTCAGTGTCACTGTCAAAAATGGGCCACAGGCATTTTATGCAATCTCAGGCAATAAACAACAAGGGGTAGTTGGCTAAAATAGTTTCTGAGATAGATTTTCCTTATCTAGGAAACCAAAGAGACCTTCTTCCTCTAGTCAGAATGACTAGTTCTTCATTGTACCTGTGAAACCGTGTTTTGAGATGAGATTCGATTCCCCACTTCCCCAATTTCCTCTGGGTTCTTGTCTTGAGAATTTTGAAGAATAAAATCCAGGAACAATCACAGATGGGAAGAGGAAATGGAGCAGGATTTATTTAAGCAAGAAGAGATAGAACTCTAGCCAGGTGAGAAGGGGCCTAATAGCAGAAAAACCCATTTTGTGAATTGGGGTCCTGATTTATTGGAAGCAATTCAAAATATTTTCATATTTCCTAAGTGCCACATATAGTAACCTACCCCACACTTGAGTTTTCTGTGTTATGAAAATGGGTATATATGGTTCTGGGCAGAACATGGAGCAAAACCTATAAAAATAGGTATCAAAAAGGCATCATGGCTATCATCTGGGTTCACTTCCATTCTCCTTTCTGTAACTTCCACCTGAATTCATCCCCACCTTCGGTTTTCCATCTCAAGGTCTTTTACATTCAAAATAGGCCTTGTTGATTAGCCTTCAGGTGTGGTTGAATGGGACCCATTATGGTGAATGCCTGGTCATTTTACTATCTATTCTGTTTCATCTTCATTCACCTGGAATGCTCTTTCTCCAAATATTTATGTGACTAACTGTTACTGCCTTTAAATCTTACTCAAATATCAATTTCTTAAAGAAAATCTCTTGAAAACTGACCACTCTATTGATATGGCTCACATCCTTCTTCCTAGCTATCTCAATCCATTCTTGAAAGCAAAAATAACAAAAGGGAGATAGACCTTGACAGACCAGCGGTGCTTTATTAAGCAGCAGAGGGGCACATTTTCAAGTGAAAAAATGGCAACTGATTACAAGTGGGGTCTGATTTTTATAGGGTTCAAGTGAGACTTGAATCATAGCAGAATGCGTTGGTTGGGCTGTCAGGAGGAAGGGTTGTGTAACTTCAGGAAATGGTGAAAGTCCAAAACATGTTTTTTCTTTTCTCCCTGCAATCCATTGTCCTCCTTTCTCCCTGGGGGTTTTTGTTCCCATTTTCCCCTAGGGGTTGTTGTTTTCCATAGCCTTCAGTTCCTCCTTATTTTGCCCTGGCAGTTCTTCTACAAAGGTGTTCTCCCACCCATGAAGTGTGTCTCCAGGTAATTGAACCTTTAGTAGTCCTCTCCTACTCTGAGCCTGCGCTGGCCCTGTATAACAAATTGAAGGTAGCAGAATTAATCCTGCAAGAAATCCAAGGTTGCCTTAAAAGAATCCATATGGTTTCTGTCTTCACCTCTTAGAATGCTTTCTCTGAAAGAAGTGAGTTGCCATGTAAGAAAGTTTCACTACTCTAATGCTATTATGCTCTAAGGTGATCTAAGTTGGCCACATAGAGAAGCTTCATGGAAAGGCAGAAATTGCTAGCCAGCCCTAAGGTGGGGATGGGTGTCCCCAGTCATCCCAAGTGAGGCACCAGATGTATGAGTAAAAAAAAATGTCTGGGACACTCATTTCAGTTAAACCTTTATATCACTCCAGCTTTATCTGCCATCTGGCTGCAAACATGCTGAAAACCCCAAGCAAGAAACATTCAACCAAGCACAGTCAACTCAGAACCATGAGCAATCATGATAAACTTTTGTTTTTAGCTCCTAAGTTTTAGAGAGATGTGCTAAGGCTGCAAAAGGAACATCTGTCCTGTTTTCTTTTTCCTCTGTTTCTTTTTCCTTCCATACACTCATACTACAAAATTAGCATCTTTAATATGCAGTTTTCATTGTCTCTCACTATGAGAAAGCTTCTTGAAGCCAGGGATGTTGTATGCTTTGTTTGCTGATTTGTTCAAAGCACCTAAGAACAGATCCTATCATGATAAATACTTGTTGAATGGATGACTGGATAGACCATAACTTCAGTGGTTATTTTATGTTTGTGTTTCAAGTTCACTTAAGGATGGCAGAATGGAAATATGGGGAAAACCTGAGTCCTAATAATGTCATTGTGTTTCTGAATTACAGCAGCCTTGCCTCTGTGCTCCTTGACTGTCAAATACATTTTATGTTGTTTTTGTATTACTTGCAGCACAATGTGTCCCATCTGGCACGTGGTCTTTTAGATCATGCCTTTTGGAACCAGAAGATAAATCCAAATGGTAGACATCACAGCATCCTCAAAACCACTCTTTCCCTTATCTGCTGAGGCTTTCCTTTTTAGTCTTCCTGCAACAGGTGTCTAGAGAGCCACCAGTCTTTTAGAAATGATGGGACTTATAACCCCCAAAGTTATTATAACTTGATATTTTCTTTAAGTCCTCATGAGATTACACTGCCCATTCCACTGATTGGCCACATTTATCTGAATTTTCAGTCTTAAGCTGGGACTCCTTTCACTCAAGCTGGAACCAACTACCTCTGCATAGCCAATAAAAGAGACTTAGCCTTAAAAAAAAACACAAAAATCATCCTACTTAATTATATTATTAATTATTAAAATAATTATATCAATTATATAAAGCTTATGAAACCAAGTAAGTAAATCAAAGCACTATTTGGTTAATGCTTTTATCTGCAAATCACTTTTTCCTGAAATCCAGTACAGTATCTTTTGTAACTATATTATGTAGAGACTCTCAATTTGGCAGCAGGGACAAGGATGTACCTAACACTGGCACCCTTCAAAGATGTTTGATATATGAACTCTGTAAGTGGAAGTTACAAAAGGTAAAGAAAGAAATGGAAGTGCTTTCTAGAAAACACAGGCCTGGAGGTCTGGGAAGATCTGCCATATCTTGGGGTATTTAGAAGTCTAAAATGATTGAAGTATGGAGTGTACTGTAGAGAGGGCAGAAAAGGTAAAGTAATATCTATGCAAATGAAGTACATGTAATTAGGTGAGAAGGAAAATATTTGTTTAAGTTCTTTTAACTCTTTGTATTTGTCACTCATAAGGAAACTATTTCACTAAGATTTTTTTTTACCTTTTTATCTTCTTTAGCAAAGTAAATAAGGAATAGAAATATTTTAATGTAAAATATTCATTTGACCTGAAAGAACACTGAAGATTTCAGACCATTTAAAGTTAAATATTTTAAAGTTCTCAATTACTTCTATTTGGATGAGCAGAAAATTTTTTTTCAGACTTCAAAAATATATGTTTAGTTTTTCACAGACTAATTGCTCCTGCTTTCATACCAGCCTCATGGGCATCCACATGTTCAAGTTCAGCAGGTAGGAATCTGGCCTTTGAGAATGCAACTAGAAGAGTTAAGGAATGCATGATTACTCTTGTAATTACTTGAGAGGATTCTGAAATCCTGGCGGGGTTGATGGGGCCACCAGATAGCATGGGTCAAGAATGTACAAGATATATTTTTCCATCTTCTAAGATCTTCTTCTATTTCTCTCTTTAGGGTTCTGTAGTTTTCATTATATAAGTCTTTCACCTCTTTTGTCAGGTTGATTCCCAAGTATTTTATTTTTTTTGAAGATATTCTGAATGGGGTGGTTTTCCTCATTTCCATTTCAGAGGATTTGTCACTGATATACAGGAATGCCTTTGATTTATGCGTGTTGATTTTATATCCTGCCACTTTGCTGAATTCATTTATTAGCTCTAATAGCTTCTTTGTAGAGCCTTTTGGGTCTGCTAGGTATAGAATCATATCATCTGCAAATAGTGATAATTTAAGTTCCTCTTTTCCTATTTTGATGCCTTTAATTTCTTTCGTCTGTCTAATTGCTCTGGCCAGTGTTTCGAGAACTATGTTGAACAGAAGTGGAGAGAGAGGGCATCCCTGTCTTGTTCCAGATTTTAGAGGGAATGCCTTCAGTTTTTCTCCATTCAGAATGATGCTAGCCTGAGGCTTAGCATAGATTGCTTTTACAATATTGAGGTATGTTCCTGTTATCCCTAGTTTTTCTAGAGTTTTGAACATAAAGGGATGCTGTACTTTGTCGAATGCTTTTTCCGCATCTATCGAGATGATCATATGGTTCTTATTTTTAAGTCTATTGATGTGGTGAATAACATTTATTGATTTCCGTATATTGAACCAGCCTTGCATCCCAGGGATGAATCCTACTTGATCATGGTGTACAATTTTTTTGATATGTTTTTGTATCCGATTCGCCAGAATTTTATTGAGGATTTTTGCATCTAGGTTCATTAGAGATATTGGTCTGTAGTTTTCTTTCTTTGAAGTGTCTTTGTCTGGTTTAGGTATCAGGGTGATGTTGGCCTC